>NC_065515.1:29828386-29916672 GCF_006386435.1 Epinephelus moara
ATATCATTTTAAACGTATCACTGTAAAACATGAAGTTCGCTCTCTAATTCAAGTCAACAAAATAGTTTAAACAAATAATATGATTCACATTCAATACTCACACTCGGATTGTCGTCGGCCATATTCAATAGTTGTAATAGTATGTTGGCTTCCAATGAAATAGAGGGCGCTGTCGCGAAATACAAGGGGGTCTAGAACTGCGGGTCCAGATCTGCAGGTCTGAATCTGCGGTCTCCAGGTCTGCATACAGACCCTCCTCGAGCACTCCAACAGATGGCGGTAATGCGCCTGAAAGCTGGTTTGCCAGCCGCCATTAAAACTCAAATAAGAAAGAAGACAGAGTAGCTGTGTTTCAGGGTAATTTTTAGTCATTTAAGTTGTGTTATTAGCTGTGTTACAGTGAACACAGGCAGACATGTACCGCTGCATGGCAAGGTAAGAGACGATACATCCTTTCCATCCACAAATCCACATTTATTCATCAGTCAAGGTGCGCTCAGATGTCTGTGCGACCTTTAGCACACATTTATATTTGTAAACAGTTAGCTAACGATTTGCACCAAATGTTGTCCATATGTCACTGCAAAACTGTTTCACTCAACACTGTTAATATGTTTAGATTCATGCGACTGAATATGAACATATGTCTGTATGTTGTCTGTATGACGCCATATATAGCTAACCTATAGCCTATATAATGTATGTATGTACTTATGGAAGTGAGTGTTTTACAGTCCATCTGTATTTAAATGTTTAGTTGCAGGTACACGTAGTGCTAGTATGTTAATGTGTGTGTGTTAATATGAGGATGCAGTTTAGTAGGGATAACACACTCCATTATGAGTGAAAGCCATGCATCGAAAATATATGATAAGTATGAAAAGTAACATAGTCAGAGCCCCTGAGAGTGGTCTGCGATACACTTTATATTTTCACATTACTATTGAAATGTATTGTCTAAGTAGCATGTTACTGCAGTATTTGGTCATAGAGGTCATGGTGGAGCAAACTTTAATTATTTTACTAATTACAGTAGTTTTATTTATGTGAAGTAACTAGTGACTATAGCAGTTAAATACATATGCAGTAGAGTATGTACTTTGAATTTTAATGACTTAGAAACAGAAGCTATTCAATTAAGATACTCACAGCTTCCTCAAATTTGTCCTGAAGTACAGTACTTGAGTAAATGTATCTTACTGCTGTTGATGGAGGAAGCACTCAGATCCTTTAAGTAAATGATTACACAGATGTAGTCCAGTACTGAGAAATCAAAAGAAAAACTTCCTCTGCCCTCATGTGTGAGTGCTCAGCTATACAACAAGCTCAGCACACTTTGGTTAAAGGTTAAAGACAGGAGCTGGAAGCAACTGTTAGTGTGTGAAAACAGCACAAAACAAAATCATTGAAGTATTTTTAAAAATGAATTATTACAGTAACAATAAAACAGGATTTAGTAAATTATTAACTGTCAAGTTAGTTACATTGCTCCTCAAGCCAGGAGGAAACAAAGTATCAGCATTGAAAGGGCAACATTGAGACTCCATGGGAAGAAACAAGGTGATTTATCTAGTAAGCAATAAACATATTTATAGAGTCCACAACGGGAAAAGTAAAAATATAGATTACCATTAATTGAACAGTTACCTAGATTGTTGTATTATCCTGGTCTGGAAGTTACCACTGGAAGTTAAAATCAACAAATTACAAATAAAGAAGTTTTTCATGAAATAGTGTATACAGAAAACCTGTCAATAATTGTTAGGTTACTGTTCTGACCAAACATCAGTGTGACACTATCAGTTGAACTGTGACTTCTGAAATATGGAACACTGCCCAAAAACAGAAGAATAAAAAATAAAATTAAACAAAAATATCATACATATTAAATTAATAATATAAAATATAAAAATATAATTAATAAAAATACAAAAATAAATAAAATCATGAAAATTCCCCCCAAAAACAAATAACAATAGATAAATAAATTTAAAAAAAATAAAATAAAATAAAGACACAAATAAAAAATAATGATTAAAAAAATTGAAAACTATAGCCTACTACCAACAGAATGTTTGAGTAAACCCACGGTGGCAACAGAATAAACTGAATGAAATGAATATTCTATCTGTCTTCCTTTTCCACATTAATGAGACAATCAAAATCAAAATATACTTGTTTGGCTCCTAAAATGTCAGAAAATACTTTACAGCCAAAAATTCGGTCATGTAAGGCTTTTGACCATTTAGATTAAATCAGTGTGTCCTTGTGCCCCCTCATTGCAGCTGTCAGAAGTCTTTAAGATACAAGTTTTACCTCTAAACTTGTCATACTGTCCTGTTTGAGTACACATTAGTGGCCCAAAGAAACCGTTTTTTTTTTTTCTTTCAACAAAAGGGAGAGATAAGAATTCATATTTTATCAATCAATTTTTCTTCTTATCCTATCCCGTGATGTATCTCATGAAGTCCTTAGATTCACCCTGAGGTCCTGCCCCAAGTTTAGGAATCACTGACATAAGACAAAGACAGTAGAAAACTGGAACTACAGGATATTTAAGAGTTTCTAAATCACAGAATCTGTAGGCCACTGGAGAGATACCCTAAAAAAATCAGTGCCAACTGCCACATACAACATATACCTTCGCTGGCCGAGTCAGATTCCAGCTCAGAATCTTGTAACTGTGAGGCGACAGTGCTAACGCTACCACTGTGCTATATCTGTCATTTATCAGTAGACTGTTAATTAATCCTGCCCCGGAGGTATTGTACCTGACAAACGACTGAAGTCCCACCTGTTTGTTTTTGTTGTTTGCTCTCTTTCTGTCCCTAACAGGAGTGTGTGTAGCAGAGGAAGAGTGTGTGCTGCCTTTGTGCCTCCACACACCCAGCCACCATTATGGACATTGAGAAACACGACAGAGGAGGGACATCACAGGTGAATACATCACTAGGACTAGGACTACTAGGACTCCTGTGATGAAATAATGACCTACTTACATGCAAAAACAAATGAACCCGGTAACGTTAGTCACGTTGAGCAAGAATACATAATTTTAGATTTTGTGGGGAAAACAATTAATTTTTTACGTTTTTACTCCCACTAAGTCTGTCTGCTTACTTTTTCTATAATTTATTGACATACTATCAGTTAATACTTGCATTATGTTACATACATTTACTACAGATTTCAGATAGTCCTCTGTCATTGTCACATCTTTTTTGTTGTGTTGTGAACAGGCCACAAACTTTTTACTAATATATTTCATCCCATACCATTTCCATCAGAGACAACATTATTTATGAATCTTGTGTTGCAGGCTGGCTGAGCGGCGTTGGCAGTGTTCAGTCCGCTGTATGAGCTCTGCAGTCAGGAGGAGAGCTCTGCGTAGTGCCTTCCCAGTGCTGGAGCAGCCCCTCCAGCCCATCCACCGACATGTGTATGAAGCCAACCTCCGAAACAGCAACGCCTGCCATAAGAAGTAGGTTCTGCTTTTGCCTGTTTATTGTTTCTGGTTGTAGCTGATTTTCCTTTGCTGAATTATTTATTGAAATTAATTTGTAAAAGCATTTTCTTCATTAGCTCTTTCTCTCTGTAAGGTTCATAGAGTTGAGTGAAAAGGTGAGAAAAGGTGGAGGGGAAAAGAGCATCGCCAGACACACTCAGAGAAACAAGAAGTTGTTGGTCAGGGATCGGCTGCGCCTCCTGCTGGATAATGAGGACTTCCTGGAGCTGTCACCATTAGCTGGTCTGGGTCTGCCGTACGGGGACATCCCTTCAGCCGGCTGCCTGACTGGTCAGACACCACTTACTGCAATCCTGAACCTTTCATACTAACTATAGACTGTACAATCTGACCAGTTTGACTGACCTATACTGTATGTTTTTGTGTGTGTATGCCTCCAGGCATTGGCAGGATCAACGGCCTGTGGTGTGTGTTTATTGCCAATGATGCCACAGTGAAAGGTGGCACAGCGTATCCAATCATGGTGAAGAAGCAGCTACGGGCACAGGAAGTAGCGCAACAAAATCGCCTGCCTTGTGTTTATCTGGTCGACTCTGGGGGAGCTTTTCTACCACTGCAGGTAAACACACACACACACACACACACACACACACACACACACACACACACCTCTTCCACAATAAAAGGTTAGCATCAAAAGAGTGTCTTGCCAGGAGATCTGAAAGTTAGCTAAATTATACTGACTGCTGTTTTAATCTCTAAATCTGTGTGTGTGTGTGTGTGTGTGTGTGTGTGTGTGTGTGTGTAATTATCCAGTCAGACATCTTTCCTGATAGAAATCACGGAGGAAGGACGTTCTATAATGAAGCTATCATGTCTGCCATGAAGATCCCACAGGTAAACAAATATAAACAATATAAGATAGAAATTAGAAAAGGCTGTGAATGAATTAATTTGTTGCAATAAATATTTTACAATTTTCAAAACTTACATACCTCTATTCCTGGGGTAAAGCATGAGATGTAGTTAAAACTGCCATAGAAGGTAGAAATGCATGCAGTCCATGTTTTGGGACTGTAACAGCCTTTTTGTGTTTTATTTGAAATGTTGTACACTGTTAGTGAATCATACTTGTTTAATTAATGACATCCCAGACTTTAGACCTTTAAATGATCAGAAATGGTTGTCTAAGGACCAAATGTCGTTGATAAAGACAGTGAAAATGACCCACAGTGTGAAGAATTCTTTTGATTCCCCCTCAATTTGATTTCTTTAACCCATTCACGTGTGCAGACTTTATGGTTCGCAAGAATTTTGCCAAATCTTGAAGCTGATGTTCTGACAAAAAAGAGACAAATCCACATAAGAATTGGATAAAATCACAGTTTTAAAAATGCATTCTTTAAAGCACTATTTTAATAAAACAAACAATGAATGAAAGGTGTCAGTGGTGTGCGGGTCGTGCACGGCGGGTGGAGCTTACGTCCCCACAATGGCAGAAGAGGCAGTGATGGTGCACCGGATAGGGACTATATTCCTGGGCGGACCGCCACTTGTCAAGGCCGCCACTGGAGAGGAGGTCACACCAGAAGACCTGGGAGGAGCCACGCTTCACGCTGAGTAGGTCCATAAACCAACCCCAAATGTACAGTTATTAAAGAAATAAGTTCACATCATCAAGTCTGTCAATCCATGGTCTGGTTTCAGGGTGAGTGGCTGTGTGGACCATTTTGCCTGGGATGAAAAACAGGCGTACCATGACACCAGAAACGTCATATCCACCCTCAACTTCCAACTGCCTGAGGAAGAGGATGAGGATGAGGAGAAGACGAGGAAGAGGAAAGCAGAGGAGGAGCCGCTGTACAGTTCAGAGGAGCTTCTGGGGCTGGCTCCCAGAAGTTATAACCACAGTCTGGATGTTAAGATGGTACAGTACGCAGCAGTAGAAATACACAAAGCTATTATCATGTAGACTGAGTAGTTAGCCTGAGCAGTAAAGGCAGCGCCATCCACAGACAAACTTAACGGTTGCACAACTTCACATTAACAAGACATAACGACTTGTTAAAGCCCAGTTCAGACCAATGATTTATGACGAGACGAAACGTTGCAGAGAAGTTGCAGCAGTGTGAACCGGCCAGTCTGAGCTCGAGTCAAGCCGGCTGATGGTGTCGCCTGCAACTCAGCTGGTCAAATTGTCGGCGACTGGTTTTGAATGTAAAGCATGTCACCTGATTCTATAGCCAGTTAGCTTGCAGTGAAGTGCTGGTCAAGTCAAAATGACTGTAGACAACATGTTTGCTTGCTGCGGCAGGTGCTCCACCTCCACCTGTTTCAGCTCGTCTTGTCACGAATCTTTGGTCTGAGCTGGGCTTTCATGATGTTTTCTCTGAGAAGTGCAGTGCAAGAGTACCCCAGTGATTGGCACCAAAATAAAGACAAAGCAAAACGGAAATTTGGAGTTTTATAGATGATCTCTTCAAAGTTCATGGCAAATTATACAGTCAGTGGGATTGAGGAAAGGCTGGTTTCACATTATGTCTGTCGTGTTGTTTCTGTCTGTCCAGGTAGTCAGTCGACTGACAGACGGGAGCCGCTTCCAGGAGTTTAAAGCTCGCTATGGAACCACACTCATCACCGGCTTTGCAAATATACATGGGTAAATGACACACACACACACACACACACACACACACACACACACACACACACAAATAGATTTAGATAGCGGGGGCAGGGACAACACATGCTCTTCAGCCATCATACAGCAAGTTCAAGTCTTCAGTGATGTTAAAATAAGAATTATTTTAACATGTCAATGTAATCCTTCAAATGTTTGATTATTGTGAAAGCATATTATGAGCAGATTCTTAGTACAGATTGAATAAAAATCACAATGAATTTGCACTGTGCTGTCAAATCTGGCCAATGAAATCTATAGTTTCTGTGTTTTTGGGAGCACAAATTATCTTTTAATGGTCATACTGATGCTGTTATTTCTCTCTTATTGTAAAAATGGGTGTGAGGCATTGTTTACCTCTTCCACTTACAAACTCAGTGACCCCTCACCCTCATGAGATTAGCACTCAGTAACGTCTTAATCAGATCAGACACCAGAAGACAGGAGACCAGAACAACGCTGTCCCTGACCAATAGCTACCTGCCACATAGTACTTGTAGGGACAAACTCATGTGCTGGACTGAACTGATCAGACTGTTATTTGTGTTTGTATCATGTGTTCGTTTTAATATGTGTATGGATGCCTAGAAAGCAGTATCAATACTGAGTTAGCAGCCTAGTTATCAGGCTAAGCTTCAGCAGCATCATAGCTTGGGCTGTCATTGTTGTAGGGGTAGCACACATGACTTTAACCAACATGGCATATGTATGGCACCTTATTATTTGTATTATTTGTTATATATGTGAGTATTGGTTTTCACATCTGTGTATTTGTACCCTGTTAGCCACCTGGTGGGAATAGTAGCCAACAACGGAGAGCTGTCGTACCAAGCTGCACTGAAAGGAAGTCATTTTGTCCAGTTGTGTGACCAGAGAAACCTTCCCCTCATCTTCCTCCAGAACACAGCACCCACAGGAGCTCTAACACTCTCCACAGCACAGGTATTCACTCCCAGTGAAACACAAAAACATACACAAAACTCAAAAACCCGATGAAGTTATTATTATGAATTCAGTTTTGTGCAGATATTTTGAGACATCAAAGGCAGGATGTAGACAAATAATCTTGGTCAGTGTCAGCCACAATGACTTCTATATTTTATATGTCAGATCAGTATTTTCTGTTTGTGTGTCTCTCTCTCTTCAGGCAGAGATGAACAGTAACCGTCTGAAGGCTCATGGTTCAATGATGTCAGCAGTAGCGTGTGCCTCAGTCCCCAAAATCACTGTGGTGATTGGTGGTTGCCATGGTGCTGACAGCTACACCATGGTGAGAGTCTCCGTAAACATAGCTCAAGTTATCGGATAATACACAGCGGACCATCTTTCTAAGTAACTGCATCTGTCACACCTCAGATATTTAAGCTGTTTTTTCTTTTGTTTTGTGCTTGTTCATTTCACGGTTTTTCTTTAGTAACACTCAATCCTGATTCTTTAAACAAGTACTCCACTGGGGGAAAAAAAAGAAAAATCATAATGTGCATAGAAACTTCTGGGTTTTTTAAGTTGCAACAACAAACAGCTAAGTGCTATAGAAAAACTACATAGACATACTATACTGCAGGAATCACACATTTAACTCATGTAGGATTTAGGATACAGGGTTTATACCACAATGATTAAAACCTTCTCTCTTGTTTGTCTCCAGTGTGGGCGGGCATTTGACCCTAATTTCCTGTTCCTGTGGCCCAACGCTAGAGTGTCAACGACAGCTCCGGGTCATGCCGGCTCTCTGCTTGCCCCTGACAGTGAGCAGGAGGAGGAAGAGAGGAAGAAGGAGGAGGTCAAGTTAAATAAGATATTGGAGGAGGAGAGCTCCGCTTTCTTCTCCACCGGCCGGCTCTGGGACGATGGAGTCATTCTGCCTCAGGACACCAGGAAGGTAAAATAACAGCATTTTAAAGATGTTGCTAAATGGCTTAGGGGCATTTAGGAGCTGTCACCCATCTGGACCTCTCAGTGCAGATGTTAAAAGGAACTTATTATGCTTTCCCCTGTGCTCTGTCATAATGTTACAATGCGGGACATTCATACATGAATGAAACGTGGCCCAAGTTTCAAATAAAGCTGTAAAGCTTTGTAAAAGTGATACCTGTGAGTAAAAACAGACTGTAAGGAATTCGGACTCCTGCGTTTTTTTCCTACTTTGCCTACAAGCTGACATCAGCTTGTGACAGATTTCTTTATATGGTCATCTGTTCCAGGCATGCATCTGTAAGTGCTTATGCTCCTACATATGCTAACGTCATGTAATCAAACATGTAATCTTTGTTGCTGGTGTTGTAAATGTCTCCCTGATTTTGGAGTATATCCAGTTGTGTTTCGAACCTTTTATTGGTGACTTTTTCCATGGTAGACAGTGCAGAAGACCTGGAAACGCTGACCAATCAGAGCAGACTAGGCTTTTTTAGGAAAGGAGCTTACAGAGAGAGGTGCTAAAACAAAGTGTCTCAGACAGAGAGGGAATACAGGTGTTCTGACACAGACAGTATAAGGAAAATTAGGTGTTTTTTGAACATTAAAGCATGTAACCATGTTCTAGTAGAAACCCAAAGAACAAGCACAAACCTTAAAATGAGCAGAGTGGGTCCCCTTTAACATTTATCCGCCCAAATCTTCATGTGTTTCAGATTCTCAGAGACTGCCTGGACATCATCAAACAGCAGCAGTATGAGCTCTCCACAGAGAAACAGCACTCGGCACTTCTACGTATATAGAGGCTGCGTTCTTTCTTTTCCTTACTTCCTCTGGACGCTACAAAAATCCATGTATGTACTGAGCTGCTGGTGCTGTAGGCACCAAGAGGATTCACACCAAACTCTTGTGGGTGCTAATGAGCAATATCCTAAAAGTAAATAAAAGAGAGTCTGAACACCTTGAATAACAAAAATCTAGTACAACTCGTTGCTAGTCCTCTAATCTCATATTTGGTAAAGTGACTGATGAATTAAACTTTGGAGGTTTTAACATTCTCCATTTATTGTATATTTTCTTTCAGTTTGGACCCACACTAAAACATCTATGCTCTTGGTTTGGGAGAAGTTGATTAAAAAATGGAAATTTACTGTGGCTGTTCTATATGTACACAGGGATAATTTACTCTTCAGTATTTGTACATAGCACTTCAATTTACATACAATTTTTTTGCCTTATGGAAACAGATTCTTAAGAGGTACTGACTTTATACAGACACAGTTGTTACTCTTGATGCATTGTGAAAAAGTTTTACCACAAGTTTTATCACGTGTGCTGTATATGCAGGAATAATTATTCATTCATTCATAATTTTGGCTTATTGAAAATACTCTACTGGAGAGCGAGTTCTCATTAATCCTGTGAAGTGCCTCAGCAGGTTTTTTCATCTTCGGTCATTCTCACTTTCACATCATTTCTCAGGTACGTGAAAGTACGCTACATGAGAGATTCACATAATATATTGCCATCAGATTTCTTCTTCTTTTGGCCAGTTCTAAGTACTGTAAATGTCATGTGGGTCATACGAACAGCAGCCCAGTGGTCTGTTTGAGCCTTAACCTAGTTCAGTAGAGATCCTTCTGATGTTTTTTTTTTTTTTAATAGCTGTTCATGTGACAAATAATTCCAAGAACTGTCCAAAAGCCAATCATAGGACTTTAAACATGTTGCACTGATTTTCTGTGCAACTATTTATTGTCATTTTTCTGTCAAAAATACTACGTTGTAAGAAATCATGCTGTGTAATTACAAATGTAAATGCATCGTTGTGATGTAGTTTTTTTTAAATTGTATAGAAGAATATATTTAAAAAGTGTAAATAAATTTTCAAATTGCAAAACTAACTTTTTCACTTTGGCTGCTAGTTTTTTCATGACTGGTCAATTTTGAGATTTTGGGCTATTTTGCTTCCATAACACGTCTTCTGTCAGACTAGTGGTAGGAAAACGTCCCAAATACACATTTAGGTGTTTATTTTAGTTCAGATTTCTGTTCTGGAAATTTACGCAGAAAGAACATATTTAAACACATTTTCATAAAACAAAAAAATACAAAGAAATAATTATCTTAAGTAATCAACTGAAGAAGTTTCATTGTGATATCTGTGACTAAAAATGTTTACCCTAGTGTCCTATTTTTTGTCATACAATGAATGGAATTTTACAATTCATATCTTTAAAGGCCATTTTCAAAAAAAAAAAATTCTGAGCCAACAATTCATAGTCTTATTCCCAAAAACATGTCGAAATTTTTATTTTATGTTTTTTTTTTATATATGGCTGTTAACAGTATTTTTGTATTTGTGGAATGATTAAATAAGACCTCCACGATTTCCTCTGTAAAAACTTTTGACTCTAGTATGACAACAAAGTGAAACAAGATTTTGAACCTGGCTTTATACAGTGTTTAGATTTTTGTTTTGGAAATGTCCACAAATCAGCACATATTTAATTAGGTAATGCCTCCTTTGCATATTTAAACATAACATAATAGAAAACTTGTAATATAAAAATAATTGCTGTTAATTAAATAATCCACTGGGGAAGTTTCATGGTGATATCTACTCGTTTAAAATTTTACCCCATTCACCAACTTAAATCTTTAGATCCCTGAAATAATCCAAAATGTATATTTAGGCAAAAAAATTGAAATGAACTGAAACTATGACACTTTCACTGTCTGAAAACATCTGCCATTTTTGGTTGGTTTGTTTTGTTTTGTTAATTGCTAAAGAAACTAATCATTACATCCATTGTTGATTAAGCTATTTGGTGATTACATTTACAACAGTAAGCTTTTTGTATGTTTTGTAAGAATCTTAACTTATAATGTAAATAAAGTGGTCAAATAAATGCAGTAGAGTAAAAAGTGCTATATTTTTCTCTGACATTGAATTTTAAAATATAAAGTGGCTGGGGTGCCCAGTGGATCAGTGGGTAGACTAGGCGCCCCATATATAAGAGGCTGTGCCCTGGCTGCAGCAGGCGCAGGCTCAATTCCGGCCAAACAATCAGTGGAGAAAATAAGTCCGATGCAAACTGAAAACAAAAAAAGCTCCACCTCAATCAACTACACCAGTAAAATCCTAATGAGACATCTCCACATGGGGACATTTCTGCATTGAGTAGCAACACGAAACAGTACATTTTATGATTATACTTAGACTATACTTTCTCTTAAGCTACATTTTAAATACAGGACTTACAGGCTAGTATTAGTACTTTTACTTGAGTACAATGAGCTGAGTACTTTGTTTCCCCCTCATAATGCCCGCATTCTCCACATGCTTGGTGGGGCGGCAGTGGCTCAGTCCATAAGGACTTGGGTTGGGAACCGGAGGGTCGCTTGTTCGAGTCCCCGTCCGGACAAAAATATGGAGTGTGGACTGGTGGCTGGAGAGGTGCCAGTTCACCTCCTGGGCACTGCCGAGGTGCCCTTGAGCAAGGCACTGAACCCCCCCAAGGGCAGCCCCCTCACTCTGACATCTCTCTCCACTTTGTGCATGTATAGGTCCTGTTTGTGCATGTGTGTGTCTTTCAGACCTGTGTGTAATTGACAAGCAAGAGTGAAAACACTGAATCCCCCCTCAGGGGGATTAATAAAGTAAATAAAATAAACTAAACTAAACTATGATATTAGTACAAACAGATGTAGACGAGCTCTACACTCCACTCCAGTAGGTGGCGGTAACACGTATATCCGCCTCCAGACCGACAGTGTAAACGGAGAAGAAACAGAGGAGCACTGCTTGAAACCGCTTGAAACCAAAGATACTGGATTGAAACAACCGCAGCCAGTGTGTCAATTTGGGACTTACTTCCATAGCAGTTGTGTTAGTAGTAGCTACTGCAAACATGTATCGCTGCATGTTGAGGTAAACTCCGTAAACTTACGCACCTACTTCCCGTCATAAATACATGTATTTAATTTGAAGGAGACATTTCCGTGTTTCAATATATAACTGGATAAATGCGTTTCATTCATCTTAAAAATCCAATGTTTACTAATTTGTACTCTTCTTCTTACCTGTCTTTTGTTTACTGGCGCATTTTGGCGCCCATGAGATAAACAAGACAGGGACATTTTGACATGTCATAAATGGGCAAAGGACAGGTGTAATAAAAAAAAAAAGATGGCTGTGAGTTTGCTTCAGTGTCAGGGTATTTTATTTTGCGTGCTGACTCACTGTCACACTGTCAGGTTATTGGAGGACACTTAAATAGAACAGAGCCATCGTTTTGACTGTTCTTTTCTTAATTATGACAAGTTTATAATGTCTTACTTGTTTTACTTGAGACCTTATACTTTCATCAAGTTCTCTGTGGGTCCCTCCACTATAAGTATAAATCATTAAAGGTCAATAAACAGTCTTAAATTTGAATTTGTGAGGTCTTAATTATGGGGTGCCGTTTGTAAAGTGGCTCACGCTGAAAATAACATCAACATTTTGCCACATTTAGCTTCAAACAATGTTTAAAAAAGTATTGTGAATTTTTTAACGTCACCTTTTACCACATTTACAGCAATATTTGTTAACTTAGAAATATATTAAATAGTTAAATCTAAATATTAAATGTGGCACCTAAATGTTAAATGTTAAATCTAAATATTAAATCTAAATCTAAATCTAAATATTAAATCTAAATCTAAATGCTAAATATAAATATAAATATAAATGTTAAATCTAAATGCTAAATATAAATATAAATGTTAAATGTTAAATCTAAATGTTCTGGGAGAAACTAAATATTTAGCTAATATGCAAATTCACACTGCCGGTCACCGGAAGTACCAAAATAAAAGCTCGAGATGGTCGGACTGTGTTTATAGAATCAAATAACGAATTAAAACCAACTTATCGGGGGAAATGGACACTTGAACATACATTAGTGTGATAATAACTACCTAAAATAACAAGAAACATGTTTGGAGAAATTTTATTTGACGTGTACTTTGAGTTGTTTAACTATTTAATATATTTCTAAGTTAACAAATATTGCTGTAAATGTGGTAAAAGGTGACGTTAAAAAATTCACAATACTTTTTTAAACATTGTTTGAAGCTAAATGTGGCAAAATGTTGATGTTATTTTCAGCGTGAGCCACTTTACAAACGGCACCCCATACTTAATTGCCATAAATAGGCTATTTGAACTTTTTTTTAAATCCACCTTTTAATTTATTTCAGTCAAAATGAGTCAAGCTTTTTTTGTGAAAATCCACATTTCTGATGTTACAAACTTTAAAACCTAAAGTCTGTCTTTTTACTTTATACTTGCATTTACTTGTTTGCAAAAAGTACATTAGCCTCACTTACCCTAAAAACCATATTCCTACATAAAATCTACATAACTGCAATGCTTGAATGAGAAACAGATGTTTTGTCTATGAATCAGTCTTACATTTGATTAAAAAGTATCTTGACAGGGTTTTAATAAGCATGACATTTAAGTGTCTCATACCTATAGGTAAGTGTCCGCACACTTAGTTTAAGCTCCCGCTTTTATTTGGCTCAAAGCTGCAAGCTTTCGACCCTATCGGGTCTTCATCAGGCAAATGAGTGACAGCAGTTCAAGGAGAAAATATATAGGCCGGCACGTCTGTGACATCACCAGGTAGAAAATCAGTGCTTGCCATCACAGCCGGGCGGGGGATATAATAGAAGCAATTAGCAATTATAAGAAGAAGACAACAATATTAAATATCATGGATAAACAAGGAATATTACAATATCAGTATAGAAAGACAACAGTGAATATAAGAAGTTACACAAAAACTAGAATACTAGAATAAAAACAGTGGTAATTCATGAGAATAAATAATCAAAAGACATCATATCCAAAAGACTGGTCAATAAAATCAAATTCCTCATTTACACCATTAGGAGACATGGTGTTAAGGAAATAGATCCAGAAAGTTTCGCACTGGAGGAGTTTCCTTTCCAGATCACCTCCCCTCGAATGCTTCTCTACTTTCTCCACCCCAATATATCTGAGGGCGCTGACACTGTGGTCAGCCTGTTTAAAGTGTGCGGCCACTGGATTACGTTCATCCCCCTTTCTGATGTTACTTCTATGTTTGCTGATCCTGGTGCGTAACGCTCTGAATGTTTTACCCACATAAGCCAAACCACATGGGCAGCGAATAAGAAAAAAAAATTTATAGTTACCGTCAGGCACAGTCATAAAATCAGTAGGGGCAAGCGCAAATCGTGACAGAGGCAGCTAGCTGTGGCAACTTCCGGTGGCATCCTCTGGTGCCACTGACTTGCCGTGGCAGCTGAGGCTGTTTGAGGCGCTTGCCACTGACTTGCCGCGGCATTTACCGACTTGCCGCGGCAACTACAGCTGTTTGAGGCAGCTGCGACTCACTTGCCACAGGATGAAGTGACTGGTTTTACGTTGGTTAGTTTTTGGTAATAAATTTGATTTAATCAAGAAAATTCGTGCAAATGTAGCACAATCAGAGCTGTAAATATTGTTAGAATTTATGAATGCCAAAATCAGCAGGTTTTTAATTGAGATCAAAAATTTCAGGGTGAGACATATTAGACTCAAAATGAGACCGTTGCTCATTAGTAACTCGCTATTATCTCGGTATATGCATCAGCAAATATCAGGTAATGGGTGTTGGTTGGCATTACACAAAAACATAAAATTAAAGACAAATTAACAGTAACAGTATAAAAACATTAAAAGAAAACAGTCAAAATTTAAACCATAGAGAAATTATTTTTATTGTAGCCTATTTTTTATAGGCTACAGTGAAAAACATGTATGTCATATTATGTATGATGATAAAAAAATAAATAAATAGAACAAGGTTGAAACTCTTGTCTGTCTATTGATTTCAGATACAGTGATTACAAACAGCAGGTCAATAAAAGCCGTGGCAGGTGAGTGGCAACTGCCTCAATCAGCTGTAGTTGTCGCGGCAGGTCTGTAAAATCCGCGGCAGGTAGGAAATGAAATTCCCCACTTTGAGAACCACTAGGTATCCCTACAGACAGTGGCAAGTCCGTGGCGAGATAGAGAGACAGAGAGACAAGAGAGAGAGTGGTAAACAGCTGTTTCTATAGGCTACACCCCCCACCCACCCCCCGTGATTTTGGCATTCATAAATTTTAACAAATAGCCTATTTAGTGCTCTGATAATGCTACATTCTTTTGTGCCAAGTCTTAATGGTTAAGTCACTTTTTATTATCATTATTTTTTATTAAAAACTATCATTTAACAGCCCCACAGTCACTTCATCCTGTGGCAGCTGCTTCAAACAGCTGTAGTTGCCGTGGTAGGTCGGTAAATTCCGCGGCAAGTCAGTGGCAGCTGCCTCAAACAGCCTCAGCTGCCGGGGCAAGTCAGTGGCACCTGAGGTTGCCACCAGAAGTGCCACGGCTAGCTGCCTCTGCCACGATTTGCGCTGAAGACTTTAAGCCTGCGTCATATGATCGAACCTATCCCTGGCCAGTCTTTTGGAATAGATATGATGTCTTTTGATTATTTATTCTCATGAATTACCGCTGTTTTTATTCTAGTATTCTAGTTTTTGTGTAACTTATTATATTCACTATTGTCTTTTTTCTGTAGGCTACTGATATTGTAATATTCCTTGTTTATCCATGATATTTAATATTGTTGTCTTCTTCTTATAATTGCTAATTGCTTCTATTATATCCCCCGCCCGGCTGTGATGGCAAGCACTGATTTTCTACCTGGTGACGTCTAGGGATGTAACGATATGGAAAAATTTATATCTCGATTATAGTGACCAAATTATCACGGTAAACGATAATATTGCGATATTTTGTTAAGCGCTGTAAAATGTCCAAAAAATAGATAGGCCTACATTGAAATAACTTCACTAAATCTTGTAAAGGATTACCTGTATGAGAAAAGGAGTGCATGCTCTCGGTCAAAGGTTAACACGGCAGCGTTTTATGTTGTTTCCTTGAGCTTATGTCGAGAAAGCATAACTGGCCGTCTATATCGATTCTAGCTCGCCATACAATAACCATAATCACAGTGATTCAATCATAGTTGATCTCAATTAGCGTTACGTTACGTCGGTTTATATTCTGTCGGCTCCGCTCAGTGTTTTCAGCTCCGTTTCGTTTTGAAACACTTAGCAACATAGCTGCTAATACGGCTATTAGCTACTCAGCTAGTATTAGCTCCTAAGTGTCTTAAACGAAAACGGAAAACCTAGTCGCCGTTTAGGAGGACAGATACGGCTCAAATGTCCCGTATACGTCGAGAGTTACACATTATGACAATCTTAGTAAAACCGAAGTCCCTCACACAATAACTGACGTTTGCATAGCATAACTTGCATTGGCTGTAAAGCTGTGGATGATGGTCACGGAGATGAGCCAGCAGATTTGTAGTGTTGCTACCCTTCGCAGCAACTTTCTTTCTGCATGTTCTGCACACAGGATAGTTGTCCTCCACCAGCTGTCCCTCGGCATTCTTCAGAAACCCAAAGTACGCCCAGACCTCAGACTTTGTGCGTTTAGTTGGGGGGGAAATGTCCTAAGTGCCGCTATCACCACCTTCCGCCATGTTTTCATTCTTTGTGTTTGCCCATGCTACGCATTCATGCAGCGCCTGCATCGCGAGACTTGAATGAGGCTGTTATTACATGTCCTGATAATCCACCGCGATAATGCAATTAATTTAAACATAAACGGTAATTCTTACCCTGTAAAAATTAACCGAAATTTACCGTAATATCGGTAATCATCCCTAGTGACGTCACAGACGCGCCGGCCTATATATTTTCTCCTTGAACTGCTGTCACTCATTTGCCTGATGAAGACCCAACAGGGTCGAAAGCTTGCAGGTTTGAACCAAATTAAAGCGGGAGCTTAAACTCAGTGTGCGGACACTTCTTCTTTTTGATTTCACCTGTTTGTCCTGCACCTGGTACCTAATACGGTCTTTGGATGTGCGCACAGCCCTTCTCCTTCATACCTGTAGGTACCCTGTTTCAGCACTACTGACTAACAGTGGATTCTTCCTTTATTTATGAATCTTATGTTGCAGGCTGGCTGAGCGGCGTTGGCAGTGTTCAGTCCGCTGTATGAGCTCTGCAGCCAGGAGGAGGAGAGCTCTGCACAGTGCCTTCCCAGTGCTGCAGCAGCCCCTCCTGCCCATCCACCAACAGATGTATGAAGCCAACCTCCGAAACAGCAACGCCTGCCATAAGAAGTAGGTTCTGTTCAGCTCTGATTAAATCTGCTGAATTAAATTTTCCCTACTGCATTATTTGTATAAAAGATCTACCACTACTACTTGATTTTGTAATACTTTTCAGAATCAGTACAGTGTTTTGGTGACCAAGAGGTAAATTTAGGTCAGCCAGGCAGAGAGTATAATCATGGTTTCAAGCTGCGACGGTCATTAATAATGATAACTAAATAATCACTTAATTTTTGAAGTCATTCCAAAGCAAAAATGCATAATATTAGATGCATCCAGATTCTCAAATGTAAGAATTTGCTAGCTTTTCTCATTTATAGCAAACTGAATTCCTATCTCTTAGTCAGACAAAACATAACCCTGGCCTTAAGGAAATTGTGAAACACTTTTTAAAAAAAAAAAAAAAAAATGTTTTCTGATGTTTTTATTCAACAGCTAATTGACTGATTTATATCATTTAAAAAAACATTATCATAAATAATGGTGTTTTTTATTAACTTTTATTAACTTTCATCTTTTTTTTTTTTTTTCTCCAAACCTGTCTGCATTAGTCTTCGTAGCTTAGCGCCACAAAAGGGTGTAAGCTTTTTATGAAGACTGATGCACTGTTAATCTTGCAGTCAAGTATTTTATACCCATACTGTGCGTGGTTGTGACCGTCACCCACCCTCCCTGGAGACTAGCCTATCAGCCTTTATTGGAAAAACTTCCTAATATGAGCCAGAGAGGGCCGTGATACACCAAAGTGTGTCAAGGGGAAAGTAAGGAACAAGCAGGGGGGATTGAGGGGCAGGTGCTTAAGTCCTGAGTTATATAGCGACAGTGCATGCGGAGAAGAAGGAGGAAAAAACAAACAAACAAACAAACAAACAAAAAAACAGAGGAGAAACAGGCAGTGTAGCTGATGTATTGTGGCCTTGAGGTGGTTGTGCTCCATACAGATTATCAAAAATAAACATATACACGTCTACTATACTGTACTGAAAAACAAAAACAAAAGAGAAGTCTATACTGAACACCAAAAATGTGAGAGTCCTGGTGGAGGAGGAAAGCCCGATTGTGGAGAAGAGTTGCCAGCGCAGTGTGGTAGGTTCGAGAAGCAAGTGGGCCCCTTTTAAGTGATCCCATCGGTTCTTTGCAATGTGTCACGGAGCTGAAGTTTCGAACATGCATGCGTGTATTTGAACCCTCCCAATGTGTTTATGAAAACCATCACCAGGGACCAGGGCCAATGTCCCAGCCCTGTGGGAGAAGGCAGGCGGTGAGGCACCCCAAGGCCGCAGAAGCGCCCAGACCCCACGCCCAGGGAGCCGCAGAGGCTGCAGGACACCAATCAGGCCCTAGGACCCGGGGTGGCAATGGCCAGCACCCCAAGAGAGCCAGAGACACACCCCAGATGGGCGGGGCAGGAAGGCCCGCCCCCCCAAACCGCTCAACGCAGAAAGGTGGAGGGGAAAAGAGCATTGCCAGACACACTCAGAGAAACAAGAAATTGTTGGTCAGGGATCGGCTGCGCCTCCTGCTGGATGATGAGGACTTCCTGGAGCTGTCACCATTAGCTGGTCTGGGTCTGCCGTACGGGGACATCCCTTCAGCCGGCTGCCTGACTGGTCAGACACCACTTACCGCAGGCCTTTACTTTTGGTTCTAACAAAGAAGGAAAAGAGACCTTCACTATCACAATGTTCATTTGAAATGGACTGCAGACAAGTGCTTCTGATTTACTTTGTTTAACTTAATGACAAGGGTTCCTTTGAACAGAACCAAACAGGTTAGGTATGAAAGCACCTGTAAGTACAACACAGAATTTAGCAAATGCACTGCTTTCTTCTTTGATGTTGATGTTTACATTTAGCAACTCCTTTACCAACTGTTAGCTAGTTTATGTTTTTGTGTATGTATCTTTATGTGTGTGTATGCCTCCAGGCATTGGCAGGATCAACGGCCTGTGGTGTGTGTTTATTGCCAATGATGCCACAGTGAAAGGTGGCACGGCGTATCCAATCATGGTGAAGAAGCAGCTACGGGCACAGGAAGTAGCAATTCAAAATCGCCTGCCTTGTGTTTACCTGGTCGACTCTGGAGGAGCTTTTCTACCACTGCAGGTAAACACACACACACACACACACACACACACACATGCACACATGCATCTGCCATCATAAGTGTTAAAATGTGTTGAATCATACTGACTTCCATTTTAAAGTCAAGCTTGTGTCTCTGTGTGTATAATTATCCAGTCAGACATCTTTCCTGATAAGAATCATGGAGGAAGGACGTTCTATTATGAAGCCATCATGTCTGCCATGAAGATCCCACAGGTAAACAAATATAAAGTAGGGAGGGCTTGAGAAACAGAATGTTTTCTCTGTTATGCAGTTCAGGATGCATCAGATGTGCTAATTCAGTGGTTCCCAACCTGATGCCTTAAACAACAGTGTCTACCCAGGGTCCTTTTTATTGTAGGTATTATACTGTAGTACAAACATGACCATTACCATGGGGAGCAGAGCAATCAGCCTCTCTGATCCCCATCTCTGGAATTCATTACCACCCCAACTCAGAAACATCGATTCATTCCCCCATTTCAAATCACAACTCAAAACACATTTGTTTAAAACTGCCTATTCCATCTGATGCCAATTGCTCTGTCACTTTCTATTGTGTTTTTTTGTTTGTTTCCTTTTAATGTCATTTTGTGTATCTGTACGGTGTCCTTGAGTGCTAAGAAAGGCGCCTTCAAATAAATGTGTTATGAGTTTTGAGCAGTTTAACCAAAGAGTGATTTCTAGATTGTAATCGTTATTGTTATTGTAACCCATTTTATTCACGTTTAATTTTTCCTGGGACCCCTACGGTGACCCGACCCCCAGGTTGGGAACTACCGTCCCATTAATCTAAAACACTGCAAGTTATTAAGTGCAAATGTTTTTTTAGTGTTTTAAAAATGAAGTCATGTATAAGTGATTAAAAGCTATAAAAACATAACATGGGAATTTATTCACTCCCTATTTCGGGAGAACAAACAGGAGTGAACCGGAGAGTATGTGTAAAAGCTGATGTCCAGATGGATAAGAAACACTAGATTGGTGATCAAGTTGCAGCTCAGATTGCGATTTTACTGTAACGGTTCAGACAGTTCTCACTCTAAAGGTGTCAGTGGTGTGCGGGTCGTGCACAGCGGGTGGGGCTTATATCCCCACAATGGCAGAAGAGGCAGTGATGGTGCACCGGATAGGGACTATATTCCTGGGCGGACCGCCACTTGTCAAGGCCGCCACTGGAGAGGAGGTCACACCAGAAGACCTGGGAGGAGCCACGCTTCACGCTGAGTAGGTCCATAAACCAACCCCAAATGTACAGTTATTATAGAAATAAGTTCACATCATCAAGTCTGTCAATCCATGGTCTGGTTTCAGGGTGAGTGGCTGTGTGGACCATTTTGCCTGGGATGAAAAACAGGCGTACCATGACACCAGAAACATCATATCCACCCTCAACTTCCAACTGCCTGAGGAAGAGGATGAGGATGAGGAGAAGACGAGGAAGAGGAAAGCAGAGGAGGAGCCGCTGTACAGTTCAGAGGAGCTTCTGGGGCTGGCTCCCAGAAGTTATAACCACAGTCTAGATGTTAAGATGGTACAGTACGCATGCACAAACACCTAACATGAGCAGTTACTGTGGCTAACAGTAATACTTAAAACTTAATACCAATTCTATATCCCCTGAGACGGGAGCCGCTTTCAGGGGTTTAATTTGCGCTATGGAACTACACTCATCACCGGCTTTGCGAAGATACATGGGTAAAAGAATCAAACACACACACACACACACACACACACACACATGCTTTTGGACGTGTGATGCAGGATTTCTTACATGAAGACACAGATTAAACAAACAGGATTTTGTCTTATAAATGCAAAACTGAGATGGACAGAGCTTTCAATTAAGTAAAAACCCTGACCAGTTGTGAACTGAAACAAAGCCATTCCACAATAACAGACCACTCCATCTTTGTAAACACCAATATACTAATACTTTTTACAATTGGTTTGACACCCATAACCACACTGCCACTTGTGAGGAGCCTCCCCCCTCTCGGAATCCTACAGGAGGGCATCAATACCCACCCTCATACACATCCCCCATCATAGGCGTTTCTAGCCCATTTTTGGGGGTGCTGAAGCACCCCTAAATTGAATCCCAGCACCCCTAAAATTTGAGATTTTAAAAAAAAATTTTTTTACTGTATGCCCTTTTTTAACAAGCTAGAAAAATGTCAAAACCATACAGTACTTGGTTAATATTTTAACAACAAAAATACAGCAGCAAAATGAGTTGTCTTCCCCCAGAAATTAGGGTTACGATATGTTTCTTTTATGATTCCAATCCATTCCTCTTTTGCTGTGGCTCAGCATTTAAATAACCTTTATCAGATTTGATGGTTTAGTCACAGACTTTCCCAAAAAGTGTTGTGCTTTTCTTTCACAAATGTGGGAATGAAATTGCGTTAAAATGTACAAAACAGTGAAATTTATCTTGCCTGGCCGGGCAGCTCTCTGGGTGCTCAGCACCCCTAAACCTCTGATCCTAGAATCGCCCCTGTCCCCCATCATACCAGTATCCAAGAAACCCTGTCCTTCAGAACCCAACCACTACCGACAGGTTGCAATCACTCCAATAGCCATGAAATGTCTGAAAAAACTGATGCTGAACACCATCCTGCCAGCCGTCACACCACAGCTGGACCCCTGCCAGTTTGTATAAAGAGCCAAACGAGCAGAAATTAGGACTCAAGTCATATGACTTGGACTTGAGTCACAATTCTGATGACTTTAGACTCGACTCCAAATCAAAATCGACTTTGACTTCAATATCAGTGACTCATGACTTGACCTGGACTTGACCTGACTTGAAAGTACTTGATACCGTCCCCCAAGCCCAAATATCAAAAAGTAAATTATTTATAAAGTGTGCCTCCAATCCAGTCATTTTACTTTATTTCCTGATTCATCTTAAATTAATGCTATTCATTCCCAGCAAGGTAACACTTAATCCCTCAGATCCACTTTGTTTGAACTAGTCTGACAGCATCCAATCAAGTTGCAAGAGAACTAATGTTATGCCACTAAGCAGCAGTTGAAAAAATGGTAGCAAAGATAATTTTGTTCACGTACAAAAACTATGTGGTTGTCAGCAAAAAAATTAATTTCAGTATGCAAAACTTGCTCGTTTAAAGTAAGTTACAGACACAACAACTTGCAAAAACTTGTTTTAAGAAAAAAATACTACAATAATAACCATGTTAAACAACTGTAACAAAAATAAACTCAATAGCACCTGCCCTCCTACACCCAGTCTATCAGACATGAACCTCAGAGCCATCACATGCCTTGTACTTACAGTGTCAAACACCACTGATCATCCCCTCAATTAACACTTCACATTACTTCCATCTGGCCGGAGACGCAGGACTCTTAAACAGGGAAACGCTTGTTTCAGCAGGAGTTTTGTTCACTGTGTAATAGCAGCCCTAAATCTGCCTTGTCGACACTGTTATGAGCTGGGGATGGGGATTTTGGTTACAGTCTATATTGTATATTTCTGTATGTATATCTGCATGTATCTGTGTGCTGGCTGTGAAAACATCCCTCAAGGACAATAAATCTTTGTTATCGCTGTGCTGAAGTGATTAATTAATTAATTTTTTTGTTTACTGGTGCTGTAATGTTTCTGGTTTAACACACTTGAGTTGTTTGCCCCTTTGCCTTTGCAAAAAAATACCATGTTTCTGTATGCAGTGAGTGTGGCATAGCAGTTACCCCAAAAACTTGGATGGCCTATCATTGAAAAATGTGTGCAGTCTGAGCATTGTTTTCACATTGTTTATGCGTTGTGCTGATCAAATATGTTTTCTTTCTTTGTATGTACCCTGTTAGCCACCTGGTGGGAATAGTAGCCAACAACGGAGAGCTGTCGTACCAAGCTGCACTGAAAGGAAGTCGTTTTGTCCAGTTGTGTGACCAGAGAAACATTCCTCGTGTCTTCCTTCAGAACACAGCACCCACAGCAGCTCTGACACTCTCCACAGCACAGGTATTCACTCCCAGTGAAACACACACACACACACACACACACACACACACACACACAGGTCTGTGTTTAAGTATTTCATAGTGTAGATTCATAGTTTGGGTGAGTGAAGTGAGTTACCCGTAAAACTTCTGTTAATAACCCAGGCTATTATTTGCTTAAATCACTGAAATCAACGGGCCTATATTTGGGACAGGCCCTTAATTCCTTTCACACAAAACTGTTTGGTTGCATACAACCAAATTGTTTATTTAAACCAGTATGAATATTACTATATATAAAAATATAAAAAATATATTTATATATAGTATAAAAATTAGGCTTCAAATAATATATCAATTATGAATCATTCATTTGATCAAGCTCTGACAGATGGTGCATCAAAGAGAAAGAGAGAGTTGCGGCACCCAGCATACTGACATGACAGCACTTTATCCTGTTAAAATAGTACTCACAATTTGGATCATTTTTTATGAAAAACCTTTTTTGATTGTTTTGATCAGTATGGACTAAAGGAATATCAACAACGTACAGGGTAATTGAGGAATGGACACATAATTTGAGGTAGCCAACAACCTGGTTTTATACATCTGAAGAACTTCTATTAAAAAAATGAACTGCTTGGCAACCAGACCAGGCGTCTAATTGAGGCAGGCGTTCATTTGTCAAAATGTGGGGATACACCAGGCTTTTAAAAGGGACTGGGTGTATAATTGTGACTAGGCTTTTAATTGAAGTTTTACGGTAAATATTTTCTATGTCATATCAGTATTTTCTGTTTGTGTCTCTCTCTCTTCAGGCAGCGATGAACAGTAACCGTCTGAAGGCTCATGGTTCAATGATGTCAGCAGTAGCATGTGCCTCAGTCCCCAAAATCACTGTGGTGATCGGTGGTTGCCATGGTGCTGACAGTTACGCCATGGTGAGTCTCAGTACCTAAACATTACTGACATTAACTGTAGATGTGCTCTAACCTGTGAACATCAGCACTTAAATGTGGTAGAATCTACCTTGCAGAAGGGCAATCTTAGAAGGTTAACATTATTACATAGCTGTCATTTTTATTTCTTTGAGTGTCCATTCTGCAAAGTTGGCAATAGAAATATACTCAGGTTTTATAATATTTTTGTTCTAGCTGCTTTCCTGTAGTTTGTGTCATGGTTATACCAGTACCCTTATTATTTTGTCGTTATTAAACTCACCATCTGTAGGCAAGAAAAGTGTCTCTGTAATCAATTTGGAATCACAGCCATTTTAATGAAAAAATCCATATCAAAATGACCAATAGAAACTTCTGAAACAACTCCTGCAGCAATATGTAATTTTCCTGCTGTTCTTTTAACTTAATTATGATCGAAACACATGAACATTCTTGAATAGAGTATTCCATTGAAAACCTACTCTTCGTGTCAAAAATCTCACTGCCCCTGTGCTTTAAATGTTCCTCTGAAAGGTTTGACCCAGATTCAGAGCAAAAAAGTATCAAAATATGCGAAGATAGTTGTGAAATTTTAAAATATTTTCACCAAATTGTACCAGAAGCTGTTTACCTTTTGTTACATGCAGTTATATTTTGTCGTATTAGTTGCAGACAACAGCCAAGCATTATCAAAAATCTACACATACATAGTATTCTGCAGTATAATTATACATTTGCTTATGTAGAATTTAGGATACAGGGTTTATCCCACAATAATTAAAACCGCCTTTCCTGTTTGTCTCCAGTGTGGGCGGGCATTTGACCCTAATTTCCTGTTTTGATTACTAATGTTATCTAATAGAAGTCATATCTGTGAAAGTTTTGTCTTCATACTTTGAATAACACAAATCGACTACAATTATTGCACATACTGAATGCAAAGGTGTCGGCATGGAGACTGTCTAGAAGTATTTACAACAGATACAAAGATGATTTTATTACCCTTCCTTCAAATGAACCAAAGCATTTTCTTTTTTTGTCTTGACATGGGGGAAACCCTCAAAGGTCCTCTAAAATGTTATTACCTTCTTAAACCTGTATAAATGTATATGTTTGGCCACTTGGGGGCAGCACAAGAGGCTCTAAGTCACTCTAAGCACAGCACTGACATGGTATTATCACATTAGGAACAGTTAATAGATAATAAACATTTCAGCCTTATGTCTGCTGTATAGACCTGTGGGATCATTTAATGTTTGTCTCATTTTTGCATGATTTTTTTATTTCAGTTTGTCTGGATCATAATATATGGCAGGATATTTCCTCACAGAAATCATTATATTTTTTTACAATAAATGTCAAAACATTTGCACTGTGACCATGAATGTAATTACAAAATGTAAAATGATCATTTTGGTATAATTGTTTTATCTGTATTTAAGAATAAAAAGTAGACAGATTTTTTTAAAATTCTGTTGCAAAAATATTGTGTTTGTATTTAATGCTTTACAAGGATGATGTCACAAATATGCAGATGCCATCCTAATTATGATATAAAACATTGTCAGTGCAGTAAATATGAATGTTTTTGCCAAGGTGTTTTAACAAAAGCAAAGTAAGGTCATGCTACAGGTAATTTCTCTGTACACAGGCACTGTTCTCCTCCATCAGCTTCAAGACACATTATGGTTGTCTTTATGATAGAAGAAACTGTTAGCACTTCTACATTACAACCAACAGACACTGCTGGCTCCAAGCTAACTCAGCAGCAGCAAGTTTGAACCCAAGGAGAAATGGAAATAACATTAATAACATGTTATCTGAAGAGTTTAAAGTCTCAACTTCAGCAGCAGCTTAGTGAAAATAAACTTCTCTTTGGAGACCATTCCTGATTTCTGTTGCTGGCAGGGTGTAAAGATGGTGTATTGTAACGTGTGTAGGCTGGGTGAGGATGAAGGTCAAGGTCATGGTTTGTACATGCCATGGAGAGTCACAGGGATGATGGTGTTGACCTCGGCCCTGGCCAGCTCCGTCAGCTTCATGGCATCCAGCACCAGCAGGAAGCCTGGTCTCTCTGCACCCGGCTTCACCACGATACTCAGCAGCACACCTGCAACACCGAGACAGAGGAGGTGAATATGTGTGTGTTTCCATCATAGATGTGATTAGGATTAGTTAGAGATTAAAGTTAATCTAAGTGTGAGTTTGATTTAGGTTTATACAGATGAGAAGTTAGCCTTTTTTCGACCTCTTTTTGTGTTTGTATCTGCCATACAGATCTTTGGTGCAATATTTCAGTGCTAATGTTCTCTTCCCATGTGACATGACCTCTCCAAATAGGATTTGATGTCATAAATGCTACATTCAGGGCAGAGGTTAAATAAATAAATTAAATTAAAGGTTCTTTATGTTACTTTCAGAGCATTAATATAGCAGTAAACAAGCTATTTGATTTTAAAGATATAATGGAGTAAGGGCAAACAATTAAGTCATACTAACTCTCTATGTGTTGTAATCGAAACTTCTCTGTGGTTTGTTTTGGTAGACAGGCTGCATGTGCATGATGGTGTGTGTGTGTGTGTGAGTGCGCATGCGCCTGTCAGTGTAATAAAGTGTGTGTTCTACCGTCGTCCTCCTCTGTGCCTCCAGGTGTTGGTACAAACAGCGGCTCTGATGGGTAACAGTCTTCCTCCTGCCACACCCAGGTCTCTTTGGTCTGTACATTCAGCTTGACTATCTACAGCAAGTCAACAATAAACAAACTTCATCAACCACAACATCTGCATCACTTTCTGGATAACTTAAGGCTGGGGATATCGCCAACACTGTTTTCGTCAGTCAGTCACCTGTGAGTGATAAAAGCACTCCTTACCCTGTCAGGGATGAAGTGGTTGAGTCCCAGACCGTAAGCGAAGGAATACTTCTGCCCACGACACAGAGAGTAGTTAATCTGTGGAAACTCAAAGGCTGAGAGAGAGACAGCAAGTGTTATTGTATGAATAATAATTGTATGATGTGTGGAAGTGGCCATTAAAATACACAAAACAAACTACAAATTGCGGGAAGACTTCAGTCTGCCATTGCATGTGTGTGTGTGTATATATATATACATATGTATATATATATATATGTATATATATATATATACATATGTATATTACTCATGCTGTGGAGACATGAATCTGTTTACACACTCACATTGTGGGGACTTTTTAGGGCCTATTTGAATCCGTGATGAAGACCACAAGCCGAAACGTGTCGGTCAGTAAAGTTGTTTTTCATACCACAAGTGTTGCTGGAGCTCTTTTGACATTTTCCAGTGTTTCCTCACTCTCCATGCACCTTGTGAATCGGTGAACTTGTGCCAGAAACTACTTTCTACTTTTGAGACCATGCTGCAAGGTGAGTGTGTTTGCTGATTCTGTGACTTAATTGTATCTCCCTTAACTTTAGCTTATATTGGAGTTACGATATGGAGCATGTGACATAGAGTATGGTGAATGTGCTAGGAAAGGTAGTATCAGCACTGTCTCTACCTGGAGCTCGCATGTATGGAGCCTGGGTTTGGTTGAAGGTGGCAGTGCTGTTTGGGCTGAGAAAGCCATGTGTAAGTAAGGTAAAGGAGGTTATTGGGTTGGTGCGGGGAGGGGAGCAGTGAGACCTGGCATTAGGGGAGTGTCTCTGGGACACCAGAGATCACTGTCTAGCCTCCTGGAGGTGTCGTGTGACCAACTAGATGAAACACTGGTGAAAGGAGGTTCCCACCTGATGACCCCAAAGACATGTTAGTTATCACTGCTCACTGGTCTGTATAGTTAAGCCTTGCTATAATAGCTTATCATAGGGCTTAGGAGGTTATTCACTGAGTGCTGATCCTTTCTCTAGAGCAAAATTTCTTGTGTTTATTTGAACTAGGGACAAAACGCAAGTCCTCATAGCATAATTCATTACATTTTAGGGTTAAGTCTTGGGTTAAGGTTAGCCATAGGCAAGTAGGGGTTACAGTTATGGTTTGGGTAAGTCTCCAGGAAATGAAGGTAAGTCAGTGTGTGTGTGTGTGTGTGTTCGTGTTACCCTGTCTTGGTCCTGACAGGAGGACTTCAGGTTCCAGCCAGATGGTGCCATCGCTATGAAGAACAGCGGTTGCTGTAGTGTAGGACAGAGACACCAGATTCTTACCCTGCTCTTCCTGAAAACACACAAGCACATACATGGATGTACACACACACAAACACACACTGTAGACTGGGGCATATTTTATACACCAGTGCGAAAAAAGTGAGGTTTGTACGAAAAGTCTGATGAATGAAATACTGATCCAGGATCAGCTGCTTCTCAAGCCCAAAGTGGAGCTGAGTCATTGCTGGTTAAACAGTCACAGTAACGACAAGTTAGCTTTTATAATCAGCAGGTTCTTACTAAATTATTTCCACCTAAGGTTTGTGTTGGGGATGCTGCGTGACCAAAATACAGAGTATAGTACAGCTGACGGGACTAAATTTTGAGGATGCTGTTTTTTAGCCAGGGACACGTCACTTTAGCTTTAGTGTGTCACTACAATACCATTACACTTCAATTACTAGTCTGGGCTATTATTTGCTAAACCACTGAACACAGGCTTTTTCAAACCAGTATGAATATTGTATAAAAATTAGGCTTCCAGTAATATATCAATTTTGAGTAATTTATTTGGTCTAGTTTCGAGAGACAGTGCATCAGAGAGAGAGAGTTACGACACTTGTTTTGTGACACCCGAGGATTACAGCACCCGGCATACAGACACAACACCACTTTATCCTGTAAAAGCAAAACTAGGATTTATTTTTATGAAAAACCTTTTGATTTGTTTGATGGAATATGAAAGAATATGAGCAACTTTCTGGGTAATCATGGAAGGACACACATTCTGACTATATGACTGCTTCAGAGGCAGGGGGTGAATGGTTGTCTGTCTCTATCTTGTGTCAGCCCTGTGATAGTCTGGCGACCTGTCCAGGGTGTACCCTGCCTCTCGCCCAATGTCAGCTGGGATAGGCTCCAGCCCCCCCGTGGCCCTCAAGAGGATTAGAGGTTAGAAAATGGATGGATGGATGAAATGGACGATTGAATTGTGGAGAATCTAACCGAACTAACAATGTGTAGCATCTCCATACTGACATACTGAAGTTTAAACATTTTTATTTGTATGTGCAATCGAAGCAGCTAACTAACTTACCTCAAGTGAGAAGCCAACAACCTGTTTGCTGCTATAAAACTGAACTGCTTGGCAACCAGACCAAGCGTCTAATTGAGACAGGCGTTAATTTGTCAAAATGTGTCACCACACTGAGCTAGTAAAAGGGTCTGGGCATTTATTGGGACTAGGCTTTTAATTGAAGTTTTATGGTAGTCTAGGGGCTTCTTGTCCACAATTTTTGGCAATGAGAATGCAGTTTAGCCTTTATGGCTTTTGTGGGCAATTTATTGTTGTCACTATACAAAGTGTTTTGCTTCTATAGCTACATGATATTGTAGACTGTCACATAGTAAGTTGATGTTTGGTATTAATGCCTTACTACTGCATTTTGGGGAATGTGATTGCTTGCAGTCTTGCAGCCACTCCCTTCCTAAGATGGCTTCTCATTGTCACAAAAGTATTTGCCTGATGGAGGTCTAGTACCGAAATGTTGCAGTAAATTCATGTTTTTTGCAAGTTAGACAGCACGTGGGAGTTTGTCTGCGGATTTTGTCCTACTTGTCTCTCTCTTACGCACCTGTTATGAAACAGATGTGTAAAGCCTTCTTCTGTATGTAAGCAATTATGACGACTTTAAGACCTCCAACACAAACATTTCAAATTAAAACTTCATAAAAGGATGCAATTCAACCAATAAATACAGAAGTGTTGACATTACTAACTTGCAGTGTGTGTATATATGTGTGTGTGCACACTCACCCTGTGTATATCCAGCGGCAGTACGTATCGTCTGACCTCGGGCTGAGGAGCTCTCATCGCTGCTTTCTTCACTTCCTCCCACTCCTCCCTTATGTTGGCCAGGTACAGGTAGTTATACACAAAGTCATGGCTGCAGGAAAACAGAGAGAGATGTCAGGATGAGACAGCTACACTGTTCATAAAACACTCACACAGACACACACTCACCCTTTCCACGCGCAGAGGTCGACCACGATGAAACCCTGCTCCTCATAGGTGTTAATGTGGTGAAAGATGTTGAAAGCTGACGTTCTGAACTTGTGGTTGCTCAAATACTCGGCTGGGTCCTTGGTGGCCACGTGGAACCATGTCTATGTTCAAAGAGGGGGGCGCATTTGTGAAATGAATAACAATGTATTAAGACTAATTTAAAGCCAATGATAAACTATACATTTCTGAGTTAGACTGTTTATAGTAATCAGCATAATAAATAAATGCCAAACAAAGAACTTTAAGTATTGTAATATGAAATTATATCAATATAGACACTATTTGTAACTCAAAATAGCCGTTATACATATACATACATTTATATATTCATTATAAAACAATGGGGTTCTGGACTTTGTGTATATTTTGGAGGGGATGCAGGGGTCATGTCTCCCTCAACATTTAGGCCCATGTGCATTTTCCCTCCCCAATAAAAACAGTTATATTTTGACAGCATTAAAGACATTTACTCCATAAAATGATGCAAAGAAGAAACCAAACCTACACCCTTGCTCCTGGACACAGACATGTAAAAGACCCCCACCCACCAACACCCAGACTGACAGAAATGCAAAACAGTTGCATTTTTCTGTGATAGTAATTCTTTGTGATCATCTGTGTGTAGTTGTGGTTGTTTAGTTTTTCTTTGTCGTCATTTTCTATCTCTTGGTAGTTGTTTTGCACCCCTATGTGATCATCTTGTGTGTCTATGTGGTAATTTTTTGTCTTTGCACCTCTTTATGGTCATTTTGCTTCTCTGTGTGCATGTTTTGCATCTTTTTTTGAAGATGGGTGTGTGTTTTGAGTGATTTCGCATCTTTTTTTACTCGTTTTGCATCTCTTTATGGTTGTATTTGATTGCTGTCAGCAATCACTTCATTGAGAGGTTCTGGTCCAGAGGTTTCTGGGTTTGAAATCCATCCATTATACTAAGATGCCAACTACCAATCACCCTCCAGCCCTGGCCTACCCCCATGCTGTCGTTGGATTCAAAGCAGTCCATGTATGTGGCCCCTCTGATGCTCCAAGCCGACAGAAACTTGAGTAGGTTGATCTTGACTGGCTGCTCCACGAACACAAAATGGTTGTCTGTCATACCGAAACTACAGACGGACAAGCAGACAGATAGACAGACACAGATGAATAAGCAGCAGTAGCAACTTCTTGAGGAGTAGAAAAAAACGGTGAGTTTCTTTGGTTGATTTGGACCAAACAGGTCCAGATGCAAAGCTTATTCTATTTAATTAATTGAATTGTGCTGAAATGAAATGAAAGAACTGTACCTGTGTACGTAGGAGGGTTTTAACCTCTCACTGCTGGGTAGTTGAACCACAACCTGGGATTTCTGTAAGGGATCTGACTTGTCTGGAAACGCACAGTGACAGTGTGTGATGTTGATATTGTATGAGTGTATGCATGTGATTCACTCCAACTTAGTTCAGTTTATAATAGAAGAAAAATCAAATATCACTCTCTGATATGTAGTCTGTTTAAATTTGTAACAAAACCCACCTTCCTTAGCTGGTGGGATCTTGACAATGTTATAAGCCAGACTCATGTTCTTGCCAAAGCAGTTGCCGATGTTATAGACTGTACCATCTGCATCAGTGTGGGGGTGGGCAGTCAGCCCATTGACTGAGAGGTACTGACACAGGTCCACCTAATATAAATACATGCACACAGAACAACAACATACAGTAAATACACGATTGCTGAGGTAATACGAAAATGGCTGGAGCACAAAAAACCCACTTGTCTTCTAACAGAAATGGCAACAGTGAACAAATCAGTTCTCACCTTCTTTAAAGTCTCCAGTGAATCGGGATCAACCTTAGTGATGTAATTGGTCTCGGTGACGGCGTAGAAGTCTTCACCGATTGGATAGATGTTGACATTGCAGTTATCAGTTATCTCAATGCCTCTGAAGTAGGTAAAGAATCTATGCAAAAACAAGGACAGCTGATGGTCAGTTGATGTGAGTGTAATACATGTGATTAATACAGTGTAAAAATAATAATTTCATACTGTGCAGCACTGGATATTATTATATGTACACAACAACACATATATATTACTCAGAGAGCTGAAATCTGGAATACATCAATACGCAGACTTAGTAGACTTTGTATGTATACAAAAGGGTGGTGGTGGTGGTGGGGGGCTGGGAGGCAGGGTACACTCTGAACAGGTTGCCAGACTATTGCAGGGCTAACACATAGAGACAGACAACCATTCACACTCACATTCACACCTACGGACAAGTTAGAGTCACCAATTAACCTATCCCCAACCTGCATGTCTTTGGACTGTGGGAGGAAGCCAGAGTACCCAGGAAACCATTGTTGGTAAACATGGGTCATCGCCTTATCTACAAATGCAAATTAAGATTCAACTACGCAAAGCAAAATGCCGGTGTGTTAGTGTGCGCGTAATGGTACGTACAGGTTTTGAAGCGACAAATGCTGCCATCAAGGCAGCTTCTTTTTCAGGGACATCCCTGCTTTGTCCAGCGAGAAAATACCAAACCACATTATGTACTTATTACAGCAGTGTGGCTCTGTAGTAAAAGAGTGTGGGTACTAGACTGGCCTGCCTGCATTTCAGACTTTCCTCCCACTGAAAACGTATGGCACATTATGAAGTGCAAAATGGGACTGTTGACTGTTGACCAACTAAGAATAGGAAAGCATTTTACTTTCAAAACTTCAACAACTGGTGACCTACGCAGCTACATGTAGTTACATGCTAATGTCTGAGAAACACATAATCTTGTTTGTGGGTGTTGTTTCTCCCCCGAAAGGATCATAAATAATTTAAGCTTGATCCTAAAAATGAGCCAAACAGGTCCACTTTTGGCACCTACAATATTTGGGTTTGTGGGTTACCTGGAGAAGATATTCTTGCAGGGGTCTGGGTACGCTGCTGTGCCAAACTCTGTGATGACTATTCTGTTCTCTGTCATGGCACGCACATACGAATCCGTCCTGATGAACCTGAGCAGAGAGATTACACACATCATGTGTCAGAGAACAATATAGTCACATAGTCATAAAACACAATACTGATACTGCTCAGTAGACAAAACGTCTTTTCAAAGGAAGTTGGAGGAAGGATTTTTGTGGTTTGCAGCCGAGTATTGTTTTTGTGTCCTCCATTGCAACATTCCAGTTTGGATGAATTTACTGTCAGCTCTTTTCCACAGCTGCACAGAACTGTCAACATCTCTGCACTGACAGAAGTCAGATTTCATAAAATATTTGGATTTGGATCTGCATCAGAATAATAAAAGTGATAAGCAATGGGATACATGTGCCAGATTTATCTTTTCACATAGTGAAAAGAAGATACATGGCAATATTATGAAATCCCTGAAAACTAGTTCCAGAACCATGCCAAAGAGTACTTCACAAGAAAACTTAACTACGCAGAACTTTTCAAAACAGTTTAAGTGCTTCAGAAAGAGAAAAAAGAAAGAAGAGGTAATGAACAGATAGGACAACAAACAAGTATGTTTGAAGATGTGTTTTATAAAATAATATGCTCTGACTTTCTAAGATAATGAGTAGTACTCTTACTTCCTGTAGTAGGTCACCTGACCGTCCTTCAGGTCAAACTTGTGCATGAGAGCCTGTCCATCAAACAGGTGGTGGAAAGGTTGATCTCCCACCTCGAAAAGACCTGGACCTATCCTGAGAAGACTGCCGCCCAGCCATGAGGGTAGAACACCTGTGAACACACACACATACACACTGTCAGCTGGGGCACTATTCCAGAGAGGCGGGGTACACCCTGGACAGGTCTCCAGACTACCAAAGGGCTGACACATAGAGACAAACAATCATTCAAACTCACATTAACACCAACGGGCAATGAACCTAACCTGCATGTCTTTGAACTGTGGGAGCAAGCTGGAGTACCCATACTGATAAGGGGAACACATGCAAACTCCACACAGGAGGGCTTGGACAGAGCCAAGATATCCGTTTCCCCCGTTCTCAGTCTTTGTGCTAAACTAAGCTAACAGGCTGACAGTAGTCCACCAAAATTCAAAATCTGTGACCCTCAGATTCTATGAAGAGGAACTTCAGTTGCATTGCCTTTGCATAAATGTTTTATTATACTTTGTCACAGTTTTGATTGCTATGATAACAGAAACTTTAGTGTATCTGTCTGTCTCTAGAGCACTAGCACCTCACCCGACAAAATCTGGATAACACTTTTTCATATAATTTATCTTCTGCTGTCACAGAATCTGCAGATGCAGTGTAGCTGAAAATTCTAAACCCACAAAATCTACTGGGTCACAAAAAATAGTTTAACGAGCTTATGTGTTTGACAGACAATGTCAGTCTCTGCCAGAAAGACAAGAAGCATATTTCACAATCAATTTATCAGTCTATTAGCCTGTGCGGAAGTTATCCTACAAAAGAGCTTAATAGGGGCGTCCTGATGGCCTAGTGGTCTGAGGTACATGCCATATCATTGCAACATTAGCACAGCAGAGACTTTTTGTTGTAAGCCAAAAAATGTTGAGTAGCCTGCTGTCTTTCCTACCGGAGATCTTAGCAGGTAGAGGTTCGTTCAGCTCCTCCACTGTTTCAAAGATCTTCCTGTAGCCTGCAGCAGGATGCTCCACACTGGAGAGGAGAATAGAAAACATGAACTTGCGGAACAATTCAACAATATGACCAAGACGGAGAACAGTTGAAAAAACAGTCTTATCATAAGGTGCCTTTAGCAGCTGTCTTGGAGTTTTTGATTAAGTTATTCCTCACCAGATGGAGTTGGCATAGTCAGGCCAGCTGTTAGGAAATATGGGCAGGGGGACAGCATTTTCAAAAGTGGGCCCATCATCCACACCCAGTGGGGTGGGGGGTCCCTACAACTACAGTCAAGTCAAACCAATGTTACGCAATTCCAAGACAGTTTAGGGACCCCAGTATGTAGACATACTTAAACACAGCATTTTGAAAAATGGCAGTATTCCTTTCTCCCTCACCAAAATTCAGCGTAACTTTGGAACATTACTTGGCCCCCTTTCTGACAAGGTAGCACCTGACCTATGTCACAATGGGAGAATGGCACATTGTGTTTTAATTAAAAAATTCCATTTATTCATTGTGTTACTAAATGTAACTTGTATTATCAGTGATTTAAGTCAGTAAGTAAATTATTGTACAAGGCAAGATTGTGTGATACCATCCAAAGCTCCAAAACAGCTACTACATGGACATTGTGATGAGACAGTTTTGTCAACTGCTGTTTTCTTGCTTGTTTCTTTACTGCCTAATACAAACCATGCTTTCTCTTTTACCACTTTCTTTCCATCTTCCTGTCATTCTTTCTTAATATTTGTGTCTCTTTTTGTCATGTGTGTTGTTACATATTCATGTGCTTTTCTTTGTTCACCATATTACTTTATTTGCCTCTCTCATCTTCCATCTTTCTTTGAAAGGACCTTGTTAGGACAGTTCACAAAATGTTGATGAGAAATCCTAAAAACCCTTCTAAATAATAATTAGTTATGGAACTTTTGCAACCAGTCAACCTGATCCTTATTTTGATGTGAGACCTAAAAAACTGCACCAGTTAATAACATAAAACTAAGATGTGAGGAGTGAAAAGACTGCAGCTTAGTTGTTTTACAGTCTGTTTCAGTGCAGACATAATCTCTTCTCTTTTATTGGGTGTCTCACTGCTGCAGCAAACGTTTTTCTCTGGAATCTGTACTTCTCCAATTTTGAGTTTCGTTCAGGTTTTTTCTCCCATTTAAAGGAAAAAGGTCTGGTGGAAAACTTTCAGCTCTGCATAGTTGACTCACCATCAAATCTTTTTCTCTTACAAGAAAAACAACAAACGTCACTGAGTGCTGTCTACAAGCTGCTTTCTCGTATTTCATTCCTGAGAACCAATAAACTTGATCCTTGAAAAGTCTTTTCAAAAACAAGTTCCATCTTTAAGTCCTTATGTTCATACTTGCTGAAACCATTAGAGAAAAATAAAGTTTGACTCACCGGCTGAACATGCTGCTGTATGTTCCTCACACACTCACTGCGAAAAGACACTCCGGCTTGCATTTAAACCACATACAGATTTCCTGTGGTGAGAGATGGAAACTGGGCCCCCTCCTCTCCTTTTCCCTTCATCCACCCCCTTCTCTCATTTCCCCTCCCCTTTTCCATCCTTCCTTGCTTCCTCCAGTCCCTCCTTTTTTCCTTTGCATCTCCTTTCCTCCTGTGTCCTGCCATGCCTTTTGCTCCCCTGCTACCACTTTTCTTCTTCTTCCTCCTCCTCCTCTTTCTCTGGCCTTACCCTGAGCTGAACAAGACAGCTTTGTCTCCTCTCCTTTCAGCCTCCTGGCCCTTGGCTCCATGCAGAATGTTCTCTGGGCCCCGAAGCAAGTTCTTTGTCAATCTGTGGGAACACAAACAGTCACAAAACAGGCCTTTGATGTGGGTCAAACTATTAAAGTCAACTTTTAAAAGCAGTGTGCTGGTGTTGTTGTTTGAACATGGTTATGCGTGTAAAAAGAATCCTTTCTAATAAGTTCCAGACACTCAAACTATTTTAATTGGCTAGCTGGAGGAAGGGAAGGAGCAACAGAGTTTTCTCTGGGAGGGAGTGAGTCAATCATTAACCCCGTCTATTTCTGTGGTCTTCTGTCATTTTGATAAATGAAAGTTGAATAGAGGGATGAATAGAGGGTGAAGGACAAAACACCCAGACAAAAGCAGAGCAATGTAGTGTATGCAGTTCAGTGCAGCCAGGAATGCACAGATTTATACATTGGGGAAACAAAACCACTCCACAAGCGCATGGCGCAGCACAGGAGAGCCAGCTCCTCAGGTCAAGACTCAGCTGTCCACTGACATCTACAAGAGGGACACTCCTTTGAGGACAGCAATGTTCACATCTTGGCCAGAGAAGAAAGATGGTTTGAAAGAGGAGTTAAAGAAGCCATCTACGTCAAACTAGAAAGACCATCGTTACACAGACGGGGTGGCTTACGACACCACTTATCACCCACCTACAATGCAGTCTTGGGATCCCTCCCCAGACGACTTCACACCCATTCACTCCAGGACCCACCTGACCCTAACGACTCACATGGTGGCCAGGTGGGCTAATGACTCACATCTTAAAGACTCTGAAACTCAGAGCTCACATGTGACCCCTACGTCTCTGCAAGGGTTCACACCCACACAGGGTTTAAAGCCTGCGACTCCGTTCCAGTCCATTAGAACTGAAGAAGCTTCTTGGATGAGAGGCAAAATGTCTTCAAGAATTGAAGCAAGTCCAGTTGCCTACGATATAGCACTTACGATTACCATGACCTGGATGACTGAGAATCTTCACCGACAAGTTCTGGTCTCTGTTTGTACACTGAGTAGCACTGACCAATGATGTTTGAATGACTGGTAAAAAGTCTATGCCGAGAGCAAAATAGCTTAAATGCAATCTCGGAACCAATCAGCTATTTAGCTTTTTATCATCTTTATTTGTATTAATTTCTGTTCATAGAGATTTGCTGAAATTACTGGTGCATAGAGGAGGAAGTTTTGGCTTGGATATGCACTAACTGCACCAGTGTCCCCAAAATATTGTCTGCTGACCCCAAGCCAATTGCTATTTCCAAGGATAACAAAGCCATGAGCAACCCTACTCTTCCTCTAATTGGATAGTACTCTTTGCCTTTGTTGGTTGAATTGGTTAAGTTTAGGCAAGAGGAGGGAGATTGGTTAGGGTAAGAATGCCAAGGCTGGCCAAATTTGCTGCCCCCAGAGGCTTACAGTCATCAGACCAGAAACTGATGGGTTCAGACACTCACTTCATGGAAACATGAAGACCTGATTTGGTTCAAAAGACAGTTGTGCTGGAAGAAAGCAGAAATAAACCAAATTAATGAAACCAAACTGTAATTAAATTTGTTCTGCATACCTACTCTGTAGCTGAATTTTGATGTACTAGACTTACAACAGATTCATGCTCAGTGCAATCGACACAGAAGTCGGCAATTTTGGGTGTGTTGAACATCATTACTACTTGTAAGTGCTATATCGTAGGCAACTGGACTTGCTTGCGTTTCTTGAAGACGCTTCGCCTCTCATCCAAGAAGCTTCTTCAGTTCTAAAAGACTGGTAGGAAGTTGCAGGCTATAAACCCTGTGTGGGAGGGAACCCTTGCTCTGAAACTCAGAGCTCATATGTGCAGCCTGCAACTCTGTACCAGTCTTTTAGAACTGAAGAAGATTCTTGGATGAGAGGTGAAACGTCTTCAAGAAACGCAAGCAAGTCCAGTTGCTTACGATATAGCACTTAAGATTACCATGACCTGGATGACTAAGAATCTTCACCGACATCATTACTACTTCTGAAAATGCTGTTTTGATAGCTGGATGAAAGTGGATTTTCTTTAAGCCCACCTGGTTGATGTGTTTGTTCTACAAGCTGCACTGGAAAGCTGTTTTGAGTCCCTATGACCTTCACACCTCAACAATTAAGTTGGTAAATAAAAATGGATTAAGGAAAAATCCCAGTCAGTCCCGCTTAGTACCTGGTATAATATACAGTATCTATGGCACAGTGCACACATAATTTCACACACACACACACACACACACAACTTCAAATAAAAACAAAACAATGGTGTATAAATAGAACAGCTGAACACATTTATTTCCCAGGATTTGCATAGTAAACAATGCAGAGGAAGAGTGCAATGGTGTAGATGTACAACACTCCTCTGTAAAAGACTTGACCAAAAACACTGCTGATGAGTGCATATAGTCACACGTACACAGAAGCCATTTGGTATGAGGTATAGACAAACATATCAGGGTACAAATAATACTTCATATGAAAAGGACAACTTGAAAATTTGAGTCAAACTTGTTACCTCAGACACGAGACATAATATGGGTTCTGTATTGCACTTCTGTTTTCACCCGTTAGCATCCATCACTGAAATGAAATGATGCCATCTTACACCAGGTTCTTCAAAAGGTTTAGCTGATGGCCACTTCACTACTTTCAGATCATTAATGCTCTAGCTCTTGAGGCTGTATTTATAACAGTTGCAACTGTGTACTCAAATTATGACAGGTGTCTGGTGAGCCCTTCTTTAGGGAGTCCAATAGGCATTAAATATGTATAAATGAACTATTCTGATGATTGCAATAATAAGCTTATGGACCATTTACAATGCCTAAATCCTGTGCAACACATTTCTCTATCCAATAAACTAAGCTGGGGTGGGTTCAAGTCCAGTCACACAAGACAACGGAATAAAAAACTGGTAAAGTTGAGCTCTATTTAAAAATAACTGAGCTGTATATGAAAAGCCTGCGATCCTTAAAATCACAAGATCCCCAAGAAAACCTAAAACTTTACAGTAAAAATGCTTTAAAAGCACAACACATAAGAGTCAAAAGGACATGGATGAAATTTCTGAGAAAACAAAAAGGGCTCAATGTCAGAAAACTACAAATTATTTCAAATAAAGTTTGGGATTATATGATATAAAATGTTAAGTCACGCAAGAAACCCCCCAAAAAAGACATATGTACACTTCCCCCGTGTTAACATTCATAAATTAAGAAATCTATACTCTAATTATTCCCACTTGGACCAGTGATCTTAGAATTGCATATGTTTTTTTCTCCCAAAATGCATACTGAAGTTTGTTTTCACTCGCCCACACAGATGTCAGTACCAGCTAGCAACAGAGAAGACAGATGAGGGGATAAGAAAATAGGTTTTACTCAAAAAACCCTGCTTCATTAAAAAACATTACACTTGAACACAGTGATCCACGTGAACTGCTCAGAGGAGCAACTGTCTACCTGCCTTCATCAGTCAGCTGTCAACACACAAACACACACACGCACACACAACATGAATACACTCATCTACCACTGTAGAAGTCTTCCAGTCTGCATTAACTCACACATAGCTACATAAATGAGACACAACAAGAATAACAGTATTTCCAATGTAACAAGAAAAAGCTGCAAAGAGAAGTGAATATTCCAAATCTCTTAGTATCAGTGCAGTTATAGTGCAGCAACATGACTGGTTTCTATCATGGGGACAACCTGTAGGGTTAGTTTAGTTCCTGATACTGAAAGCTTTGGTCTTCCTGATGCTGAGGAGAGGAGGTTTAATCTTTGGCTTGTTGTTGGCTTTGTTATCGCTGTCTGAGGAGGGGAACCGACGACTGTAGATGTCTGGGTACTGCTTCTGAAACTAAAGCAAAGACAAAAAATCATGACAGTGATTTCAGTGTTCACATAGCCACAAGGATCCATCTAATATACATTTTGTCTACCTATATGCTCTCAGTTTTGTGAAGTTGCCAGTATGCTTTGTGTGAACTGCTTGTTGAACAGTCGAATAGTTGTTGTTTTTTAACCCTGGTTTTGTTACCTGCTTCAGTTTCTTGCGTCTCTCCTTCTCACTCATGTTTTGGTTGGTCAGCAGCATCTCCAGCAACTCCTCCATGGCCTTCTGGGAAGATGCCAGCTTTTGCTGTTCAAACTCAGCGCCGCTAATCTGACGGCAGAACGCGTAAATGGGCATGGGAGCGCAAACTGGATTGTCGCCATCGACATGAGGAACAGCATCGATAGGGACCTGGAGTCAAGACAGTGAAAAAAACACAACCATCACTACATTGTTGACAAATTACATGGTCTGCTATATTTTCAACTACGTATTTACAGACATTATACAGACACAACAGGTTATAATTTAGGTTTGTGAAACCATCTCAAAATCACTCCATCTAAACAAATCCATTAAAAATACACTATGTTGTATTACATGGTCTACGTCTGCATAACTTGTGTATATGTTTTCCATTTGTCCATAAGCACCCAGGATGCAGGATGCATACACTTTAACAGTTTATGGGTGTACCTGTACAGAGCGCAGGTATTGTATATGGTCTTCAATAGCACTGAGCAGGTACTCTGGGACAGAAAGGATGCTTTGTTGATGGTCCATTAGAAATGACACCAGTCTGGTAGCTAACAGCTCGTCCAAATCACACTCCTCAGCGCTGCCCAGTACGCAGCCTGAAAATGTGTGAACCATCTGGAACGAGAACCATAAACAACAAATGGAGAGACAGGTAAATTGGGACAAACCGTCAAAACAGCCATTAAAACACAAAGGAATGAATGTAAAGAGAAAAAAAAAGTAATACAATACAATAATATCCCACTGATTAAGGGGAACAAATATGTACAGTAGGTCTTGTGTTAATTCTACTTTTGTGCCTCACCAGTGTTCTGGTGCCAATGGCGGGGTGGAGGCGGGGCATGTCCACGTTCTGGCTGATGCGTGACATCATCCTCATGAGCAGCTGCAACTTCCTGCGGGAGGAGGGTGGGAGCAGGAGGGTGCAAAGCTGCAGGGCCTCGATGGCCACGCGCTCGCAATGAGACTGGAGAAGGCCTATATACACACATACACACATACACACACACGGTCATACAGCAATGATAATGAGACAGGTGAAGTGTGTGGTGTAGTCAGTACTGAAACAAACAGCAGTAGAGTCACTCTTTGCGGACACATTCATCCATCGCCGCTAAATCACATTCACTAGATCAGACAGATGAATGGATGAATGAATAGATGGATGAATGGATGGACGACAAAATTAATCAACTACAGCTATGATGCCAGATGAGTCAGGTGAGATTTATAAACATTTTATGTATTGTAATATGCTATCAAAAAGCATGTGTACCCTGCCCTGATCCAGGAATGTATAATGCGCATCAGGTGCCTGCATGGATATCTCCAGGAACTACTGGACAGCTCAGTCCCAGATCCACCGACAAAATATGTTATTGAAAGAATGATGATATTGCAAACTTGCCAGATAGTAGAAAATATTCTTGACGACCTATGACAACAGGTCTCCTTCCTAGGCATGTGATTGGTCAAGGACAAAAAAAGCAGGAAAATATCTGGCTAGTTAGCCAAACCCTAGTAACCCCATCAATTGAAGAACTGACAGACCAGCAGCCAATAAGAAACAAGTATTGCCACACATTTTCCTATAAACCCTCCCTGATTGGTCTTGTCTTGCCTCTGCCTTCTTCTTTAGAGACAGTTAACTGCCCAGTCTTATTATTCAGGGCTAAAAAAAACTATCCTGAATGCCCAGGCCAGGCATTGCCAATAAACATGCCCCCCAAAACCCAAATTACTTTCTTTTTTAAGGTCGGAAAAATCACATCCTTGCATCCTAACTTGCAGTAGTTTGCTCTGAGGTTGAGCGCTCAGTGCTGGGAGGAACAATGTATAGATGTTGGTTATTATAATGGTAATCTCATTTGTACATCTTCCGACCACCAGCATGCTGCTGCTGAGCAGCACTATGGTCGGTGAGCAAGAAGAAATCCTGCGCCATCTTTGGTTTAACACAGTTTGAACTGACTTCAGTGAAAGGAGACCATCATGTCTTTTTGCTACTTAACAGCCTGATGCTTTTCCCACAGTTTGTAGGTCACTATAAAGATTTTCTACCCTCCACTGAGTTTGCAATTTCAATGCTCTTCCTGAAACAAATTTTATGTGTGGATCTGTCACTGAAATGTCCAAGTTCCAGGAGATATTATTAATGCAGGAATGTGATGCATCGCTGCAAAACACATTGCAAAAATCAAAAGCAGCAGAGAAAATATAAACATGCAAAAAGCAAGCAACATAAAATGCGCTGCATTCCTATCTTAAATTCAACAAGTTGCACATGAGCTCTGTGCTCCTCGAACCAGTGCTTTCTTTCATTACTTTGTTCTGTCAATATGTTCACTAGAACCTTGGAAATGTTAACTTACACAAACCCCAAAAAGTAAAATCATTTCCTGCACCACTTCAGCTCACATCTAGACTTCACCTTTTGTGTTCAACCGAGGTTAAAATCGTGCATACCAGCAGTGGTTAGATGTTAGATGGTGTTAGTTTGTCATCAACAACAGACAAGCAGACACAAAGACAGGTAGAGGTGAGAGGGTCTTACTGTGCTCAGGTTTGGGTTTGGGGTGCTGGGAGATGCTGGTGGGCACACAGACAGGCGGTTTGAACAGTGAAACAGGTCGAGAGGGCTTTGACACATCCAGCGAGCTGAGGCAGCGGCGGACAACAGCAGGTGCAGAGAGTGTCCAAAGATTAGAGGTACTGGCGGCGGGTCTGGGCCCACTAGGTCCTGTGGTAGCACAAGACCCTTGTACTTTGGCCAAAGCAGATGAAGATGAGGGGAGAGGAAGATAGGAGGGTTGATAGGACAAGGGAGGACGTGAAGCTGTGGAGAAGAGATGCTGGTCTGCAGGTGTGTTTACATTCAAGCAGCTGGCTGCTCGGCCCTGCCGCTTGATCTCCTTGACATCTTCCTCCTTGGTTTCTATGACGATGTCCAGACAGCTGCCTACGCTGCGTGGCCGCAAGGAGCGCGATCTCTGCGTACCCGACATTCCTGCTAAAGACATTCTATTCCTGGTTGTACCTCCTGCAGTAAACATGGTTGCTTTGGATACAGGTGTAAAGTCTGTATGACTGTGGGGCGTTGTGATGGCAGAGCGGTCATTCTGGCTCCTGTTACTACGGGCGCAGGATGCCAGGCTGTCATTGGACAGGAACAGCTGCTGCCGGGTGAGAGGGGCAGAGTCATCTAGGATGGTTTCCAGTGAGCAGCTCCTGGTTCGAGGCTTCGTAAAACCAACTGTACTCAGACTCGTGCAGCTGCCTCCTAATTCTCCATCACCTGCTCTGGGAGTGCCACCTGTCAGCGCTGCCATCCGTGACTGAAGCTTCCCGCCGAGCACCTCGCTCATCGGAGACTCCGTTTCATCACATGTCCCCTGTCTGAGCAGCGACAGGAGGAGACACTCCGTGGAGCGGAACGATGTCTTGGCTGGAGGGGCAGCTGAAGGGAGGTCAAGCTTCTTGCGTTTCCCTCGTTGGTGAATCGTGGGTGCTGCGACGTACCCACAAAACACTGAGAGTGGATGCAGAGAAAGGAGAGAGCCAAGCGGGGCAGGCAGAGTGTAAGTGCAAGCAGACAGTGAAGGGGAGGGAGAGGTTTTAGTTAATTCAAACATTTACCGGACATACACAACCATCAGCTGGTCAGACACAACATATGACAGGCATAGACACAGAGAATACAGCTGCTCATATCACTGTTAGGACTCCACAAACAGAAGTGACAACAACCAAAATCTCTGTTAGCAGTCGAAAAGCACTGTTAGAGGTCAGAGCACGTAGTGGAGACATCATGTCAACACGACTGAGTGACAAGATCCTGCAAACAATCCTGTCAGTTTGAGCATCATTTCCTGTAAAACAACACCATCTACTAAAACTAAGTCTCTTTAAAGCATGTAACAGCAGTGTCATGGTCAGCAACAGGGAGAAGCCTGGTGAAATGAGTCCACAGTACATACCCAGGACGTTGATAAAAAGTTCATACAGTTCGTATGTAAGTACAGGCTGTGGAAGACTGTAGAAGTAATCAGACACCGTTTTGAAGACATCCCTCTCAAAACCAGGATAGGACGGCTGTGCACTGTCGTACTTGGGCCCTAGGAATAAACGTCAGGTTACTGCAGCTGTCATTTGAGTGTGAAAGACACTGAAAAGCTTAGACTTCTCAAATTACATTCATAATCCTAATCAAAAACCTTTGTGTTTTAATGTTCTAACTTTATATAGAATTCTTAACATCTACATAAAAAAGTCAAAGGGTTAATTTTTCTGACTGTGATCAGGGCTGGGTACTGAACTTTGATACTTTTATGGCAATTGCTTCCATATTATCACGTACTGAAAAAGTGCCTTGATGTTCTGTACCAAATTTCAATACCTAAAGGGTACATCTCATCAACGTCAGTGAGCTAATAAGCATGCAGCCTGACTGTACCTTCTCCCTAATATGCTGGTGATTTGCTGTCTGTTGTTACACATCGTACAGGCATGCAGGAAAAACACTACATTACACCACGTGTGTGTGTTGTGTGCTATAAAATTAGTATAATAAAAGAATCGTTCAGGAACCCCTATCAGTATTGAAAATATGTGAACAACACCCAGCCCTGACGTTGATTAAGATTCCTGAGAAAATGCAGGACATGATCTAATTCTGTCATTGTATTCATATCTCAAAAACTGGGGGTTGAAGTGTGCATCAATCAAAAATTAGCAATGTTCATGCAGCACAGAGATGTCTAAGCAGCTCGATGCTACTCACAGTTGGCCAGGCTCTTCATGGCAGACAAAACCCAGTGTGGAAGGTCATCTAGAGAGATGATTAACAGGTTACAATGGCTGGATCATTTATATCACATTGTCAATACTCACACTTTCATGGAATACAGCTCTTCAGTGAGAAGTATACGTATTCAGTTAAATATTTGTTTAAATAGAGAGCCTTATAATATGTGATGATTTAATACTTTCTTGTGATGTATAACATTTTTTGTTGATATATAAACCTACTTGTTTTGTCGTCCAATGTCACCACTCCATGCTTATTGACTTTGGTCATGTTATGGATGATGTTCTGTGGGTTTATATAGCGTCGGTCTAAAACCTCATCAAGAGAGGGAATGCCTAGAATCCTCTGCAGGCTGAAAGACAACACACATTATTTGCTTACACAGAAAAAAACATCTTCCTCACATATTGATTTCTAGACTTCAACCTTTGCTTAGGTCTCATGCATCAGTCTTTCTCCTATGTTATTCTACAGGTTATTAAAGCATAAGAAATCACGTGCTTTGTGACAAACGTGTAATATCTGTGTGTCTTTAAAAGGTAAAAGGCTTATACTGAGTCAGGGTGATGTCTCTCCAGATCTCCCGTTCATCCTCCACCGTCAGCTCTCGTCTCTGTACCTGCTGCTCTCCTGCTGGCTGATTCTCTCCCCCTGCTTGGAGCGCAGGATCTACATTTTCCTGGAAGGCATAAACAGAGCATGAACCACTGTCACACACACATGGGATTATTTTTCATATTTAGACTGAACTTTAAACCTGCAACTGTAACTGGCATTCCTTCTTGAAAACAGCTGATTGGTTATGTACTGTCATTTCTATAGATGTTATTTCTAGTATACAATTGTACATATTACAGATACAATTATCTATGTCACCTGCGTCTCCTCCTCATGTTGCTTCTTGATACTTCTAAACCTGAAGAAACCTTCCTTGTCTCTGAATGAAGGCCTTTTCTTAATGGAGCCAGTGGCCGAGGCTGAAGCTGGACATGGAATGGGCTTCAGAGGGGAAGTGGAAGGGAATCTGAAGGGAAAAAAAGAGAACATGGACAGCGTAATTTTGTGTAGGGGAGCACAACAGTCATACATTTGTACACATATATTAGTATCTTTATAAATAATTATAAGGCAAGTTTCTCCAAAATGCTGCCTACCTGTACAGCGTGTTGTTGTCCTCCAGATCCTCTGTGCCCCAGCGACCCTTCACATCTTCGATCACATGGTTCTTCAGAAACTTCTTCAAGAGCTGCACCGTCTGCTGCCTGGTGACATCAGGGCCAAAATTGCTGTTGCTTCGAAGCAGCTGGTGCATCCACTCCACAGCGGCAGAGGCGGTGAAGCAGGAGGCATGGTGCCGGAAGTTCTGGCGGTGTTTCCTGAGGGGCATACCAGCCCGAAACAAACGAGTCACCTCATTCCACTGAAAGAGGCCAGAAAGAGAGAGTTTACTAACTTGTCCGTGTGCAGGGGACCTTATGTCACTACTCAACTTCATTTTAATGTTCAGACTGTGCTCTTTGGGACATTCCTGACAGCACTGACTTGAGGACTGCTGGAGAAAGATGTATGCATTAGTGCAGTTTTACTTTCTGCCACGAAAACAAGATATTTATTTTATTTTAAGCTGACAAAGTTCTCCACTGATTAGAGGTCCTAAAGGTGCAAAACTCCAACAACACATGCAATGTAAAGAACACATTTATTGTGAGACCAACAGTTTTGGCTTGTGGCCTTCTTTGGGGTCGTCCATGGGGCCACAGGTCAAAGATCGTTAGAATAACTGTTAAGTTTGTCTTTGTACAACAAGTGTTGCTGACCTGCTGGAATTTCGACCATTTACGACTGTTTCCCATCTCAAAGCACCTTGCAAGCACATGAAGTTTTTAGTTTTCGAGCTGTGAACATTTAAATAGAAATAAACCCCCCAAACAATTTGAGGATGTCAGCTTGTTTTCAAACTTGGAAATTCTGACATTTCTCACCATCTTCTGGCATTTTACAAACTAAAAGATTGATGAGAAATAATAATAATAAAACAGATCGATGATGAAAATTATTTTTAGTTGCAGCCCTGAAACCAAGACAAATCTGACCCATATCTGTCTTATCCTGCCTTGGTCCACATTCTGTCTCACTGTTTAGTATCTAGCTGTCTGACTTCAACTGGTTCTGAAGTTATGTCAAAATGAGTAATGTAATTTTTAAAGCTTACACCAAAAAAGGAGGACAAGTGAAATTCACTGACAGGTCAGCTGGACTGGGATTTAGTTTGCAACAGAGCTGATTCACTTAATAGATTAATCGACTGATAGAAAATTAATTAACAACAATTTGGATAACGATATTCGTAGATGAAGTAAATCTTGCATGCAAAATGACCTAATTTCAATACCTGACTTGTAAATATTATCATTTCATTTTTTTAATCTTCCATGATAGTAGTTTGACTGACATTTTATAGACAGAAAGAATAATCTATTAGTCAGTACAGAATAGTTGGCACATTCACAATATTTCAAATAACAGTCATCGTTAGTTGCAGGCATAATTTCATCACTTAGCAAGTGGACAATTCAGCTGGATTAACGTTAGCTACCTAGCGTTAGTTAGTGTTAGTAGGAAGACCTCATAAAAGACTATATTAAATCAATTCTATAAACACTCTTGCTTCGCTGAACTAAGAGTTACATTTGTTTAAAAACAGTTAACAGTTAATGTTATAGCACTGTCGTTGACGACAACTTTTTCTGCCGAATTAGCAATTAGCCATCTTTAGTTAGCTAACGACCTTATCAGCCAGTTAACGTTAACTTACCAGTTTTGTGGCTCGGTACGGTCCAGGAGTGATAACATGAGAACTCATATTTATCACACAAAGTTGTGTTGACTGTTCTGTTACTTCATCCGATATGACAAGTGATAATAATATCCATTACACGGGGAAAGATTTAGCCGATATTTTGCTGCTCGCTTGTGAATGGCAGCATTGATGATACGCAGCTCCGGCTGGCTGCTCTCCGTCTGTTCAAAATTACGAGCCGTGCTGTTCTGGCACGGGATTGGACGGCGCGCGGGTCACGTGATCAGCCTCGAAGTCAAGACGGGTGGAGGTGCAAAACAAACTGTGCGACCTGAAGGCAGCTCAGCTTTAAAAATGTAGTACGGTGTCATATTAGGAATGTGTTTCTGTTTAGACTACTGTACCCACAACATTTTCTTCCTCAGTGTTTGCTGTTCTCCAGTTAGCTCAAAGGAACAACCTAAAAGCTGCAGTAACAGCATGGACAGTCAGCTGTATTGTATTCACTGACACTCCTACACACAAGGAGTCTCCATTAGCATGTCTTCAAAGGCCTATTGTGGGCATCATACTAATCAGTTAAAGACAGAAAGAAGTTCTGGTGAGGGGATCAGACAAAAGACAGTGGAGGTTAGAGACATTTCCAATGGGACAGATAACCGGGAGGATGGGGCTCATTCAAGTCACTGCTATTGAGATACTGATGTCTACAAACAGTACACAAACACCATAAACCCAGCTTTCTGCTTTAAAGTCAAACATGTTTTAAGGAATATGGCTAAAACACTCCGCTTGATGTTATTTTCCACCAAATAAAGTTCATTTATCTTGGTAAATGTTGAAATTACATCTACTCCTTCCTCCTCAATGTTGTTTCAAAACTTAAACTGCTGCACACAACATGTCACTACTTCACTCAGAAGTTAAGGTTTCAAGTTTCCACATCACACTTGTGTAAGCTGCCTAAATTCAGATTTACGGTGCAGAGTGCAGAGAAAATATTCCATCTTAAGCAGATAAATGTGCAAACAGGCTCATAGCATCAAACTTTGCACATTCATCAGTCTGCACAGTGAAGCACAAACATCCAAGTTAAGCAACAATAAGCAAAACACATTTAGAGAGCGGGACTCAAAATCTCTTGAAAGCATTTGAGAGTGACACTCACTTGAGACACTGTGGCAGACTCATCAAGAGTTGGGGAAAAACAGAGAAACCACAAATTTAACCATACACACACAAAATGAGTAGTACTCTTCTGAAGAAACGTATGAATAACATGCAACTTGTGAGGCCTTTGAAAAATCAAGTGATTTGGTGGGTGAAAACCGTGGAAATGTGTCAGAATTCAACACCGTTTAGATGAATGAAGCTGTTGTCACAAACATCTCCACTTTCTGGACTAAGGGAACTGTGTAGCTACATACAGTAGCTATGCAGAAAGACATTTGTTAATTCAGCGTGTGTTATTCTGAGGTCACCTGCTTAATGTATGTATACCACTTACAATAAGTTTACAGACAGGCTATTTGACATTGACATACGTTATACCTTTTGAATTTAGGCAGCATCGTACTACGTGATGGCAATTTGAGTGATGACATTGTTTTTCTGTATTTTTATGGTGTTTTGATTTAATGTGTTCATCATGTGTTCTTGAAGTCACGACTGGGTTAAATGGCTGTTAAATTAGATACATTATTGTACTTACAGTGTCAGGTGTAAGTACATGTTTACCAATTTGACATGAAGGGACAGCAGAGACAAGGTTTCCAAGTAGACACAATAATGTTTATTAACTATATGAACTAAAAACAAGATGTAAGAGTGATGTAAGAGATTTTTATTGGTGACCATTAAAACATGCATGACAGTACTACAAGCTAAAACCCAAACATACAAAAGCGTGGCAGTGTAAGTAATGAATACTTGACAGGGGGGAGGGTAACTGCCTACCAAGCCAGGGGAAATTTCAGGGGGAGACCCACTCTGGCCAATGCAAGAAAAAGGGGGGTGAGGTTATGCACACACACTGACACACAAAAATAAAGTGCATGGTGAAAACACAGCAAACAACGCTCAACTGAGTTAAAAAAGGGGCGGGTACTTAGGGAGCTAGGCCCCGGCTTGGAAAGGCCCCAACCGTCCCTTCCTCAGTCAGGTTTCAACCTAAAAACTTCAGAAAAACATTAGAGTGGGAAGGTGGGGGATTGCACCGCTTTCTCTTCTGTTAAGATACCCCTTTACAAACTATCACAGAAATAAAATACACTAAAAAATAACACCTAAGCAAAACATCAATCAGTGCTTAGGAGTCATGGAATGGATTGAATCAGCCCGCACTTTGGGCAGGAACAGGCATTCACCTCTTTAACATCAGACATCAAACCCATGGGGTGTGCTATAGCCATCAAGGGAAAATCTGGCCACCAGAAAGAGGAGCGGTGTTTCCGTAGCCTGAGGGTTTGCATGGTATGTATGTAGAGCAGCACAAATGAGCTACACCTGGTGCCCATTCAAACCTGATCAGGCTCATTTAAGGCAGACTGACCTTTAGAGGGGCCCAGCCAACCCTACTACATTTACAAAACTGCTGCTCTTTAGAACTCCTTCAAAGCTGTTATTTTATTACAATTATTTAATACATTTTTGATAATGTCCTCGTCAGATGTATGTCCTGGGCATGACACTCATTTAAATAAAGCTGTTATTTAAAAAAAACCAAAAACCTAAAACACTTTTTTCAGGTATTTGCTCTCAGTTACAATGCTTAATCACCTTGATATCCATTAAAATATGAGATGTTATAAGGCAATACATTACAAGGCTTTGAAAGGGGATAATACATTTTGGAACAATACACTGTACAAGTCATGGTGAACTCCTGAGCACTGCTGCCCCCAGCTGGTCATCATAGGTAACAGTAGGGGTAGGGGTGAAAACAATTAACACAGGTACCACTTTCATGCAGTGGGGCACCAGTGTGTAGAAAATGTTCTAGAATGTAGGGCAGCCTGTATGGCACTGCATCGTGTTTTCTCCTCTGGAAGGGCAACCTAGAGGACACTAAGGGTTCATTAAAGGGTGTGCTGCCTATTTAGCTGTGAACACATGTAGCATGCGTCCACACTTGACCTCCATGTCAAATTAATTCTCCTTGTGCAAGAACCAAAGAGTGTGTAAATTTCTGATCAACTGACCAGCTGACAGATCGAGCTATGCAGCTGTTGGTCATGGCAAAAAGAGAACACAGGACAAGACTGTAACTGCATTCTGTCTTAGTCCCAGTGTTCAGCCATCTTTATTTGCAATGACAGTCCCAAAGACAGTTCTTCTCCTCTGAAAAGCAAAGTCTAACATTGCACTTGCTGCATAGCGTGTTGGGACCGATTTTGGTGGACTCCCCTCACCTGAGTATAGTCTCTTCTGAGCATTCAAAGGGCTCGTTGATGTCTCCGTCTGTGTTACTGGGCCTCTATTGACTGAAGGTCACACTGTCCCTAGTGTATTGAGAGTTGTGTTCACCTGAATTGGATTAGAACCAGGATGAGAGAGGATGCTAGTTGTGCCTCTCTGTTTGAAATCTCGAGAGCTTTGCAGCCGCGCTTGTAGAGGAGCCAGGCGTTGATCACAGTGAGGATAATAGTGTGCCAGAAGATGTAGCTGTACCAGCAGCAGGATTTCATGGGGGTACTGTATTTGCCTGTGAGTCCAACACATTGACACCTCCCATGTTATTGGTTGTAGGTACCCACAGTGTAAGGCCTCTCAACTCCAGTGTAGGTTGGCGTTGTCCCAGCATTGAATCCTCTGCAGATTCTGGTGCAGCAAAGGATGACACAAGAGTGACCGCACCGTTCTCATGCTTCCTTCTTGAAGCATGAAGGCAAGCTTCATCAAAGTATCACCTGAAGATTCAAGTTCAGATTTGGCTCATATCATGTTGACACAGCCTCAGCACACATCGAGGTCATAGAGCATGCCCGTTCTTATCCACACTTTGGACTCCCACTGATGCGGTTTGCCTCGCAAATTATTTCTTACTGCTGCTGAATTTCCCCTTGAGAGGAATCTTCATCTCAGCCATGGAGTTGTTCTGTTTTTGTACCCACCTGCAGGCACTTTTCTTGAAATGAATCAAACCATGGCCTCTTCAGAGTTTGTCTTTATTTTCTTTCTTTTTTATGACACTGTAAAGTTGTTTACAAAATTTAATGATGTCAACAGAGATTGGAATCTGTTGCGTGGCATCACATCACAAGCAGGGGAGCACCGCGTGTCTGTCTCCCAATACATATGGACTCCAGACATTGGCATTAGGCCCATCTTCAGGTACATGCCAACCACTTTCTCAGTTTCCTTTGTACTGGTGTTTACAGACATCTCGGTCTTCTGAAAGATGAAGTTATTTGTCTGCTACACTTGGGTTCAGCACGCCCAGGTGCCTGCCACCTGGCACACAATGCACCTGGTCCCTGGTGCTGGATTCCTGCGGGTGGTGGTGGCCTGGGGCCCAGGTAGTGGATGTTTGCCATGCACTACAGTTTCTCTTTGGATAGCTATACGTACTTTTACAACTGTGGGTCTTATGGGGTGAGTAAACGCCAATGTTGCATTTTCGTTGGTAAGTCTGCCAGTTTGAAGCATCATGTCAGGGGGTAAATGTGTGTGGTCAAAACACTACCGTGACCCGGATTCGAACCGGGGTTGCTGCGGCCACAACGCAGAGTACTAACCACTATACGATCACGGCGAGCTATGCGGGCTGATTATTTCGTGGGGGTTTCTATAGGAATGTTTCCGTCATTTATTAGTGGACACATTCTGTTACGTCAAGCTTTGTGATTAAAAGGTTCCAACATTCACTAGGCCATAAAGCAGAATTAAGTTACATTATTATTACAGTTTTTCTGTCGTACACTTTTAAAGCCGAGTGAGAAATAACGTTCACATTAAAGCAAAGATCGTTTGAGTAGAAGGAGCCATCACTTTATAGTAAAGTTTTGAATCACAATCTGGTTTAGAGGAGAGCTGTAAACCACTCATGCGCTCCACTGTATGGAAATTTGGAATTACATCCTTTGTATGTGGAAACTGTAGCTTTGGTAGCTTTAGCTGTGTCCAAGGAAACATAATATTTATAGTTTCTTTGGTGGTGTCGAAGAATAAAACCGGGGTGATACATCTTCATTTTTTAACCTCTCTGACTGTGGGCGTGGCTTGCGGCAGTTTAAAAATGTAGCCGATAACTGATTGGTAGATAGCGCTGTATTCATATGGATTTGATACATCCTCTTCACCCATTGGACAAGATGTAGCCATCCCTCGCGCATGATTGGCTGATTAAACACCACGACCGAATTTCAAACTAGCTCGTCATTCGGTTTGTTGTTGAAGGAAGCGTGTTCTAACGTTTGCTAGCTGGTTAGTATCAGGGCAGAACTCGTGTTAGAGAGCTGTCGACTTTGCTAGCAGTGTACATGCTAGACGCTAACTGTTTTTACAGAAGACGAACTTTTTAACATGTAGCTAGCTATTAGCTTCTGCTATCTTTTTTTATTTAAAATGGCTGAAACGTTACCTCCGACACGGAAAGGATTCCTGGACTTCAGTCCAATAAAGAGAGAGGACGTTAACAAGGAGAACGACGTCCCGGTGTTGGTTTTGACCCTGTTTTCAAAGGCTCCCTTTGTGGCATTTGGGACAGTAAAGCTGGGCACCTCCAGGTCAGTTGTTCTGCGTATTGAGAACCCGAATGAGGATGCAGAAGCGGAGGTCATTGTTGAAAAGATCCCATCAAGTAAAGGCTTTTCTGTGGACCACAACACGTTCACGATCCAGGTAAGTTTTTAGCTCACAGTTTTCCTCTAACGCTACACCACAGTTATAGAGTATCTTTGGTCACACGAAACAAGCTGTAATCGTGCTTAGGAGTTTTGTTGTGCTAACATTTAGACAAGTTAACATCTTAACTCTCTGAAGTCCTTATTTATTTCTTCCCTAGCTGTACTAACACACCCCACAGTGTACCCATACTGCTTGCTTTGTCCTTTGTAAGGTTGCAGTTGCTCCACATCTTGCCTTGTGTTTTGTGTTTGCAGCCTGAGGATTCATTCACTCTGACAGTAACCTGGACCCCAACAGAAGAAGGTGGAATCAGAGAGCTCATCGTCTTTAGTGCCAATGGGGTCCTCAAGCACCAGGCTGTGCTGCTGGGGAGAGCAGAGGCACCCAAAAAGAAAAAGGTAATTCTCCTCAGCTGGACACTAAAATGCACCCAAATGGATGAAGACTGTTAATAATTCTGGTTGAAATCAGGCAGTTAATCAATGAGTTGATAGACAGAAGGTAAGATGGCAGTTATTCTTTGATACTATACAGACAAAATGATTAATTGCAGAAATAACTAGCTGATTAATAGATCATGAACATGATAGTCAATTGCAGCCCCAACTTCAAGCCTGATTGGCCCAATTGGTACGTAGTTAAACTTGGCACAAGTTCTAGCAACGGTTTGATCATGATTTTTTTTTTTTTTCAAGCAAGGGTTGCAGTGGTATACCTGTTTTAGGCATACTGTGATTTGAAAATTGACACACCATGTTCATTTGCTTATTTATGGAATTGAAGAAATAAAATACAACCGGACAGAGAATCTCACCTGCATGTGCACATTTCCTTTCTTCCTTAACTACCTGTCTTTTATACATACTTCTACTAAAATATGGTTTTAAGTTTGAATTGATATAAATAATTTGTTGAACAAAAAACCCCATTTGTTTTCATTCAGGGCTTATTTTAATTTGTTATGATAATAATAAAAAAAAGTTTATACTGTATATTGTAAGACCCTGATATTTTCGGAGACCGTTATTGTACGTGAAAATCTCATACCTTTGCACCCCCTTTTCAAACATAATCAGGGAACTTTAATGACTGCATCTAATAGTATAATTTTGACATGGCATATATCTTAAATGTTTTTCTTTTGTGTTTCAGAAAAGCTTATGGGACACAATCAAAAACAAAAAGGAGGGTGAAAAAGTCGCTGCGCCTAGGAGAAAGAAAACAGAACAACCACTGAAGATGGCGGCCAACAAAACCTTCCAAGTGTCCCGAAAGCCACAGTACAAACGGGAAAAGCCACGCAGCCCACTTGCTTCTCTCAATGAAGGCAAAGCTGTCAGAGAGAGGTCCCTCTCCAAGCACAGTCCCATTGACGATTACTCCCGGAAATCAGAGGAGCAGAAGGTCTTGAATCCCACCCAGAGGCAACGGTCTCTGGGATTGTTGAACCAGGAGAATATCCATCCTGTTCAGAGGAATTCTCCTCTTGTCCTACTCGTCCCAGCTGGAAAGCTGATGGACTCTGGCAACGTGTCTGTGAGCCCAGATGTCTCGGTGGGCAAACCTGATAATCCAGATCTTACCAAAATGCTCAACAGGACGCTGTCACCTATTGGGACACCAGAGATGTTTAAGAAGCTTATGCCACGCATTCAGTCAGATAGCCCACTTTCTGTTCCTGAAAAGCCTGTGGCTGATGCTGATGATGCTGACAGTGTCTTAAGTGGAGCCCCTGTTCTCTCTTTGAAAGATGCTCTCCTTCTCATTGACTCGGATCTGAGCCACATTATCACCAGTCCTCGAGAGACTAGTTCCAGCTGTGGCTTCTCAGATTCACTGGAATCCAAGAGTGGGAATTATGGCTATGGACATGACAGAGATGCCATCAAAGCATTACATGACAGCCCACAGGGGTCAGAGCCCAGTGAGCCAAGACTTACTTTCTTTGTCAGCAAAAAGGTTGTTGTGAGTGACGTTGTAGTTTCAGAGGCAGGTGATGCTACGGAAGGGGTCAAAAAGGCCTCTTTTTCCTCTGCCACAGTGACCAAGGGCAAGGCACCAGTGGAGGCAAACCTTTCCAGTGGCAGGAAATTAAAAAAGTCAAGGCGAAGGCTATTGGAGAAAACACTTGAGCTGTCTGACAGCAGCAGTCAGTGTGAGTCTGGACCAGGCACTCCAAACCTTCCTGTTATAGACGTTGACAGAGACACCCGGGGACGGCTAAATTCTGAGGCTGCCAGCTCCCTGTGTGACAATGGACACCGAGCCCAGGAGTTAAACCCCTCCAGCCTGACTCCAGGGCTTGACAGCTCACCTGCACCCATCACCTTCCCCATCACCTCCCCTCCATCTATGGCACCTACTCGCTTCTCTTTCTCAGGCCCTTCTCCATCTCCTGTAACCCCCACTTCCATCGCTTTTACTGTCACCTCGCCATCGCCCCTGGGCTCATCTTCTCCTCTCCACCACAGCCTCACACCTCGCATTTCTCCAACTGTTTTGGCACCTCAGTCGGTTCAGGAGGACTTGTTTCCGGTTCACATGGCAGTGAAGAGCAAGAAGAGGAAGAGTGAGGAGTATTTGAGAAGTGATGAGAAGACCGAGGATGCTGGGAAAACTGAGCATGTCAAAAGGAGCAGGGTGGTAGCTGGAAAACCTGGGCCCCCAAGATCAGTCCAGGAGAGGAGAAGTGTGTCCCAGAGGCAACAGCCGAGAACAGCAGGTGAGCAAATCTAAAGTATATATCTATGTCAGATGTTACTGTGTGTGATTAGCTTTAAGATGCACCTAGAGTTGCCAGTTTATTAGGCACACCTAGCTCAAACAAATGCAGTGTTGTTGAGACTGTTTTAGAGAGGCGTTGACTCAATTTGATGGTCATTTTGGAGGATGCAGTTTGTAGTGCTGTTGAACTATATTGTGTTTTAAGCTTATAAAACTTGAATAGTGGACATACCAGTATGCATCATGTATGTTTTCTCGTTCTACTCAAATTCTACATTTATGCTATCAGGCGACCTGATATGCAGTAAATATTAGAGATAAAGATATATTGCTTTACGAGTAAGCACTGGCATTAAATCAAATTTCATGAGTTATTTAATTAGTTCATTAAAAGGTGGTTTGAGGAGATAGTTTTCTCTGTTCTGTTGTTTTTCACTCCACAATACATTATACAAAGGTATTTTAACAATTAAGGCCACAATAACGTGATGCTCTTGGCATTTTAAAATGGTGTTCTTAAACTGGAATAATATTATACCTTGGTATCATATATATGTGTATATGTATATATATATATATATGTGTGTGTGTGTGTGTGTGTGTGTGTGTGTGTGTGTGTATATATATATATATATGTCACTGAAGATTCTTTAATATCTTCCTCCAAAAGTGTCTCTGAACTCTGGGCAACGTATCAATATCATATCAATATTGTGATATGACACTAGATATTGTCTTAGATTTTAAATATCTTAAGTAATGTCTTTTTCTGGTTTTAAAGGCTCTGTTACAGCAAAGTGATGTCATTTTCTTAACTTACCAGGCTGTTCAGTTATTTGTCTTTACCCACTTAGTCATAAAATCCACATTACTAATGATTAGTTCTCAAAAAACACCTCATTGTGTAAAGCTGCAGGCTTTTTGTCAGAATATTGTGATATTTAATTTTCTCCATATCGACCAGCCCTATCGCAACTTTGTGTTAAATATGTGCCTTGTTTCTGGACTTTCTGTATTTATTGTGATGCTTTTTTAAATGTATTTTTTATTTTTATTTTTATTTTTCAGGCTCTGTGCGATCAATGAACACAACATCTCTAAAGACTGCGAGGTCTGTCGTTCCTGCTCAGGCAAAGCAGTCAAGCTCCAAACTCACCTCACGAGGTATAAATTCATGTAGAAATGTCTTAAGATGGAGAATACCTGTCATGTAAGACTTAATTGCTGCTCTTGAAAACATAAATATGTGGAGAAATCCAAAATGACATTTTTGCTGTTGTTCACAGGTGTCCAGCCTCTGAAGTCATCTGTTACTTCATCAGCGAAGACAAAAGTTGTTGCAGTTGCACAGTCAAAGCTGACCTTTATTAAACCGTTGCAAACAGGTATTTTGATGGCAGAACATTGTAAAAGGTGTACTTGTGATGTGTGTGAAAACGTATTTTGCTTTTTTTTATTGTAAACTTTTAAACAACTTTTCTGCATCTACTCTTTGTTCCAGCCATACCGAGACACCCGATGCCGTTTGCTGCTAAGAACATGTTCTATGATGAGAGGTGGATTGAGAAGCAGGAGCGAGGATTCACGTGGTGGATCAACTACGTCCTCACCCCAGATGACTTTAAAGTTAACACTGAAGTTGCTAAAGGTAACATTCAGCAGGCTTTCACTACTTAAACGTGGAAAAATGTTTAATATGCAGAGTGTAGTGTTTGGTTTCAAGAAATGTATAAATTATCTCGTAGTAGCTTCCAGATCATTTGCCAACTCACTGAACACTCTGGAATCTTTTTAAGCCCCTGTAAAAGTCTGAAATATTGTCTTTATAATTCATTTCACCTGTAGTGAGTGCTGTGTCCCTCGTCATGGGCAGCGACGACAAGTACAGCGTGCCTAAAGCTCCCACCAAAGAGGAGATGTCTTTCAGCACCTACACGGCCCGACGCAAGCTAAACCGCCTTCGTCGTTCAGCCTGTCAGCTGTTCACATCGGAGGCCATGGTCAAGGCTATTCAGAGGCTGGAACTGGAGGTCGAGGCCAAGAGGCTGCTCGTCCGAAAAGACCGCCATCTTTGGAAGGACATTGGTAATTAAACATTGCATCATAAAACCTGCCAGCGTATGTTTTTTTTAAATGCTCTGAAGTTCTGATTCAAACTGATTCTTGTTTTTCGTCATTTTTCAGGTGAACGCCGAAAAGTCCTCGACTGGCTCCTGTCGTACAATCCGCTGTGGTTACGGGTTGGGCTCGAGGTATTCTGATACAACACTGTTTCCTTCTGCTTTTTAACATTTGTCTTTCCATACAGTCTTGTCAGTTTCTTCTCTTTCCATGCTCCCCTTACTAAACACAATGCTGCTCATTCTCAGACGATCTTCGGGGAGTTGATCTCACTGGAGAGCAACAGCGACGTCTTGGGTCTGGCTATGTTCATCCTCCAGCGGCTGCTCTGGAACCCCGACATCGCTGCTGAGTTCAGACACTCCAAAGTGCCCCACCTTTACAAAGACGGTAATTTAAGAGCATCAGTGATTGTGCAGTCTGAACTGGAGACTGTGGCTTGTTACTGTCATAGCTGCAAACAATTTCAGGAATATTTGGATAAGGAGACTTTCTTTGGGAACTACTTGTGGTATATTTGAGTGTCAGGTTGTATTCACTTTTTCCCACGCAAGCAGAAACATAAACCTCTTCTGCCGTATCACAAGCAAACAGAAATACAACCTGATTGACAATGTAAATTAAAAATGACCTGAAGTTTCAGTATTAGTTCAGCTTTAATTAAACAAGTTTCCTTCTTGTCATTCTGTCACTGACAAAACTTTTTAATTTCCTTTTAACAACAAACAGCTATGACATTTTATGCAGATATTTCCCAAATGAGAGCGTGTTGCCTCTCAGTCATGTAGGTTATTATTAATTTCTGTTTCTAGTATCATGCATAATGACATTATGCATGAAATCATCTGTAGATACAAGTCTTGCCAACTAAAAGGAGAATACATTGGGTTCAGTGGGTTGCTATTTAATGGGAAATAAGTACAACTGTAACGCTTTATTCAAATGATCAAATACATCTATAACTGCCTGAAATTTAGAGCTGCAGTTTATGATTATTTTCTTTATTGACCTGAAGATTATTTGGTCATTCAGCAATTATTCAGTAAGTCTCTAAAATATCAGAAAAATGTAAAAATATTGATCACAAGTTTAAACCCCAAGTATATTCAATTTAAAATTATATTAAACAGCAGATTCTCGCATTAAAAAGCTTGAACCTAACCATATTTTGAGATTTTGCCTCAGAGATTAATGATAACTTTTAGGTCATTCGAAAAAATGTACTAAATTCCCAAGCTTAATTTTTATTTCAGAAATTGTTCCAGGAAAAGTCTGCAAAGTTTCTGACCTCCTTTAAAAAATTCACATTTGCTATTGCAGCTTCTATGCTGTTAATGAAACTTGTAAATTGATCAGAGTACCTATTCCTTTAAGCCATTTTTATGATCAAAATATGGGATTTAATATAAAACAATCAGAAAGTCCTCTGTAGTATAACAAAACAAGGGTGTTTCATATTGTGTTACTGAAAGCTGTCTATATGCTGTGTATATTTTAACACCTGTGTTCCTTCGGACTGGTGTTAACATGTCTTTTCTTGGTTAGGCCACGAGGAGGCACTGTCCCGCTTTACTCTGAAGAAGCTGCTCCTGCTGGTGTGTTTCCTGGACAAAGCCAAAGAGTCCCGGCTGATTGAGCACAACCCCTGTCTGTTCTGCCTGGACGCAGAGTTCAAGGTAGGCCAAGACCTTCCCATGTCAACGACGAACATTAAGGGGCCATTTGATTTATGTGTGTTCTCCTTCCAACTGGAGCTGACGGCACAGAAGCAGACAGTCCAATTATTGAGCCTTGCAGAGTGTAATGATATGAGTATCATGGCCGTCATACTGTGTTAACTTGTGTAAATGACTGTACACTGCCTATTTTACTACCTTGAACTACGTCTTAATTAATTAGGGAGCTGAGACCAACACTTACACTTTACATAAATATTTATATACAGATCAATAATAAGATGGCTTCCTGGACAGTTCATTATCAGCAGAGCAAAGCTACCTCATGTTTAGACTTTTGTTGTACCAAATCTCAAAAATTTGAGCATCCTTATATGTATCAGCAAAGACATGACTGTAGTGTGGAGTTCTTTAAAAATTCCTTTAGGGCCCAGGGTTGTAGGTTTTAAATGAGAAAACATAATACATGCATACATCTACCTTTATATCTGAGAGGGAGATCGCATATATCTTTAAAGGCAGAGGAGCACAGACCCAAAAACCATCCATAAGTGAACCTCACACTCCCCACTATCCTCATGTTTTCCACAGTGAAAACCTTTTCACATTGTTTCTTGTGCTTTCTCTCATTAGATCTTTTTGGGTCTCATTAACCTCTGCCCTGCTGTATGTTTTCTCTTTACAGACGAGTAAAGACCTTCTCCTGGCTTTCTCCAGGGACTTCCTGAGCGGAGAGGGGATCCTCTCCCGGCACCTCGGCTACCTGGGGTTACCTGTCTCCCACGTTCAGACGCCCCTGGACGAGTTCAACTTCGCTGTGAAGAATTTGGCAGTCGACTTGAAATGCGGCATTCGTCTAGTGTGAGTGAGACGTCCTGAATTTTAATGTGATGCCCTGATCCCCGCCGGGATGGTCGTGTTTCTCAGAGGTCAGGCTCAGCTACATGGTAGTATCCCTGCAGCTGGGAGGGATTCAGTGTTCAGCAGAGCTGTTTCAGACCTGGGATTTCCTCACTGACGGATGCTCTCTCTAACTGTCCTACCGATACAACAGTATTGCTGATCATAGTTCAACCCCGTGTGTGTGTCTCTTGAGGGTGTTTCTTTTTTTGTGGCACATTTGTTTCATTTAATGCACAGAAATGTGTGTTGAAAAATGTAACAGCAAAGACCCAGCAGATATTTGTAGAGTAAATCTCTTCTCGGGCAATTCGACTAGTGACTTCTTTTAGGCTAGATTTCTTCTTCATGGGTCTTTCCCTGGCTTTTGGAGGATTAAATGTCAAAGAGCCTCACACAGCGATTTAAGGTGAGAAGAATCAAAAGAATTGCGTGATAAACTCATCAGGAAAAGGGCAGACTTAAAGGTAAAACATTTTGGGCTGTATGCCAAGCAGCTGTGGGAAGTACATGAACCCTTTCCACAAGATCGTTGGCAGGCGTAAAAGAAAAATAAAATTGGAAAGCTGTTACTTAGATAATCATTCATATAGTTCTTAGTTGGATGTTATCATGTGCGTGCACTGGAGCCCTCTCAGAAAAAAAACTGCTCCATAGTGCACTCCTTGTGATTTAAAACTCCCAAGATGATATAAAATGTATATTATATTGTATCATTTATATCATAAATGATAGATCTGCTGAGTTATCTTTCCATGTATTAACTTTGGTTGTATTAAGCCATTGTGGACGAAGTGGTGCTAATTGTTGGTGATCAATTAGGAGGATTAGCCTCAGGGCGTTAGTTTGCAGGGTTCAGCATTAATGTTTTTTTTTTTGTTGTTATTGTTTTTAAACCTTGCTCGATTTGGGCGAGTTGGTCAAAAATCTACTTGCCCCTATACAATTTTTAAAATTTGTTTTATTGTTAATTAATGTTAAATGCATGTTGTTGTTTTGTGATTTGTCTAATATAATCTTCACTTAAGTAAAAGAATCAGAACAAGGACAGTGTCAAACAACAAACACCTCTTTGTATGGTTTTTCAGAAACTTGATCCGCCTTTGAAAAAGAGACTGTTTTATCCACCTTGCTCTTAAACTTGCAGCAGACTGTGCAAACATAGTTGGGAGGTTCAGCCACATCCTCTAATGCCACCCAGCTAAACTCCTGTTTCCAGGATAACTGAGATGCTCGCTTGCACTTCAGCTCATTCCTGCTCTTGTGAGTGCCTGCTCGGTACTGCGTATCTGCTGCTCTCAACAGATGAGATGAAAGCAAGGTCTCTCAGTACTTGGGTACTTCCATCATTATCTTTTTAATAAAAAAATACGTGTGTAATTCTTTTTTTACCACTTGTGCGATTGGACAAGTGAGCTGCTGGATTTACTAAGCCTGATGTGGTATTTTACTGCCCAGGGCAATCACGCAATCCTTATTGTTGAGCCCTGGGTACGATTAAGGACCTCAGTTTAAAGAAGCTAGCCATCTAAATGTTTAATCTGCAACCAGTTTATCAATAACATTTATAGAAAATAGATTACATCAGGAATTTGTTGTAGTATAAAATGATCATGATAGAAGATAAATGTACCCATATTGCTCACCCCCAGTTGGGATGCAGGAGAAAGAGCTAATTAGTTGAATAATCTATACTGAGCTGCTCTAAGTAAAGCCAAAGTAACAACAGAGTTGTTGTTTTTTTACCCAGAAACATACAGGAATTAAATGCTTCTGGCCTTTTCCCCTGCAAAAATTAGTTTCCTACTCCTGTTTTTTGAAATTTTAAAACAAAAACATTGCATAGGATAACACATTTAAAAGGAGCTGGTTAAGAGTAACCTGTGAAGTTATTTATAATGATGTAGGTTGTGGTTAAACCATCAGTGTTCATTGATTCTATAGTAAATGGAAGCAGCGAGGTTATTGGTGGAGTGAAGAAGTGCCACAGCAACAAGAACAAGGTTACCAAAGATGTAAAAAAAAAAGAATCATCTTTGTAATGTTTGTCTTTTATGCTGGATTTGTTTCCAGGCGTGTGATGGAGCTCCTCATCCAGGACTGGAGTTTGTCGGCCAAGCTCCGTCTGCCAGCCATCAGCCGCCTGCAGAAGGTCCACAATGTCAACATTGCTTTGCAAGTGCTCAAACGCAAAGGGGTTGACCTTAAGGATGAAAACGGTAATTATGATTTTTTTTTTCCTTCTCCTGAGCAAACAGCAAAACAGGCTCAACCTGAAAGAACATTTGTCCTCCACAAAAAGAGATTCAATGTTTTTTTAGATTCCTGTGTGATGTTTTCTTTCACACAAGTGTTACTTATTCATTGTGTTTTCATACTGGGCTGTATTTCACACCATTGTGACATTCAGGGAATGAACACCTGCCATTTCGCCGCACACCTTTTTTGTTTGATCACAAACAGCTGCTGTTGTACAGCTGCACGGCGACATAATTGGATTGCTTTGCCCTTTATGTGACAATATGATTGTTTGCGTTGTTGCACTTCTGCATGAGTGAACATGTGTCAGAGTGACTAAGCAGTTCAGGATGAAAACTACTGTGTCAAGACATGAAGGAAATTAGAAAAGTAAACACAATAACTTTGCCTGCTTAATCAACTAAATCACAAAAAAGACCAGACCTTGTGCTTTAAAGTGGCGTTTTAAATCATGAAATGGCTTCAGCAATGGCTGACTTTAATGAATGAATATACATGAAATGAAAAGTCATCAAAGGCCACAACTAACAATTATTTTATTATCAGTCACTCTGTCAGTTATTATTGTTGATGGTAAAATTAAAAGTTGCCATTACTAATTCCAGGCAAAGTCTTCAAACTATTTTTTTTTCCAATCATAGGGTTAAACCTAAAAGATATTGGATTTACATTGATTTGAAACAAAGAAAAACAGGAAATCCTGATGTTTGTCAAACCATGGAGCATTTGTTGTTGTTTCAATGCAATTAACTGAAGTGGTTCAAAGATACTTAAGAATTGTGTCTTTTATTTTCAGGCTCTAACATTGATTCCAGAGACATTGTGGACGGACACAGAGAAAAGACACTGAGCCTCTTGTGGAAAATCATCTTCGCCTTTCATGTGTGTATCCGACTTTGTTTCCAGTTGACCAGTAGGGCACAAAGTTGTGGTCCTTCTTCAGCCTGTGAGTTACTGACGTGCTGTTATCAAATGATCTGTTAAGGTGGAGGTGATTTTGGATGCGGATCAGCTGAGGGAGGAAATTGGCTTTCTGAAGAAAACCTCAAGGACCAAACGGAGGCTGGCATCTCTGAGGGCTGATCGGGGCCCTCAGCCGAGTCCTGCAAAGACAAGGGCGCCGTATGAACACAGCAGCACTAAGATCACCCTGCTGATGGACTGGGTCCGAGCTGTGTGTGACTTCTACAATCTGAGGGTGAGTTTGAAATTGAAATGAAAATTTTCATATCATGGCCAAAGAAAATACTTAGGTCTTGAGGCAGCTACAATTCTCTGGACTTTCACTCTTGTCGAGCTGTCACAGTCTCCCAACTCCTGCATTCAGAAAACAGAAAACGAAGCGTGCTGTCTGTCTGTGCAGGTGGAGAACTTCACCGTGGCATTCTCGGATGGCCGCGTCCTCTGCTACCTTATCCACCACTACCACCCCAGTCTCCTGCCAGAGGAGACTGTCAGTCACAGCACCACCCAGACTGTCGAGTGCTCACCGAGGGGTCGCCTGGAGCTCAACTGCTCAGCCAGCGACTCCGACAACTCCTTTGACTCCTCGCCGACAGGCCTGAATGGTACTTGTCAGATGTGTCTTCAGTGCAATTGTCTGCTTGGATGCACTTTTTAAAAAAGTGTTCAAGAGGATGTTTATACATCACTTGTGCATCACGGAGACATTTGTGGTGCATTAGAGTGTGAAAAACAGGGAATTTGATAAGACGTCTGCAGGATGTAGGGAACAGAATATGGAATTTACGGAAATCTACGAATGCTGACTGAGGAACAAATCAAAATTGATTGACCAACATGTTTCATACAATCATTTCATTAATTAGGGATTTATAGCTCGCTTTATCCACAGAAAACCTACCTTTGGAAATTTATTAGAAAAGTTAAAATCATTAAATCAGGGCTAAGGTTTCAAGTCAACTGCCTAACATTTTGCACTTTGACTTGATTGAGTTTTAATTATAGTGACATAAGCTTAGAAAGAAGTGAATGACGGCACGTCGGCACCTCAGTAGATAGGGTTTTTAAATTTGTATGTGGGGTTTTTAAAGGAGATTATGAAGAAATTGAAGAGACAGTGACAGATTTGTGATGACAGCATGTATTATTTTTGTGAACAGGCCCAGATTCTCCGTCAGTGGAATTTAAAGAGCTGCTGGAGAATGAGAAAAACAACTTTAGACTGGTCAACACTGCTGTGTCTTACCTGGGAGGAGTTCCTGCTATGATCAACCCAGCTGACATGTCCAACACCATCCCCAATGAGAAGGTGAGACAAGACAGCAGGCTTTTTCTGCCCTCTGTGGCAACACAGATTATTGTTTTTCTCAAATGCAGATCTGTTAAAAAGCTGCTTAACATTTGAGTCTAAATTAACAATGTATAATAAATTTTGCCCATCCTGTTTTTGATTTAAAGTGAAACCCTATTTCAATCGATTTTTGATTTAAAATCGAAATTGAGACACCTCTAATATTAGAAGAAAGTAGTCAGGTTAAGACTAACCACTGCTGCTAATCCATCATTAAATCTATTTAAACTCTGTAGATGGAAGAACTGCTACAACTTCATCCACATCTGTTTATTTCCAGGTTGTGATGTCTTACCTGTCCTTCCTGTGTGCTCGTCTTCTGGACCTGCGGAACGAAACCCGAGCAGCTCGGGTCATACAGGGGGCCTGGAGGAAATACAGATTAAAGAAAGATCTGCAGCTCTACAAGGTTGATACAATATTTGGTACAACTGCAAAGTGATGGAGTTTTTATTTCTCTGATCTACTATATTTAATTTATTCTTGCGAACTAAACTCAGTCATAGGTAGGCCCATATTGTCCATTGATGTCTGGATGGAATCAAAATAATGTGTTACAGTGTACAGTGACTTCAGAAAGTTTCCTGCTTTACTGTGATTTTATTGTTATGATTTTTTTTTTGTGGTTACAGTAAAAACACAATAATACCAATCTCTGTGTATATCTTATTTTTGAAGTAAATTCTGTAACTGCTGTTTGTGACATTGAAGTAAATAAAAATGTTAAATAAAATATATTTTGTATAGATAAATTAAATAAGTGCTTTGCAATATTTGGCGTATTTAGCATTTCCTCATATTTAATGATTACATTGCAAATAAGCTTTGTGCTATTTCATTTGTATAAAGTAGTTGTCGAGCACTGTGCTATGAATTATTACAAAGGTCAATCAGGTTCCGAACCTGGAAATGAGCCTGTCATTTGATACAATACAATGGAAAAAAAGGATTTTAGGCACTGTAAGCAACAGGGGGATAATGTGACAATGTAAAAGGGATCGCTTGGTCTATCACCTGAATCTGCAGTAATGTAAAAATTAAAATTCATGATTTTTTTTTTGTTTCTTGATTTTTGTTTGGACACAGGAAAGAAACATGGCTGCTGTGAAAATCCAGTTAGTTGTGAGGAGTTTTCTCCAGAGGCGCAGAGCTAAGAGGCAGAATCAAGCTGCTGTTGTCATCCAGTCAGTGTGGAGGGGTTACGCAGCACGCAACAGGCTGAGGCTAAAGAAACAGGCTCAACTTCGGGCTCTGCAACATGAAGCAGCAACTGTCATCCAGGTCGGTGTTTGTTACATGTGTGAGGATGAAAAGCGCAGTTAAAATGTAAATGACCATGTTGTATATGATAAACCGTGTACATCACACAACAGATGTTACAGTAGAAGTAAAAGATTGCATGTTTGAGCATTCTCAGGTGTTGATAGTTTGACTTAATCTCATTATGTTATCTTATCCAGTCAACATTTGTGCTTTTGCTTTAATTTCAGTGTCTGTCTATTTTGTTGTAGCAAGGACACAAGCTTGTGTAATTATTATTTTAATAGATCATTCTTATCTTATCCATACAGGCTCAGTGGAGGATGTTTTCGGCCATGAGCGCTTACCAACGCCTCAGGTACTACGCCATTGTTGTCCAAGCACAATGGCGAATGAGGAGGGCCGCCTCCGCTTATGGAAGAATCTACTGGGCGGCAACTGTCATTCAGAGGCACTCGCGAGCATGGGCTCTGGCAAGAAGAGATCGGGAACATTATCTTTCCCTTAAAGCTGCAACGGTGAAAATACAAAGCGGGTACAGAAGATGGAAAACCCAGAAAACAGAGAAGGAAAACCGTGCTGCAAGAGTGATACAAGCCGTGTTCAGGAAATGGTACAAGGAAAAAATGTCTGAAAAAATTGCTGCTGCTGTGAAGATTCAGTCTTGGTATAGAATGCAGAGGTGTCTCCATCAATACAGGAAGATTAAGAGAAGCACTGTGCTGATTCAAGCCCTGTACAGAGGTCATGCACAGAGGCGTTGGTTTCAGATATTAAAGCTGCAGCACCGTTCAGCTATTGTCATTCAGAGGGCCTTCAGAGGGCATGCTGTCAGACAACAGGTGGCGAAGATGAGATGTGCTGCAGTCATAATCCAGCGCTGGTACAGGGCCTCTGTGAAAAGAGACATGGAAAGGCAAATGTTTGTGAGGATGAAATGTGCCGCCATTACCATACAGGCAGCTTATCGTGGAAAAGTGGCCCGGGAGTTGCTGAAAAAACAGCACGAGGCAGCAACCATAATCCAGGCAGCTTTCAGGAAGTACACTGCCCAAAGGCGCTACCTTGTCCTGAGAAAAGCTGCAGCTGTGATACAGCAAAAGTACAGAGCCACAACTTTGGCTCGTAAGACAAAGAAGGATTATGTTGCTCTTAGGAGTGCTGCACTTGCCATACAAGCAAACTGGAGAGGCAGAGCTGTCAGGAAGAGAATAGAGAAGCAGCATCAGTGTGCAACATTGATACAGGCTTACTACCGTCGGCACAAAGCGCAAGCAGAATACAGATCTAAGAGGGCCTGCGCCTTGACCATACAATGTCACTACAGAGCTTGTGTGGTTGGAAAAGAGACGAGGAAAACATACCTCCACATGAGAGCAGCTTGTGTTACAGTCCAAGCTGGATTCAGAGGCATGAGAGTTAGGACAGAGCTGAAGAAAAAGCACCAGGCAGCGACTGTCATTCAGTCGTCAGTCAGGATGTTTTTATGCAGGAAACAATATTTCCTCTTACAAAGTGCAGCAATTATCATCCAAAGCCGATACAGAGCTCTCCTTGTTTGCAGGGCGCAGCAAAATGAATACAAAGAGCTAAAGCAGGCCACCATAAAGATACAAGCTGTCTACCGGGGATTTAGAGTGAGAGAAGACCTAAAGAAGAGGCACAACGCTGCCACAGCAATCCAAGCTCAGTTCAGGATGCACAGAATGCGTATGGCTTACCTTGCCACCAAGTGTGCTGCCATCATTGTTCAGGAACGCTACAGGGCAAAAATGCTCAGGGATCAACAGGTGCAGAGATACAAGACAATGAAATCCGCAGCTTTAGTCATCCAGGCAGCATATCGTGGCCACAGGGCCAGGAGCAAGATCGTAGAGATGCATGGAGCTGCTACAATCATTCAGAGAAAGTTTCTCACATTTCGGGATAGAAGGAGATTCTTAGCTATCAGAGCAGCAGTTTTGGTTTGTCAGCAGAGGTACAGAGCAGTGACCCTGGCAAGAAAAGATCGTTTTGACTATTTGTCAAAGCGCAAGGCAGTCATCTGTTTGCAGGCGGCCTACAGAGGAGGTAGGGTCAGAAAGCAGTTGCGCATCCAGCACGTGGCAGCTGTAACAATCCAGTCTCACTTCCGAAAGTACCAGCAGAGAACCTACTACAAGACTCTCCACAGGGCTGTCAGTGTTTTGCAAGCTCGCTACAGAGCCAACAAGAAAATGAGAGAGCAGATGCAAGCCCTGAGTGCCAAGAGAAATGCTGCTGTTGTCTTACAAGCTGCCTTCCGTGGAATGAAATCCAGACGAATCGTCAAACAAAGGCATCAAGCTGCCGGTGTTATCCAGAGAGCTTACAGAGCCCACTGTGAGCGCAAACAGTATCTTACCTTGAAATCCTCCATCCTCAACATTCAGCGGAGGTATCGTGCCACTGTAGCAGCAAAGGAACAAATGAAACTATACCAGCAAATGCGCAAAGCAGCCGTCATCCTTCAGGCAGCATACAGAGGTCAGCAGGTCAGAAAAGAGGTTGCTCGTTGGCACCAGGCTGCCACTGTTGTACAGTCTGCATTCAGAAAGCACAGAGAGGAAGTGAAATTCCAGGCCATGCGTCTAGCTGCCATTATCATCCAGAGGCACTATCGCTCCTGTATTCTTCAAAGGCAAGAAAGGGGAAAGTTCCTAAAAGCCAGACATTCTGCCATTGTTCTTCAGGCAGCTTTCAGAGGCCATCGTGTGCGGAGCAGCATCGCCAAGATGCACAGGGCAGCTACTGTCATTCAAGCAAACTTCAAGAGGTATAAACAGCAGTCAGCCTTTAGGAGACAGCACTGGGCAGCATGTGTTCTACAGCAGAGGTTTAGAGCTCAGAGACAGCGAAACATTGAGGTAAAACTTTATCAACGGCGCAGAGAAGCAGCCATCATGTTACAGGCTGCATATCGTGGAATGAAAACAAGGCAGAACATCAAACAAAGGCATCAGGCTGCTAGTGTTATCCAGAGAGCTTACAGAGCTCACTGTGAGTGCAAGCAGTATCTTACCTTGAAATACGCCGTCCTCAGCATTCAGCGGAGGTATCGTGCCACTGTAACAGCAAAGGAACAAATGAAACAATACCTGCAAATTCGCAAAGCAGCCGTCATCCTTCAGGCAGCATACAGAGGTCAGCAGGTCAGAAAAGAGGTTGCTCGTTGGCACCAGGCTGCCACTGTTGTACAGTCTGCATTCAGAAAGCACAGAGAGGAAGTGAAATTCCAGGCCATGCGTTTGTCTGCCATTATCATCCAGAGGCACTATCGCTCCTATATTCTTCAAAGACATGTCAGAGGAAAGTTTTTAAAAGTGAGAAATTCTGCCATTGTTCTTCAGGCAGCTTTCAGAGGCCATCGTGTGCGGAGCAGCATCGCCAAGATGCACAGGGCAGCTACTGTCATTCAAGCAAACTTCAAGAGGCATAAACAGCAGTCAGCCTTTAGGAGACAGCACTGGGCAGCCTGTGTCTTACAGCAGAGGTTTAGAGCTCAGAGACAGAGAGACATTGAGGTAAAATATTATCAACAGCGCAGAAAAGCTGCCGTCATGTTACAGGCTGCATATCGTGGAATGAAATCCAGACGAAACAACAAAGACAGGCATCGAGCTGCCACTGTTATCCAGAGAGCTTACAGAACACACTGCAAGCACAAGCAGTATCTGACCTTAAAGTACTCCGTCCTCAACATTCAGCGGAGGTATCGTGCCACTGTAGCAGCAAAGGAACACATGCAAAAATACCAAAAAATGCGCAACTCAGCAGTCATCCTTCAGGCAGCATACAGAGGTCAGCAGGTCAGAAAGGAGGTTGCTCGTTGGCACCAGGCTGCCACTGTTATACAGTCTGCATTCAGAAAGCACAGAGAGGTAGTCAAATTCCAGGCCATGCGTCTAGCTGCCATTATCATCCAGAGACACTATCGCTCCTGTATTCTTCAGAGGCAAGAAAGGGGAAAGTTCCTAAAAGCAAGACATTCTGCTATTGTTCTTCAGGCAGCTTTCAGAGGCCATCGTGTGCGAAGCAGCATCGCCAAGATGCACAGGGCAGCTACTGTCATTCAAGCAAACTTCAAGAGGCATAAACAGCAGTCAGCCTTCAGGAGACAGCACTGGGCAGCCTGTGTCTTACAGCAGAGGTTTAGAGCTCAGAGACAGAGAGACATTGAGGTAAAACATTATCAGGAGTTAAAAAAAGCTGTCATTAATCTACAAGCTGCCTTCCGTGGAATGAAATCCAGAAGAGTCCTCAAACAAAGGCATCACGCTGCCAGTGTTGTTCAGAGAGCTTACAGAGGCTACTGCGAACGCAAGGAGTATCTGAAATTGAAATTGTATGTCCTTATCATTCAGCAAAAATATCGGGCTTCTGTTGCAGCTAAAGCACAAAGAACTCAATACCTGGAAAAACGCAGTGCCGCTGTCGTCCTTCAGGCAGCATACAGAGGTCAGCAGGTCAGAAAGGAGGTTGCCCGTCGGCACCAGGCTGCAACTGTTATACAGTCTGCATTCAGAAAGTACAGAGAGGAAGTCAAATTCCAGGCCATGCGTCTGTCCGCCATTATCATCCAAAGACGCTATCGCTCCTGTATTCTTCAGAGGCAAGAAAGAGAAAAGTTCCTCAAACTGAAGCGATCCACCATCACCATTCAGGCAGCGTTGAGAGGCTGGGGTGTCAGGAGGGACATTAGGCGACAAAACCGAGCCGCCATTGTGATCCAATTGTGCTGGAGATGCTCAGTGCAGAGGCGTATCTTCCAACGAAAGAGGGAGGCAGCTGTGAAACTTCAGCGGAGGGTCCGGGCAGTGCAGTTTAGCAGATTGGAGAGGAACAACTACCTCCAAATGAAGAAGGCTGCCATCACTCTTCAGACGCACTGTCGAGCCTGGATTGCAAGACGACAGGTACTGGGCCCTATTTATAGTTCAAAGTTTGCTAGAGCATTTTTTGTGTGCATTTTAGACTACCTTTAGTTTGCATTCACCAGCCTTGTAGGAAATTGCTTAGAACAGGTGATCGCAGCATACTGTCTATAAATAATATGGTGGATAGACAAAACTTAAAACTTTAGTTAACAAGCTAAAGAGGTGAAACACAAAAAGGTTAATACTAGTCCTTTTGCATGCTGTTGTGCTCCAGGTACTAGAGAGCGCCAAAGCAGAGAGGAGGCTCCGTTTTACATCTGCGGTCTTCCACCATCTCAGTGCCATGAAGATCCAACGAGCTCTGAGAGCCCACTGGGCTTTGGAGTCAGCCAAAAGACAAATCCATTCTGTCATCACCATACAGGTACAGCAACATGGAGCCAGCAATGCAATTTTCAAAACAAAATCAGTCACTGAAAAGTGGTTTTGATGAATTTAATGAATTAGCAAAGACATTGATTTCCTTGTTTTTGTTTTGTTTTTTCCCCAGCGATGGGTGAGAGCGAGGCAGCAGAGGAGACGTTATCTAGAGGACAGGAGGAAGGTGGTTATAGTTCAGAGAGCGGTCAAGCGCCTGTTAGCTCGTCGCCACAAGGCCGCGTCCGTCATCCAGCAGGCCATCCGCAAATTCCTCCTCCTCAGGCACCAGAAGAGGGTTCAGCGTGGCATCATCAAAGCTCAGGTACGACAGTCCGTGAAGTTTGTACGAATGGATCCTGCAGTGTTAAAAGATATGTTCAAACTTTGTCAAGTGTGTCCCACAATAGTCAAGTGCTCATGTGAACATTAAAACTTAAAGGCTTTGCTTGCTGTCGTCATTCCTCCGAGCTTCAGAATGGGCAAATAATCACCATACAGTTTCTATAGACAACTCTTGGGGCATAACCAATGATGTTAAGTAATAGCACTGAGTCCAAAGTACATTATCAACCTTATCAAGACATACTGTAGCTTTTCCTCAGCCATAGTTACTGGCTCCACAGCATGTCAGGTGTCATTCTACAGAAACAAACATGCTGCTTTTAGATACTGTTAGACTTTGAATGGTTGGTCATATTGTCAAAGTGTCTTTCTGGCTTTTTTCCTCATTTTTAAACCTCCTGCTCTCCCTCCAGGCTCTGTGGAGAGGACACCGCTCCCGCCGACTGAATGACAATCCCAAAGTGGTGAAGTTGAGACACAATTTGCGCAAAGTCTCCGCCAGCGTCCGAGAGGAGGACAAACTTTGCAACAAGACATCGTCTGCCCTGGACTACCTCCTTCGATACAAACACTTCTCCTACATCCTAGAGGCCCTGAAAAACTTGGGTAAGATTTACATTTCTGGTTGTTCACCCATATGATGCAACTATAGAGCTTCCTGCTACTACTGCAGTAGTACTAGTAGTAGCAGCTACTGAGAAACCTTTATGTAGTCAATGAAAGGCAGCAGGGTGTTTTTTATTTTCTCCCTTTCGTTTGTTCTTTATGAGACTATTAAGCTGTATTTAAACCATGTGACCAGTAGAGTGTGGTGATGAATCTATATTGCTGAGCTTGTACTTGAAGATTAATTCTACAGTGCTGGCGATGAATTCATCATGATACAGGGTTCCTAATCTGAATTGAAAGTACTGAAAACTGTAAATTAATCTAATAGATACATTTAAATGTTAGAGCATGTCAGAATTACCTTTTAGAAAGGACTGCAACTTATTGTTTTCATTATCTATTAAACTAGTCAATTAATCAAGTAACATTTAGGAAAAGTCCATCAAAGATTATTTCATGATTAAACAGAGTTTAATGCTAATGTGGGACAGTTGTGATGGACAATTAACAGCTATATGTATGAGGTTCAGGGACTTGAGTCTGTTATGCTCTTGCTATTACAGTTATTTCAAACACTTAATTGTTATTCAATTCTGGGCAAGTTATGACCCCCGACTGTAACCACTGTGATTTTGCAATAGCGTTGAGCATGAGAAACAGGAAAACCTTTAGGAAGTGCGGGAGAACAAATTCCTCTTCTGTTGTTTTTGTGGTTGTGTGTTGTAATAGCAAAAGTGCTTGTGTTTTCAGGATGAGATTGAGTTCATTTCTTAAGAAGGTGGTGGACGTGTGTTCCCAGAATTGTGTGTGTGCCCTTCATAGACAAAACAAAAAGTTGTTGAGTGTCATTGTCTAATACTTGATTCTGATGACGTGATCTCAGGTGTTTTTTCAGTAGTGCAGTTTGTCCTGAGTGCTAACAAAAGACTATGTGTGTGTGTGTGTTGTTACACGTGTGTGCATGCACAGAGACTGCCACCAGGCTGTCCCCAGAGTGCTGTGAGCGACTGGTAGAGAGCGGAGCCACCAACGTCATCTTCACACTCATCCGCTGCTGCAACAGGAGTGTCCCCTGCATGGACGTCATCACCTACTCCATCCAGATCCTCCTCAACCTCTCCAAGGTACAAACCCAGACCTGCTCTCCTTATGTAGCTCAGAGTGTGAAACGTGAAGTTAATGTGAATCAAAGGGATCAGATGACTGTGGGTCCTTTTGAAATGAAGCTGAACTTCTCGTCTAAAGGTAGAAAGGTATAAATAGACAAAATATACGTCTGAGTCTTTTCTATGACGTCACGGTTTGGACAAAGAATTTGGCTTGACTGAACATTAAAATCCAAGCTGACTAGCCTGGGAACCAGACAAATCTGGGAGCTCATGTTTTATTTGCTCAGGCAGATGCTTCTGGTCCCCCTCTCATTCAGACAATTAATTTCAGCCAGCCTGACCCAGAACGGGCCAATCACAACTGTGCAATGACTGACATCTTCGGAGCCTTAGCACTTTACGCAGAATACGTGATGACGTAATTTTTGGCTCATGCACTCTTGTGCCAGGAGCCTAAAGCCAACATAGCATAGACATAGCACAATAAAGAGGAGCACTGTTGAGGCATTATCGAAAACAACCGCAATAGCTGCAGCTAATGTAGAACTTTCTGTTGAAGTAATATTTTAATTACTTTATTACTATATTTGTTTTTATTTTTCATGGAGGGCACCTTAAGGGTCCGTACACATGCCTTGTCTTTAACAGCCTGAAAAGGGGGATGTTTGGTGCTGGGCACGACTCCTGTGCCTTAGGGGCTGTACACATGCCATGTCTTTAGTCGCTTAGAAAATACAAGGTTGAGTGCTCTGTGCAGCTCTTGTGCCCAGCCTATTTACCTGAAATCTGGAGTGCCGAGCTGATCTTCTTCCAGGTACTGCTTGTTTGTAGGCCTATTGTCCGTGGGACATGTGTAAGCAGCCCTGCACTAAAATGAACATCTTCTCCACATTTATCACAGACTGATATTTAAGAAAGAAGGGAAAGATATCTGCTGGCTGTGATTGGTTGGTTCTCGTTACATGACATGGTGTGTACTGCTGTGTTTCAAAAGTTGAACTCACTTTATCTCAGGGCGCCTTGAAATATAGGCTCGCATACACACTGCGATAGCTTCACTCTGGCATTTGAGTGTGCTGCATGTCTATATTAAAAACAATGAATTTGAGGGCGCTAAAATGTGGTATGTTTACGGCCCCTAACACTGTTTATCTGCACACACTGCCCACACCGTAGTGACACAGATGCGGTTGAAAAAATATGCAAAGTATCCCTTTAAGATAATATCTCTTGTTATATCTCTTACAATACACAACAAGGGTTTTATTGAAGATTTTGTGCAGGGCTGTTTTTAATACATTTATACTGCAGGGCACAGTGACTTCCTGTCAGCCTGCTGTATTTACTTCACTTCAGTTTTTACAGTTGTTACATTGCAGTAGTAATACTGCATATGGTGCAACATAACAGGTTAGTACCAAGGAACTTGTCTGACATCAGAGTAAAGTTCCCATATTTCATGCCAGTGAGTTTAGCAAAGGACAGAGGGAGAAGGTCACATCATTTCCTCAACCACTCTAATCTCTCACTTCCCCAAAGACTTTCTGTTCCTTTTATTTCAGCTAATTGACGTTCAGGCTCAGTTTCTCTTCTTTATTTTGATCAGTCTATTTTTATTAAAGTGCTTGTGACATCTCAAATGTGGCTTTGACCTGCAACTGAACACATGTAGCCCATTTCGTAGAAAATACCGATATGTGTGTGTGTGTGTGTGTGTGTGTGTTTGTGTGTGTGTGTGTGTGTGTGTATATGTATGTGTATATATATATATAATGTGTGTGTGTGTGTGTGTGTTGTGTACGGCCAGTCAGCCTGTAAATATTGAGATATGAATTTTTGTCCATATCGCCCAGCCCAACAACAAAAAAGTTATTATTATCTATCTTTTTAATGCAAAATCAGAATTAGAAAAATAAATCATGCCACTCATATTTAATGCAAACATTGTTAAAAATGATTCTATGATTTTTATTTTAAAATTACTAGAAACTTAGGAAGAACACTAGATTTACATTGCATCTATCACATGTCCTCTACCAAGTTAATTTCACAAAAAACCTTGACTAGAGTAAATACAAGGCAATTATGTATTAGTGTTAATTGTTAGTGTGTTACAGGCTTGGATTTTAATTTTTGGGTTTTCAAATCAGAGATTATTTAGTTGACCAAGTCTAAAGATGTGAGCCAAATTTGAAATTTTAACATATATAAAAAGTTGTGTCGACAGAATTAGCTTAAAATCAAGATGTGAGACTTATCAATTCTACTTGGTTTCAGTACGGAAAAGATTCTCTTCCATATGCTCCACATCCTAGTTAAAGAGTTTACTTTTCTTTTTTTTCTTTTTTTACTAACAAAAGTACTGAAGCTCAGACATTTGATACGGCACAGCCATCAGCTGTTTGTCCTCATCAGACATTTGATACGGCACAGCCATCAGCTGTTTGTCCTCATATGTGAGTAGAGTTGTCACGATATCAGTATCTTTGTTTCGGTACCAATACCAATATGAATTTCGATACTTTTCGATACTCTTCGGTACTTTTCCTAAGGAAAAGTCCTTTTGGATACAAACTTTTAGAACAATAAATAGTAGGGGTGTAACGGTATCAAAAAATCATGGTTCGGTAAGTACCTCGGTACGGACGTCACGGTTTGGTTGCTCGAATGTTTCACCAAGTTGGTGTTGTCTCGTGTTGTCTCCCTTTGCGAGGCAGACTTTCTCTTGTCTTTTTTCATGTACGCCAGCTGCGAATGTTGATACAGGTGTTGTCATACACACCACTTGCGCAATCTGTGCTCCAATAGGAACAAGGAAGGCCTTTGTGTGCATAAATGAATTAAATAAATGAATGAATTGAATCAATTTAAAAAGTACTGGTATTTTCCAAATGCAGTATAGTACGGTTTGGAATACTTTAGTACCACGGTACTATTTTAGTACCGGTATACCGTGCAACACTATATGTGAGTGTATATAGTATTTTGTTGTGATTTAGACTGAGCATTCATGACTGTACAAAGAGAGAGGGGGAGAGTAAGAAAAGGAATGCCAGCACATTATATAATAGGTTAAAGCCAGTAGATTACACTGGTTTAAACAGAGCTTTGCAGTCATTCATGCGCTATGTAATGAAATCCTTAATGACGGTTTTCAAGACTAAAGTTCCTGCAGTGAGAGGTGAAACTGGAGGACGGTGAACTGTGGAAAGTTTTCCCTGTTTTCTGCCAAGCTGGAAGTCCCCAGTCCTTTTGCATAAGATTGGGCATTTCATTGTTTTGTCACGAAATGTTTGTTTATCGATTTCTCACTTTGCCATGTGGACTTTGAGTTTTTGACTTGCAAAATAATCGGCCATACTGCAGCAAATCCATGTTGGTAGTAGCCTCAGCCTTTATATCTAGTTTTCTTTTGTTACATGTTTCCTGGCTATTACTTAAATTTACCTGCATTATAACTCTTGCATTGGACTGTGCAGCAGCACCATGATTGTTTTTGGTGAATGTGGCTTCATCATCTTCTGTTCAGGCATTTTAAGGACACCAACAATTTAAAAAAATATTTTTTTCTTGGGTAAATAATGTCTGGGGGGGAGAAATGCACAGCACCTTGATATCCTGTGAAGTGCTTTCCATCTTGGAAAGATACGAGAGTCTACAGCAGTGATATGCAGCATATGACCTGCTTTTTTTTGTACTGGTGCCAGAGTGCATCAAAATAGCATCAGATTGGAGCTTGTTTATGACAAACAAGTGCTCCTCCTGTTATTTTGCTAAAGTGGCCTTAGGGGTAACACAAGTTTAGTAATATTGGTCTGCAGTCATACTAATGGCTCTGTATGGCTGTAATTCGGCACAGTGGGGCTTTGAGCTAAATGCTAATATCAGTATGCTAACATGCTTAACAAGTATTATGATCACTATTTAAGTTCAATGTGTTAGCATGCTAGCATTGCAAATTTTTGACCTTATGATATGCTAAATTAAAAGTGAGGGGATCACCAAAGTTATTATAATTCATCTTGAGGCCTTCCTTCCATTGCTTTTGCATACTTTTGTGACATCTCAAATATTTCTCCCTGCTTCGTCTGAGCCAGTGTTTCAATTATCTATCCAGTTCCATATTTGTGCTTCTTTTCCCTTTCCTCCACTCACTCATTCTTGGCTCCCTCTCTTAGTATCACAAGACCATCGAGGCGGTGTATTCAGTGGAAAACTCTGTGGAGACGCTTTTAGACCTCCTGCAGCGGTACCGGGAGAAGGCAGGGGATAAAGTGGCAGAAAAGGGCGGCAGTATCTTCACCAAGGCCTGCTTCCTTCTGGCTCTCCTCCTGCAAGACCAGCACCGTGCTGTGGTGCGTAACTACTGCAACATACTGACTTTTGAAATATGTAATACCAATACTTGAAGAATATTTAAATGCCAAGTTTGAATTTTACAGGAAAGACAACTGTTTGGTAAATATAATGCAAACCTTTTTTTTTTTTTTCAGGAGGTTATGAAGCTTCCCAAGCTCTTGGATAGGATACGCAGTATTTACCGCCTCACCGCTCGCAAACAGAAGATGGACGCTGAGAGAACTGTGATGAAACAGAAGATGAATGCATCACTGAATGGGAGCTTCTTCGTTCAGGCAACGCCTCGCAAATCCCGCCCTGTGCCAAAGTATGTATATGTATGTGTATGGACAGTACTGCCTGTGTGAGATACACACAGTATATGTGTTTGCAGCAGTAGTTGACATCCTGTTTCTGTTTTTCAGATTTGCACCGGACTGGGTTCTCAGAAAGGACAAACTCAAAGATATTGTGGATCCTCTCAGAGCCATTCAGATGGTGGCACACACTCTGTCGATTGTATTGTAAATAGACTTTTGCATCTTGTTTCATCATCTCATTTTTTTCAACTTCAGAAAATATTGTTTTATGTATTCTTTTAGCTTTTTATTCCCATTTCCATATTTCCCTTGTATATATTAAAATGGATTTGTTTCTTAAACATTGGCCAGTTTCATGGATCTTTGTCTTTGTGTGTGTGTGTGTGTGTGTGTTCATCGATGGGAGCCAATGATTTTACCAGTTGGTTAGTTTGCTGGCCATAATACCAGTGCAATTAATATTTACTTTAATCTTCTTTATCTAGTGTGTTAGCATTTACCAAATAGCCCTAAACATAACTACCAAAATTAGTAGCATAATTTTTTGAGGATCAAGAATGTTTAAAGTAATTTTCAGGGTAATCCGTCCTAAAGCTGTGGAAATTTCTCACTCTGGACCAAAGCGGTCCAATATATATTTGTTTTTGTACAATTTCTCATCTGTATTAATAAAGTACTGACTCTTTGTTCATCAGTGTGCAATCTACAGTATATGGTCAGTCCTGACAGGATTAGCTGTCAAGGTCCGCACCATGTAATGTAATTGTTGGCACCTCTAGAAAAGCAGTCTGTATTGATTATTTTATTTTGTAATAAATAATAGCTCTAGGATATCATAAGGGGACAGTTATATGAGGATGTCAGTAAACTTTGTTCTGTTCTCTTAATAATCAAAGATGCAAAATGAATTTTCTACAAGCCTCTTCACAGAAAGTTCTGCAGTAAGATTCATTGCATAATTGGTAAAAAAGTATTTAATACACTTGAATATCCACATTAAAGTCACAGCTTTCAGACTTAAATTCAAACTTTATTCATAATGGTAGAGAACAAATTAAAACATTGTCCTCTCTTGGTCATGCCTAAAAAACAGTGCATAATGTAACCGGGCACCACAGTACATCATGTAATAGGTTGCTCATGATAGCGACTGCAAGACAGTGCGACGTCCCTCACATGATGGCAGGAGGATCACACCATCATCACACTTCTGACGCATTGTGCCGACAGGTCGTCCTTTGGTACACCTGAACTCGATGTAATCATTATGGACTGAATATATCTTGTGGTGATCTGCATATTTTAATGCAATATTGTGTTGCCTCATGTCGTCGTCATTCACCGTGCAGGGCTCTGGGAGATATGGGATAGAAAGCATTTTGTTATTGACATAATAAACATGCTGAATGCACAACTATTGTTGGACTACTTGGACATGCAGTAGCAAGACTTCTCAGTGGTACCAGGAGGGAGCATATCTCCTCTGTACTGGCCTTCCTTCACTGGTAACCACTGAACAACAGAATTAATTTCAAGATTCAGCAGATTTAAATGTTACACTCAAGAACTGCATTTAGGTCTGACACTGTTTTGACAACAATAAACCACTGCGCATAATTCAATACCAAAAGAGAACAGTAACTTACTGAGGCATCTCATCTGTCCGATCCATTCACCATTGATGCATGTTCTGTAAGGCTCACCCTCCATGGTGTAGTACGATTGACACACGTACTCCACCCTTTCATCGTGGCTGTACTCACTTTTCAGCGTGTACTTGACGTCTCCATCTGCGAGAGGTGGTGGACTCGCACAGTTTACAGTCGCTGAGAGAATGTGAGCAACAACAGCACACATTTAGCTCATCAAAGACTTGTGGCAGTGTTAGTAGTTATTAAGAATACAGTCATCCTCATATAATAGAGGTGTCTGGGTGTTCATCTTTATGCAGTATTTTTGTCTCTTGTCCTGCGTCTCACATATTGAGACAGTGTCCACCACTTTGATTGGCTTTAGTTTTCAAAGGTTTTTTCTTTTACTCTTTTACTTTGCACAAAGTAAGAGTGATCTGCCATGAGAAAATTTCTGCAACTAAGAAGGCAGAGCAAGATATGTACACAACATCTCCTGTTTGTTAGACCTGGTGCTTCTATAGACCTTATGTTAATGCGGTGGCATTCAGTTCAGGAATTCATACAGAAAGCCATTCGACTTACAGGAGCATGTTCCCTGTTGGACTGCCAGCCAGCCCTCACTCGAGCATACATATTTGATGATTGGACCTGATGCAGTATAACCAGGGTCACAGGTGAAATGTATCACATGTCCTCCTTGGTACTCAGTATTTTTGGTCTCTTCAGAAATGTGGCCATTGGGAACGTCTGGGAGCGTTGCACATGCTAAGAAACAGCAACATGGGAAAGGAAGAGGAGATTACACACATTGTGACGCATGGCGCATGAGTAGTATTGTAAAAAAGGCAGGCGTTTGTGGAGTTGGCTCATCCAAAGTTCTTTTTGGCTGCTGGGCACAAAAAAGTATTTTAAGATTATAAGGTAGTATGCGGACACAGACTGCATAAACTGGACTCCGCCCAAACTCTAAAGCCTTTACACTAGTAAATGTTAATGACATATCAACATAGATACTGATTAAATATAGAGGTTATTCTTCTCAAATTTAGTATGAGAGGTGCCCTTAGTGTTGACTAAATCTTTTACCCTTCTCAGCATCCTGTAAAATTAATCAAAAACGCCTATCCACGCTCAATGTCTGTATCTCCAGAAAGCTACATCATTAATACTGCAGCAATTAAAATACTCCTACTTACCATTCTGTGATGAAGACATTTCCACATTCCCCCACAGGTGGAGAAACAGAAGGATTACAGACAACTTCATGGCCCGTTGACAAACGTTGTTTTCTGAGCAGAATTCTTGTGTGTTTGAGTCCTCAGGGTGCTCCAAGGTTCACAACATGGACTGCCCAGTGGGATTGTACAACACAGGTCACATTGCAACACTGTTTGTAATACTGGAACTTCCAGAAGTGCTCACAAACAGTATCCTTTGTGCACACGTCATATTTATTTAGTATCCTATCAGTCTAATTCATAAAAAACTGCAAATGACTGTGTTCTCAGGCAACAGTTGAAACAGTTTAAATGAGTTCACAGTTATAAACAACATTTGTCAAAACAATTTTGGCCTGCAATTGTTGATAACTGCCTCGATGAAGCTCCCTGGCAATGATCGGTCAGTTCAGGAAGTGAGATGTTCTGTATAGAGGTCCTATGGAGGACCGCAGGATGGATGATCAGACGGACAAAGCACAGGACTTTTATATGTGAGAGCAGGTTTCTGTTCTGCGTTCCACATGTTGTTGGGTTTAGGCCACAAAAAATGGTTGTGGTTAAATACTGAAAAATTCAAGTCAACTGTGTTAAATGTAGTTCTTTTTTTCCTCAAATGGAAAAAAATGGGATTACAAAACCCATAAAAAGACCAAAACCAACAATTCATAGAAGTGGCCCATTTTTTTTGCCTGATATAACAGTTGGAACTATTATTAGGTTTCTTATGGTATGTTTTCAGGTTCAAGACAAGGCAGATGTACAGAATTCATGAAAACTCAGTCACTCAGTAACTTAAGAGTAAAATGTCATAATTCTGATGGGTGGGTGCAGCAGGCGGCGCTGATTCTCCAGTCAGATGCCAGTATACCACTGCAGAAAAAGAGGGTGTAACAAAGAAAAAGAAGCGCCGGTCAAACCTCAGACACTGAATAATAACATAGAAAACATGATGGGAATATGATATTTCTTTTTGTTTCAAGTAACAATTTGAGGAGTGTTCGTCTCCTCACGACTGACTGTTTTCATTTGCAACTTTAAACATTTTATTGGGTCCTAGATAATAAATACAATAATTCTGCTGGGCAAAATATTTGTATTTAAAGGTCAATCAAGAACAACCTTTTTCCTGAAAATACAGTGCAAAGTAAATTTCTTATGGAAAAAATTATGCTTCAAATCAGCACATATATAGAGAATGAAGATATATAAAGATACAGAATTATAATAATGCTCTACCTGTCATATATATTTTTTTTGTACTAGTACTATCACCTTAATCATTTGAACTATTGATGTGATCTTACTTAAGTCTATATGCCCTTTCTTTTATTCACTTTGTTCTGTATAAGTCTATTTGTGGTGAGACTATATTGTCATATCATCTGTGCTATGTGCATTATTATTTGCCTGTAATTAATTAAAAAAAAGAAGAAAATATGGATTTTGATGTGTTGCAGAAGCCATTGTACCTGTGTGTATGAATTGCAGCTACAGAGGTGTAACAAGATTATCTGATGACCAATGCCAGTGTCACACATTTAGTAGACCTAAGCTACTACTGAGCATGCTTTTAAATCTGCGAGTGTTTAAATTCTGGTATGAATACATGCATTGACAAAACACTTTTAAAACACACACACATTTAAAATGTATAATACTATATTTTCATTTCTCCATGTGTTTTATTTGAATTCCATTTGAAGACAGAGTGTTACATTGGTCTGATAAGAAGGTAAAACATGGCAGCTGACAGAGTGAATCTCCACATTACAGATAAAACCATGCAGCTCGTCCGCCAAGTAGTCAAGCGGACCAGTTTTTAAGAGTACCTCACAACAATTACAAAATCATCACTGTTACACAGCCTGGAATATCTTCTCAGATAGACATGGTCATGAGGGAACTGGCACCAAACAGTTTCAATAGCATCGTCAGATGAGCATGAAAATTGATTCATGAATTCATGGTGTAATTTTGAGGCTGATACATGTAAATAAAACTATGGCTCATATTTAAAACCAAACAAACAAACAAACAAAAAATGTGTAGCATGTTCATAGTAAGTAAGTAAGTAAGTACGTAAGTACGTAAGTACGTAAGTACGTAAGTTTAAACCAGGGCTATTTAGTGACAAATTCAATTGGGTCAGATTTTAAAATCAGGAAACATAGGCGGGCAAGACATTTTCGGCAGCCTATCGCAACCCTTTTTCTCTTGTTTTTGGTAATGACAGATTATAAACAAGTGCAAATGAATGTAGTAAAAACATAAAAGCAACATTTATCGTTTCACTTTTGAAATAAAGACAAATATTTTTGGTCACATATCTGACTTAGACACATCACAATGTGCAGAAATGGAATAAAGAATAGCCTTCAATGCACAGAACCATAACCAGAAGTGGCAATAAAAGTAACCGATAACAGTAACCAAAAGTCAGTGTACATCCCCTCATTGCTCCACACTGACCTACTGTTTTCACCTGCTGTTATTTTTTGTTTTGTCCGTGGATCAAAAACCTAAGGTTTTTTTTAAGTCTTTATTTCATACTGTCTACATACACAGATGAAACAATGAGAAAACACAATGATAAACAAAGAGTACTACAAGATTTACTATGGGTTTATTCACCCCATATCATTTTGATACATATTTCAGCTCAAAATAAACCCAGGCCCATCCAGATTTTTCCAGGCCCACCCATCAATGCATGTTCTGGATCCACCACTGACCAAAAGAACAGGACTTCATCTTCTGTGGATATCTCCAGGCACTTATCTGTTTCAATCTCAGTTCTCTAAATGTCAATCGCTGCTGAAGAAAACACACAAGAGGAAATATTTTTAACAACTTGGACAGATTTAAGAGTTACATTATATGTGTCTATTTGAAACATTCAGAGGTAATAACCACGAATGACAGTGTACAGTAAGTCACTTCAAAAATTGGGATAAAATTGGAAAATTGAGCTTGGCGAAGTTCTTTGACAGCAGCCTCAGGGACGCAGCCTCCATTAAGAACACCTGTGAGGAGCTGGAGGGATGGCTGAAGGATGTTGACAAGTCTGGCCTTCCAGGAAAATTCATGGCATGGATTTATCAACATAGGATTCTGCCAAGGATACTGTGGCCACTGCCCCTCTATGAGTTCCCGATCACCACCATTTCAGATCTAGAGAGGAGAGTCAGCCGCTACCTGAGGAGATGGTTAGGACTGCCGAGGAGCTTGAGCAACATCACCCTCTATGGAAACACTTGCAAACTGACACTCCCCTTGAAATCCATTGAGGAGGAGTTCAAAGTATTGCGTGCAAGGGAGGTGCTGCAATTCTGTGGATCAATGGACCCCAAAGTCTCTGGGGCAGGGGTAACTGTCAAGACTGGCAGTAAGTGGAGAGCAGAGGCTACAGCTGAGCTGGCAGAGTCATGGCTACGCCGTGGAGTCCTGGTGGGAACAATGGCCAGAGGAAGGGCTGGACTAGGAACCATAGCACCCCCCGTTTTGACAAGACAACTCGTCCAGAATGAGGTGAGAGCAGCCGTTGAGGAGGAGAGGTCCAGCAGAGCAGTGGGAATGACGCAACAAGGTGCCTGGACTAGATGGGAGCAGGTTGTGGAGAGGAAGATCACGTGGACTGACCTCTGGCGGGCAGAGCCACACCGCATCAAGTTCCTGGTCCAGGCTGTCTACGATGCCCTTCCCAGCCCATCCAACCTGCACTGCTGGGGCTTGGTCAATACACCAGCATGCCCCCTTTGCCAGAGAAAGGGAACCCTTGAGCACATATTGAGTTGCTGCCCAAAAGCTCTTGGGGAAGGCTGATACCGATGAAGACACGACCCAGCGCTCAAGACCATTGCAAAGAGCATCTGTAGGGCCATCACCAGCTGTCGGAGGACAAAACCCATGAAGCAAAACATCAACTTCATCAGAGCTGGGGAGAAGCCAAAAACAAAACACCTAGAGCAACATCAGGGCTTCTCAACACTGCACAGGACTGGCAGCTGTCAGTGGATTTTGGCAGTCAACTCAAGTTCCCTCAGCATGTCGTTAAGACCACCCTCAGACCTGATATCGTCCTGGTGTCAGATGCAACAAAGAACGTTGTCATGCTGGAGCTCACTGTGCCATGGGAAGAGTGGATGGAGGAGGTCTTTGAGCGGAAGAGAGAGAAATACGACAGCCTAGTCAGTAACTGCCACAGACAAGGCTGGAAGGCAAGGTGCCTGCCTGTGGAGGTAGGGTGCAGAGGCTTTGCAGGACAGTCTCTCTGCAAAGCATACACTGCACTCGGCATCACAGGTGAGAGGAGGAGGAGGGCCATCTACAACAGCACAGAGGCGGCAGAGATAGCCTCTAGGTGGCTCTGGATAAAGAGGGCAGATCTGTGGTCGAGTGCTGCTAGGGCACAAGTTGAGGCCTGATCAACCTCAGCTTGGTCGCCTGAGCGAGGGTGTCTGATGTTGGAAAGACCCGAAACACCCAGTGACCTCAGGTAACATCAGTGATGATGTGCCCTAGCTATGCTTCAGAAGATGTTTCACTACAACTTCTGATAAAATATATTCCGAATCAAGGCTGACTGCAAACGCTTCTGCGAAATGAATCAGTCCTCCCCATGTTCTACGATAGTGCACCAGGTATTGAGCCTTTTGGCAGGTGCAGACCAGATTTCAAAGTGCACTTGTTGTACCCCACTGATATGACATGATATAATGCTGTGACTTCTCTTCTTTTTAACCTACTTGATTTTCATATGCCTGTCACTATGGATACAAAGAGTATCGAAGGGGATTGCGAGGGAGACAGACCCTATTGTTTACAGGTCTGTTTTTTCTCTGCAATGAGCCCCATAGACTGGGACCAGGAGTAATAGTGCAATGAAGTGACTCCTTTAGTTCCTGATTTTGGGGAATTTGGAGGGGCTTGGTTTCTATTTGTGGTCTGAGTAGGATTGACCAACTAGGTTTTAGCAGGCTTTGGTTGCCTGTTGGTAAACAGTCTTCATGAAGAGCAAAAAAGGTGCCATGCATTGGCCAAAATGCAGTCTTGGAACCTGTTGTCTGAAAATGATTCAGCTTTTTTTATTAGCTTTTTTTCTAATTTATCCTAATTTATCAACTTTCTCAAATATGGATACAAAATAACAGTAATGTCAAAAACACACGGTTAACTTCACAATACCTTGACAAANTGCATTGGCCAAAATGCAGTCTTGGAACCTGTTGTCTGAAAATGATTCAGCTTTTTTTATTAGCTTTTTTTCTAATTTATCCTAATTTATCAACTTTCTCAAATATGGATACAAAATAACAGTAATGTCAAAAACACACGGTTAACTTCACAATACCTTGACAAAGTGGATCTGGTTTCCATCCGTCTCTGGTGCATGTGGCCCGGGTGGCATCACCTGTCCTCCTGTAGCCACTTCTACACCAATAACTTACAGTGTCACCCAATCCTATTCGTTGCCCCCAGTGGACTTGCCAGGAATGCACATGTTGCATTGAGTGTAATGCTGGATATAAACGTGCTGAAGAGAGACCTTCCAAATGCACAAAACTAGGAATAAGAGCAGAGTGGAGCCCCACACCTGCATGCGAATGTATGTATAACCTGATTAATGCAATTTATTGGTTATACCGCACTAATTAGTTCAACTTGGTGCTAACAGATAATATGTTTAATTTCCCAACA
>NC_065515.1:29918974-29929320 GCF_006386435.1 Epinephelus moara
AGGTGACGGTCAGTCAATGAGACTTTTCACATTTAAATTGCGCGGGGCGAAATATGGACAGAATACAATAAAGATTTGTAGAAAGAGAGAGGATTAAAAGATCTGACTTCAAGAGGGGGACGATTCAAAGGCAGTGTGCAGATTCATCATTCAGATCTTGTCCAGCATACCAGCGGCCTGTGGCCTGTGCAATAAATGTCTCAAGTTCTAAACCATCTATTGTGTTCTGGTGTTCCACTGTATAAGACTGAATTTGTCTGCGTCTGTTACGTTGTCCCACACAACAATGCAGTGTAGATAAGTGTGCAATGTTTCATAATAATGATTTATTCTGTTAAGTGTTAATTTCATTTATTTAACATATTCAGTGTTGAGTTTCATTAGACACAGTTGAGTTTCATTACATACAGTTCCATTAAGGGGGTGTGTCCAAGCAATTTGACATATTTGAGCATTTTATAAAAAAGTAACACTATAGTTCCTTTTCCTGGTAATTAGTTACTTTTATAGTGCAGTAACTCAGTTACTAACTCAGTTACTTTTTGGGGAAAGTAACAAGTAACTATAACTAATTACTTTTTTACAATAACGTTCCCAACATTGAATGACTAATGATGCTTTACCGTCCCGCCCCGTGCTGTGTTGAAAAATATTCTCACCAGCAGCCACCATTTTCTCACCATTTGCGCAGATGTCTTGCGCAAGACCAGGTCTTGTTTTGTTCACAGTCTCAATGAGTGACAGGAAAACGTAGTCAGTACAAAGAGGATAAGCATATTTTGCAAAATGTCGAACTATTAAATTTATACAATATCTAATTTAAATGTTTTGGATTACCACATATCACAATCAACATCAACATACATGAATAAAATCATAATTAGAACTATATAACATCAAACTCGAGTTTAACACTACAATTTGTCAAAACACATAATAGTTATTGGGGACCAACACAGTTTCCCTGAGACCCACTGAAATGACCACCATTGGGTGCCAAGGACTCACTACACCGAAAACCTGTCAACATCACTGTGGTGTAAATACTCCCATTTTATTAGCCAACATCACAGAGTAGGGTTGCAACAGAGAAAGGAAGGTAGTGCCACTGAGATCCTTTAGACTTACCACATTTCAAAATGATATATTGTTGTTGTCATCTTCAACTTTCAACAATTAATTGTTTACAAGTAAAACTGAGTCAATGATAAGTCAAATGACCTCTGAGCTATGAAGAAAGTACACGGAAATGTTACTAGGTCAGACATAGTCATATTGTCAACGCAACTTCTTGAAAAACAACTGAGGGGCTTGTTCAGATTAAAATTGCGACATATTTACGTAATTAATCCTGCGTGTGAAAGGGACTTACTTTTCCCCCCCAAGAACACTCTAACATGGTGATGGATCTTTAAAATCTAACTAAAGGCATTTTACGACAGTGTAAACAGATGACTGCAATCCTGCTACATGATTAGCAACAACAGAAGTCTCTCAGTCTGTAGTGAAAGAGTAGAACATACAGACAGTCAACTTACAGTAGCATGTTCCTTGACGAACTGCCCGCCAGCCCTCGCTCATGCATAAATATTTCATGGCTGGAACTGATGCAGTATAACCAGGTTTACAAGTGAACTGTATCAGGTCTCCTTCTTGGTACTGCCGTGCTGATCTGACACCTGGGCGTGAGGAACATCTGGAAGCTTCGAACATGCTTAGAGACAAAAACATGGAACATGATAAGAAAAGCTCTGCAGTCTTATATTGAATGTATCAAAGGGCGTGGAGGGTATACACAGGTAGACAGGTACGATCACCTCATCCCTCATCGACTACCACCACACCACTAGATTTCATCATATACAAATGGACAAAGGGATGGGAGGGAGCCGGACATCGAACACAACTGTATAATTACAGGATGTCAACAGCACTGAAGGACTCCCAAAATAATTATCATGTACATGAACATCGCTTCAGTTACATCATCTTCACCAGGTACAGCATTTTGACACAATGCATCTTCTTACGCAGGTGGTGTACATCTGATTATTATTTTGACTCAACCAATTTGTGTGTTTAAATGGAGGGATTCATGTATAACATGCATTAACCATAGACTGTGTAAAGCAATGGAAGTGGCAACTGTGACATCACCCACTGGGTTGTGGACTCCCATTTTGACGCCTCAAGTTCGGAGCCAGAAGTGACCATATTTGAACGAGAAGGCGGATCTGACTGAGAAGCCAAGGACACTATTGGCAGACAGCCTGTCACTGAAAGTGCCCCCACCCTTAATTATGTGTAACTTTAAGCTTTAACAGAATATAAATGGGTGAGTTATACAAACAATGCCCCTCCCCTGCACAGTTGTCACACCTGTCACAGTTGTCATGAACGGGGAAATTACCTGTAGAGACCAGAACCATTTTTTGTACCAGGCTGTGAACATATTTATTTCTACAGTAACTGACTCACTTCTGAAGTCAACCTCAAGTGGCAATTAGAGGAACTACATCGCCTGAGGTTGCTGCTTGGCATTAATTCATAAAAATCCTCATAAACAAAGTTAAAGAAAAAAGCATGACAAAGACATTACAACAACGTGCAAGGTCATATGGTCACTCATAACAAAAATAAAAATAAATACAAGAATTGTCTGTAAATTGTCTATAAAATGCCAAACAGTTAATTAAGATGATACGACAGCATGTTGTCACAGACAGTGGCCTCCACCTAAACTGCAAAACATTTGTTGTCACAGACAGTGGCCTCCACCTAAACTGCAAAACATTCACTTTACAGTAGTCAGTGTTAATGACATATCCATCCAATTTTTAGAGTCATATGAAAACAGAATATAATACCAGTATTATAAAATCAAAACATGCAGTTTTCATATAAGTCTTTATGCATACAGTACCGTTTGTTTACTCCAAACACTGTATCTCCACAAAGCTAAATAATAACACTCCTACTTACCATTCTGTGATGAAGACATTTCCACATTCCCCCACAGTTGGAGAAACAGAAGGATTACAAACAATCTCATGGTCCTTTGACAAACGTCGTTTTCTGAGCAGAATTCCTGTGTGTTTGAGTCCTCAGGGTGCTCCAAGGTTCACAACATGGACTGCCCAGTGGGCCTGTACAACGCAGGTCACATTGCAACACTGTTTGCAATACTGGAACTTCCAGAAGTCACATACAGCATCCTTTGTGCACACAGCATATTTGTTCAGTATCCCATCAGTCTAATTCATAATAAATTGCAAATGACTGTTCTCAGGCAACAGTTTAAACAGTTAAAATGAATTTACAGTTATAAATAATCTTTGTTAAACATTTTTGGCCTGCAATTATTGATAACTGCCTAGATGAAGCCTCCTGGCAATGTTCGGTCAGTTCAGGAAGTGAGATGTTCTGTATAGAAGTCCTATGGAGGACGTCAGGATGAATGGTTGGACGGACAAAGCACAGGACTTTTAAATGTGAGAACGGTTTCTGGCCTGTGTTTCACATGTTGGTGGGTTTAGGCCACTAAAACATGTAGTTTTGGTTGAGTTTTGAAAAGTATTTACTCTAAAATATTTAAAAGACGAGTCTGATGATTTTTTTTGTTTTGTTTTGTTTTTTACAAATGGGGAAAAATGGGACAAGAAATTCCATGAAAAGATCAAAACCAACAATTAATAAAAGGCCAAAAATTGTTTGGCTAAAAGCATTTTATTATCAGACTTTGTGATGGTGTATTTTCAGGTTCACTGTTTTCTCTTTCCTTTTTATTCCTGGTGTGTATGTTTTATTCCTGGTGTGTCTACAATACAGAAATATTAACAGAATGATATTCACAATAGATGATGTGCATATTGAGTTGAAATTGCTTGTGTGGGTTAATTAATAAAGTTACATAATTGATTATTATCCCCAAATAATAGAGGATCACAAAAACAATATTTAAGACATATGGAATATAGTTTAAGTTTATTTACTTTATTAATCCCCCTGAGGGGAAATTCAATGTTTTTACTCTTGCTTGTCAATTACACACAGGTCTGAAAGACACACACATGCACAAACAGGACCTATACATGCACAAAGTGGAGAGATGTCAGAGTGAGGGGGCTGCCCTTGGTGAGGCGCCCCGAGAGGTTGGGGGGTTTGGTGCCTTGCTCAGGGGCACCTCAGCAGTGCCCAGGAGGTGAACTGGCACCTCTCCAGCCACCAGTCCACGCTCCATATTTTGGTCCAGACGTGGACTTGAACAGGCGACCCTCCGGTTCCCAACCCAAGTCCCTATGGACTGAGCTACTGCCACCCCAATATTAAACAGTATTATTAGGAACACTTCAACCACTTCAACAGTTCAACCAACAAAATTCATCCTGAACGTTTTATTGATAATAACAAGTCCTTAAATAATATGAATGAGGTGGTTGGTGGGTTTAATGATTTGTCAATGTTAGTCCAAAGTTGGCTGAAAAATCAGGGAAAGCATCCAAAAGAGGGGAAGGTTGTTGAAAACTAAATGGAAAGAAATCCAAGCTCTATCTATCTCTATGCTGTGGAAACAAAAGAAACCATAGTTATAGTAAACAAATGTAAGAATAAAACATCTACTGATTGGAATGGAATTGATATGACGTTAATCAAGAAAATCATTGACAGAATTGCAAACCCACTAACTTACGTGTGTAACCTATCATTCTCAACCAGTACATTTCCACAAAAAATGAAAACTGCTGAAGTTATTCCATTATATAAAGCTAGGGAAAAACATCATTTCACCAACTACAGGCCTATATCATTACTCCAGTTCTCTAAAATATTAGAAAAACTGTTTATTAGGGGGTTGGATCAATTAATTGAAAAGTATCATTTGCTCTCAGTCAATATGGGTTTAGAGCAAACAGATCAACATCAATGGCAAAATTACTGGTTGTACTGACAACAAAAATTATGAAGTTGGAGTTTTTATAGATTAAAAAAAAACATTGACACCATAAACAATGACATACAATTCAAAAAACTGGAAAGATATGGTATTAGATAGAGGGGTTGTGTTGGATTGGGTAAAAAGCTACATGGGACACAGGCAGCACTTTGTGCAAATGGGTGACTACATATCATACCTAGACGTAACTGTTGGGGTCCCACAGGGGTCATTATTAGGTCCAAAACTGTGTATGTTGTATATGAATTATATGTATGGTGTCCAGAAAATTAAAATTAGTTTTATTCACAGACGACACTAGTGCTCTTTGTTCTGAGGAAAATCTGCAGCAGTTTTGGAGGACGTCATGACAGAAATTAGTAAATTAAAATAACAGTTTCGCATAAATAAACTGTGTTTAAAGTTGAACAAAACTAAATTTATGTTGTTTGGAAACTGCAGTACAGGCACAAAAATACAGATGACAGTTGATAATGTTAATGTGGAAAGAGTCTATGAAACTAAATTTCTGGGTGTGATTTTAGACAACAAAATCTGCTGGTAACCTCAGATCAATTATGTAAGAACAAAGCTGGCCAAGTGCATTGCAGTTATGGGGAAAACAAAACACATACTGGAACATAAATCGCTGCACATTCTGTACTCATCACTTGTACTGCCTTATTTGAATTACTGTGTAGAAGTTTGGGGCTATATCTGGAGCTCTGCAGATACGGAAACACGTGCCCCGCGCGGCCTGCGCACATTAAACGTGAGGATTTATTTACGTCAGTAGGAAACAAACTAACAATTCTCCAGTTCATATATCAATAATATTTGCAAGGTGCACTGGTGCTGTAAGGTCACAAAATGCGACTAAATAGTCGTGGTTTGGCAAGGCAGTAACTACGCTACATATTGGGAGGAAAACTTCCCCCAAAATGTTCAAATATGCTAAAAAAAAGTGACCTTTGGATGTTTTTTAAAAAAAAAATTTTTTATTTAATTTTATATACTTTATTAATCCCTGAGGGGAAATTCAATTTTTCACTCTGTTTGTCAATNAATTCTCCAGTTCATATATCAATAATATTTGCAAGGTGCACTGGTGCTGTAAGGTCACAAAATGCGACCTTATTTAATTTTTTTATACTTTATTAATGCCCGAGGGGAAATTCAATTTTTCACTCTGTTTGTCAATTACACACAGGTCCGAACACGCACATGCACAAACTGGACCTATACATGCACTACGTGAAGAGATGTCAGAGTGGGCTGCCCATGACAGGCGCTCCGAGCGGCCCAGGAGGTGAACTGGTGACCCTCTGGTTCCCAACCCAAGTCCCTATGGACTGAGCTACTGCCACCCCTTAACATAGTAGATGAGTGCAGGTCAAGAAAGCAACCCTGGATCTTTGCTGGGTGTACCTTGCCTCTCGCCCAATATCAGGTGGGATAGGCTTCAGCTGACCCACAACCCTGAGTAGGCTCAGCTGTTACAGATAATGAAAGAATATAACAATTCTTAATTGTACAGTAGGTTAGCACGTGTCAACCAACCCCCAAGTCAGTGTGCCACACAACCCCATGCACATTTGACCCAACTTTGTAATGTTAGCTAACTACCATCAATCATGATTTTTAAATCTTATATCAAAATGTAGTGGATTCCTTTGTCTATTAACTAGAAGTATCACATTTCCAATATCTCTAATATAGCTTTTTAATATGTTTAGTCCACAGATTACTTTTGATAGTATAAAACTTAAAAATTGTGACTAGTGCAGCTCAAGAAAGCAAAGAAGCAAAGACCAGAAAACAGCTGTGTGCCAACTAAACCCCTTTAGCCAACCAATGAGAAATGATCATTTTGTGGGTGAAGTATTCTTTGCACTTAAGTCCTGGGTCAAGACTGACAAGTCTCAAATCAAGTCCCAAGTCCTACACTTTAAGTTTTGAGTCTTAAAGAAGTCATATTGTGACTTTTCACCAAATGTAAAACCATTTTATCAACAGAGTCGTAATATATTAAATTTACAAAACTCAAGAATGCTTTAAAAAATTGTATTTCTTAAAACAAGTTATTTGGGAGCTTTTCTTCTCTGTCAGTAATTTCTGACCCCCACGTTTACATACTCAAATTTGTTTTTTGTTGACCACTGCGTAGTTGTTGTATGTAAATGAAATTACTTTGGTATCATTTTTTTTCCAACTGACACTGAGCAGCGTAATGTTATAATGCTGTTGTAATGCTCTTCATGGTTCACTCCTGCAACTTGACTGGTATGGATGCTGTCAGATTGGTTCAGACAAAGTAGATTTGAGAAATTAACTGTCGACTGCTGGGAATCAGTAGTGTTAATGTGAGTTGATTGGGAAAAGGAATATACTTGTGACACACTTTTATTTTTAATCTTTGGGCTCAGGGGAAGGCATCTAGTATTTTGAAGTCTATTGGCTCAAGTCCATGTAAAGTCACAAATCATTGGTGTTAAAGTCCAAGTCGAAGGTCATCAAATTTGTGACTTGAGTCCACACCTTTGACTTTTATTACCCGGACCAGGGGTGCCTGTAAGAGCTCCTCTGACTTTGCAGCTGAGATGCTGAAAAGTCAGCATATTGTACTTCAATAAAATAAAAACTTTCTCTGAGCAAAATGTTCCAGCATAGCTTTAAAGTTGATAGTGATTGACAGGACTTGGATCAAAATTGCTAATTGATACAAAGACTTATGTTCACATGTTGGCACGTGATTGATCCATTTGTCCAGCAAACAAGTCCTGGTGTCAAACTTACTCACCATTTGATACCTGCAATAAACAGTATGATAAACGATACGATCGTTGTAAGCACATATTGGGACATTTCTTTATGTTAATTACTGTATTTGTCACTGTAACTCTTACTGCGAAACACTACTGAGAGAGATGACACAAAATATTTTCTTCCGAGATGAAACCTAGTTTAGAAAACCTGGAGCCACTTTTGAAACTTTGCTTACAAGCTGTATGTTTATTCCTACGAGTTGATGGGTTCTGTGATTTTAAGAAAGCTCTTTTTCTTCTTCTTTTGCACTCATAAAACTTAATTTTGCCTTTTTAGAACTATTTATGAAATTCTGCACCAACACACAACTCGACACACTTTCACACTCTAAATGCTCTAAATGCCTCCCCCATAACTTTTTAAACTTCATATATTTAGTCATCATAGGCCTGGTTTTCATAATAATGATAATAACAATAAAAAAGGCTTTGTAATTTCCGTATCTTTTATTCAATATGGCAAAGCTGTATCATTTCAGATCACTTTATTACACAAATGATTGATAAAGTAATTCACTGTCCAACACTTCTATGTATCATGATCATGTATTGTGTATCAAATGACTCATCAGTGTGAATAATGCAGACAACAAATGCACTTTTCTTTCTCCAAACAACCGATGCAAAATGACTTCTTTAGACCTCCAACAAAATCAGCGTCACTGTTCCTCAGTGGGAGCTGTGGGAGAAAATTTCTGTGTTCAGCATCACATCTCAACAAGCAGTGTGTGTAAATCAAGCATCCAGTTCTCAGACACCGTCTGGTTTTTGCAGTAAAACTCTTTAATCATCCCCAAGCATGTTTTATTTTTCTCATGTTTTGTTATGCATAGTGTTGTTTGGTGCATAACCTATAACTCAAAAATGCATTTTTACACAAAGCAGTGACTGTGGATTTTGTCCCCCATCTTTTTACAGTGATGTCTTTATGACCAGTATGGAGAGGAGGAGTGAATACAGTGGTGACCCATATCTCTTTCAACCTATATATTGTTTGTGAGTACTGTGCTAAGGTGGGCTTAAAAGAAATTTAAACATATCCTTTTCATCTTCTTTGACTTTCTCCTTACCTTTACATTCTGCTGATTTATTCCACTTGGTATTGGCACATGTTGCATCGCCATCAACACCAGATATGACACATCGATACTTTATGATATCCCCATCCATATATCTATTTTTGTCTGTGTTGAAGTTTATGTATTTTGTTGTTAAAGTTCTCCTTGAAAATATTTAACATGTTACTAATTAGTTTTCCCCTGTTTAAATTGTGGTGTCAAACATAATCACTTCCTGGAAGCACAGGTCTTCAACACCAGAGTCAGGGTCAACATCCTGAGTCCAGCATGTGCTTTGGTTTAGGCAATGTAAGCACTTTGGTTAAGGTTAGGAAATATTGTGGTTTCTGTTAAATGTTAATAAACACATTGTGTCACTAATCCCTGGATACTTTTCCTGAATTTAACCAAAAGATCATGATTTTTCTCTCACCTTAAAGCCACAGCGTGTAGGATTTTCTCCCATCTAACGTTGACATCATATATTGCATTCAAACGGATAGCGCACTCTAGCGCCTCACTGTTTCAAACGCACATTGCAACAACGGTAGCCGCTGTGTAACATGATAACATGATAACATAGATAAAGCCATGTCATCCAATGCTTGATGGAGTACTGACTGACTGACAAGTGGCTCAACCTCACACACCTCATCCCTCTCCTCGCCTCACTGCGCCGCTGACAACTGTTAGCCGCTGTTAGCAGCGCTGCTACTAAGAAAGCGCAAAAGGGAATCGAAAAGGCAACGTGACCGGCGAATTCAAAAAACGAGGGGTAGCCTTTCCCAGGTGGAGAGAGCTGCTGAAGGAGAAAGGTAATGCAATCACAGGCCAGTGCCGCTGTTGGCTGTTAGCCACCCTCGTGTTTTGAATTCGTTTTTGATTTCCTTTGTGCTTTCTTGGCAACGAGGATTCCGTCTCCCGTGATGCTGCATATGCATGATCCTGCATTATGCTCAAAGAGTGGGACTTTGTTATGCTGCAGTAGCGAAGTGTCTCTTGCTACTCTCCTTCGGCTTCTCAGTCACGCAGCACTGGCCTGGCTCTCAACGAAAATGCTGAATGCAGGGCTGTATGTCCCTTGCTGGTGGATGTATTCTCAAGATGGCTAAACATTATGGAACCCCCCAGACGAGTTGCCTGCACAGTGTTCAAACAATTGAACACTGTTTGAACGCGGAATCGTAGCTTTGTGTTGTTTTCACAGCGAAAAAAAAATGATATAGTTACACTAAAATGATATATAACAGAGCTTTCATACAGCTCTGCACACACATTACTCTTGGACGGATTACTCGCAAATGCAGGGTTGCACAGAAATGGCACACATATCACATGAAAGCGCAGGAGCAGAGCTTTCCAGTGATACCACACACATCATTGTGCTGTCATCCCATCACACGATAAATACAGATCAATTGCCTACCAAATAAAATCCTGATGAATTTCTTTACAATCCATTATACAGATCTTGTTATCAGTCACTTCATATAGTGAGGAATATCGTATCTTACCACGTCTTAGGCTTGC
>NC_065515.1:29930350-29941238 GCF_006386435.1 Epinephelus moara
TATGTACTTATTGGCGTAGTGTGCAAATTTCGACAGGGTAGTGTTGTCTCAAACCAAACACGGCCGTTGTGCACTTACCGGAAATGGCAACCGCAAATTAGCTAGTTAGCAAACTAGCATTAGCATTTGTGTTATCGTTTGTGGTACCAAATCATCACAGACTGGTAAATTAACCCAATAAACATACTGCTGGCTTATATCTGACAACAGTATAGTGGTGCTTGGTGCAAAAAACACGTGGCCCCTCCTTCCGCTACGTAGCCAAGATGGCGACCATTGAGGGCGAGACGTGTCCATAGTTCCACACTAACCTTCTTGACCATACTCCCCAGTGTGAACGCACTTATGCACTCAAAATATTAAGTTTAAGTACAGAAGTATGCGATTTGAGACACAGCACCTGTCTTCACTTCACTACTCTGACAGATAATTCCATCCGTGTTGGTATGCCAAGCGTACTCTTTTCCAGTGTTGCTTCTGTAGTGAGTTCTTCCTTGTGTTTTTTTGTGCCTCCTGCATTTTTGAGCTCACGTATATTCTTTGCCCTGTTTTCCATGTGCTTAGCCCTCATGCCATCTCCTGAGATCCGGTTCTCTACTCTGGTGGATAACCTCCTAGCCAGCCAGCACCCTGCCTTCACTGCCTGCATTTTTGTTTTTTTCCTTCAGCAATAAACTCTTTTGTTTTCATACACGTGCGTCTGTCTCTGCCACCAGCAGGGGTGTAGACTCTTATTCCCTTGATGGAGGGACAGAGCATAAAGTACAAATTGTTCAATAAATACATAGGTAGATTTTGGTGGGGTTGCGGGAGACAAGTCCCCCTCAATATTTAGAACAAGTGCATTTGTCTACCCCAGTAAAACTTGACTTTTAATTTGACAAAATTAAAGACATTTACACCATACTTTGATGCAGAAAAGGCACAGTTGTTGCATATGAATTCACCTTTATGCAGGAAATCAAAATTAAGTGTTTGATGCTCAAAAATTTAGGGGGATCCCCCAGTTTTAAAACAAAAGCTATGCCCTTGAATAAATATTATTTAATTATATCTGACTACACTGGGTATTCAAACTCCAAATTCAAAGCTTCTAAAAGATATTCATTTATTTTGCTATGACAACACACAAACCCTGATCACAGCACACTGTAATTAATCTTTAAACTGTATTTGTTTTTGGTGTATGTTCTTACCTGCACACTTCTGAACCCCAGTCCAAACACTTTGCTCACAGGTAACAGTGAAAACTTTTCCTCCTTCGTGCGTGCATGCATAGTGGACCCGTTCATTGTGGCTGTAAGTTTCCTTTTCATTGCGGGTGATGTCGGCATGGTCGATGTGAAGTTTTTTACAATATCTCTCTGAAACAGATTAAACAAAACTATGACATAATTTACACACCCCTCAGGTGTTACCATGAAATTTAGCAGGTTTAAAACAACTGTTTTCATATAAGATGTCTTGTCTCCAAGGAAGATAAGATACGCAAAGCCTTTACTGATCCTATTAGTGAGGAAATTTGGTTGTTGCAGCATCACTAAGACACAAAAAAGTACAAATAAATAAAAACATAAGTAAACACTGAAACTATAGAAAGAGCAATTAAAGACAGAGTCAGAAAGTAAGGTACCTCCCCTTGTCCCATCTCATATCTTGCAGTGCTTCAGAATGAGCAGAGTAATATGGGACATTTACCAAAAGTCTTTAAATACACACATGTAGAACTTTTAAGAATGAAGAAATTGAGGATATTTTTGCCAGGCGATTTGTAAAGTTGGACACGAGGCATGGAGCTGTGATCCCCACAGACATAAGTCATAATGAGTGACGACTAGTTGTGTGTTTACAACAAGCCTGTTCAAAATATCCTCAATTGTGGTGTAAGCCTAAAAATATCAGTTTACAAAGGGATGGAAAAAGCAAAATATTGTACTTTTGACTGTATTGTGTTTTTTATTGTCTTACTTGTACAGTCTGGAGATCCGATCCAACCTATTTCCTTACAGGTCAAATTAAAACTTCCCTCGTGACCATTCTTGCAGATATACTGGACCTGGTCATTGTACCTGTATTCGTACTTATAGCTCCCAACTATCTCTGTGTTTCTGTATTCCCTTCTGTCGCACGTTATCTCTGGGAAACACATAAAGGAGTTTCACCATAAGTAAAAGTGGCAACATCACAATGTAACTGTCTTTGATTCCAGATCTTAGTTATGTTACATTAAGATCAGCACAATGTTCAACAGCTCTCACTATATGGAATGATTTGTTTTAGTGGGGATTTCGTCAGCTGAAGGGGAAGGCTTTCATACAGAATAGATGCAGATGCTGATGACATCACATTAGTTTGGACTTTCCCCCTTGTTGTGATTAATTTATCAGACAGGAGCTTCACTGTTTTCTGACTGAATGATCATAAAGTCATTGTATTTGATATTGACTTGGAGTTAAGTCTGACAGATTTAGCCGATATCATAATTTCTTAAACTGTATTCAAAATCCATGCATGCAAAGACAGAGATACAAAAAACCCCCCAAACAAACAAAAAAACAAACAACAAAACTTTACCTGTGCATTGTGTATTCCCGTTCCAACCACGTTCCCCACAGGTGAGAGTAAATTGTCTTCGATAACCTTCCTCGCACTCATATCTGGCCCGTTCATTGTATTTGTATGTCTCCTTGTCATTGGTGATTATTTTTGCATTTGGGACATCTAGTCTGTCGCATGTGATTTCTGTAATAAAAAAAATCAGTTATGAGCTACTGTACACATTGACTGTGTTGTTGCTGCCAGCAGTATAAAGAAACAGCTTCTATGTTACATAAGTGGGCTACATTAGTACACACACACGTAACTTAGCAATGGGGCTGCAAACAAAGACACCAAGAGATTTAAAGTGTTTGACAGAGTGGTAGTAGAATTACACAATAGTAATGATCACCTGACTGGTTGTTTTCCAACTAAATTGTGGCATCTGATGCTGCTTGTTTTTTTTCTTTTAATGTCATCGCCAACAGTTTCTGTTCTGTCAATGTCTGTATTTATGTTGTGGGGTAAGAGGTGTATATGGGGGTGACCATGATGTAACCTTGTAGTTAGAGGCATACTTGCCTGATTTTCAACCAGCTTTGTATCATAACAATGTGGGTAGTGTATGTGAATCAATTGTGAATAAATTTGTGAATCATGGCTGACCCCATGTTCTACGATAGTGCACTTGTTGTACCCCACTGATATGACATGATATGATGCTGTGACTTCTCTTCTTTTTAACCTACTTGATTTTCATATGCCTGTCACTACGGACACAAAGAATATCAAAGGGGATTGTGAGGGAGACAGACCCTATTGTTTACAGGTCTTTTTTCTCTGCAATGAGCCCCATAGACTGGGACCAGGAGTAATAGTGCAATGAAGTGACTGCATAAACTCCTTTAGTTCCTGATATAGTAATCTCTGACAGATATCGGCATATATATGTGCAAAATCTGTAGGCAACAATACAAGATTTGGGATTTTGGAAGGGCTTGGGTTCCATTTGTAGTCTGAGTAGGATTGACCAGCTAGGTTTTAGCAGGCTTGGGTTGGTAAACAGTCCTCGTGGAGAGCCAAAAAGGCGCAGTGCACTGGCCAAAATGCAGTCTTGGAAGCTGTTGTCTGACAATGATTTAACTTTTTTTCCCCTAATTTATCTGTGTTCATATGCAGATATCTGTTTATGGTAATAAACTGAGGAGCTGACTGGAGTTGTCTCAAGTTGTTAATCAAACTGTAAACTATGAGCGCTGCATGAAAGAGGAAGTCTTGGCCTGGATATCCACTGGCTACACCAGAACTCCTGATATCTTGTCTGTTGCTGCTAAAGACTGTATCGCTATCAGATATGATAGCGGATGGTTCGAGATTGCCAGTTTGTTTCCACAGTTAAGCGGTTTTTTGTTTCTGGGATTTTAGGGTGGAATGGAGTTAAAACTTTCCACTCTAACTGGACAAAAAGCTCTTTCCCCACTTTCCCAAATATGGATACAAAATAACAGTAATGTCAAAAACACACGATTAACTTCACAATACCTTGACAAAGTGGATCTGGTCTTATTCCTAGTTTTGTGCATTTTGAAGGTCTCTCTTCAGCACGTTTATATCCAGCATTACACTCATAGTGAAGGACTTCATGTTCTCTGTACCCTTGGATATTTCCAGGTACGTAGCCATTTTCAATATTGGGTACTGCACATATTATCGCTGTTGAAGAATAGAAACGAGCATAATTATAACCTTGTTCACAAAAAGGCAAATGAAGAGTGACCACTGACTGACCTGATTGAAAAGTAAAATGATGTCCCATTTTAGACATTTGGAGGTAATAACCATGAATGACAGCTTAGCTTCAAACTGTTCTTGGGACTGGAGGTAATTATATTTTTATGGGGTTGATGTGATGTTACATGGTGGTGGATGTTGCATCACGTGGTTAGTGGTTGTTGTTTGGTTTGTTTCACATTAGTTGCTGGGTGAATGATAGTGGTTATTATGGCATTTTATACATGCATGTTTGTGTTTCTGTCTTCTCCTTTCCTTCTATTTCCTCCTTTTTTTCAAAGTAAGACCTTGTAGTGTTTCCCGTTTTAATTTTGGAAAGCCTGCTGTACCTTCGCATTTTGGAGCTGGGCGATTCCACTCTCCATTTTCATCACAATACATGTCTGGTGACCCAGACAGCATTTCAGTCCTGGACTTGCAGCTGAATCTAACTACATGTCCATAGATTGCTTCTTCCAGGTTCCCATTCACCTGGACATTATTGTCCACATGAATCGCTGGGCACTGGGCTGGAGGGAGAAAACATGATAGAGGAATAAATTGGACGACCAAAAAACTTTCAGATGTATCAACCTATAAGCAGGTACAGTTTTTCAATATTTTCAATGAATGCGAGCTTAAACAATACTATATAGATTCAATTATACTTGTGAAAGACTACTGACTTTTAGTATACAATGATCACAACACTGAAAGGCTACCGATAGAATCATTAAATAGACGTTAATAACACCTACTTAATACTACCCTGCCTATGGCACCCTTGCTCGGACCACACCCATCTTCAAACCTGACCTTCATTGTAATCTCAGCTACACACCTGTAAAGTTTTGTTACAACATCTTGCATGGTTGTAATGCTATCATGTTCACAAAATCTGTCCAGAGACAGACAGACAGACAGACAGACAGACAGACAGACAGACAGACAGACATATAAACACCTGGCAAAGAACTCAAAACTGCTTTTATGTCAAGCCCGCCACAATTAGTGTCACCAGGACCACATTCTGATTACAAGCATGATTACACCCACACACACCCACACACACACACACACACCCCCCCACACACACACGTTGTTACGGCTGGTAAAAAACAACAAAACCTGGCAACAACCTTACCTGTACATTGTGAATACCCAGTCCAACCACTTTCCGTACAGGTCAGAGTGAAATGCCCCTGATAACCTTTTTTGCAAACATAACTGGCATATTCATGGAAATTGTATTTCTCCTTGATATTGCTGACAATTTCTGCATTCTGGATATCATGTCTGTTGCATTTTATTTCTAGAAAAAAAAAGAAAAATAAAGCAAAGTTACTGTCAGCAATATGAAAAACAACCTCTATATTCCATTTATTTTACACTCGGAACATGTAAATTACAGAAATGACTGTGTGGAGAGTGATGTTCATGGTAGAATTACTACAAGGAAGAAACAGAGACTAAAAAGGTTAGAATAGCGACACACCTGAGGACAAAATCGTAATGATCTTCTGATCATTCTTGGGTTATTTTCCAGCATCAGTATGTACTCTGCAACACACAGCTAATACAGATATATCTAAATTCACTTGTTCTGCAATTTTCTGTCTTTATCTCACTCATTTTTAGAGTGGTCTACTAGAAGGTGAATGTGATCACCAACAGTGTTTTCTGTATTTATGGAGTGGGCGGGGTGAGGGGTGTGAATGGGGGTAAGCGTGACGTAGCCTTGTAGTTAAGCAATGTGGAGTACCATGCAATGCAAGACATTTTTTGCAGATCATTTTCCTCTGCAATGAGCACCATAGACTGGGACCAGGACAGATTAATAGCATAATAAAGTGACTGCATATAATGGGAAAGGAACTTTTACTTCCTAACTGTTCCAGTATTAGCTGCTCTTAGTTCCTGGGACTTTTTGGTCGAAACAAGCTATTAATGTAAAAAACTAGACAAAACAGTCTTTCCCCACTTCCCCAAATATGGATACAAAATTGACAGTAGTGCTGTAACACAAGAACACAATTGTAATGTCACAATACCTTGACAAAATGGATTTGGTTTCCACCCCTCTCTGGTGCATGTGGCTCGGGGGATGCCACTTGTCCCCTTGTAGCCTGTCTTGCATGTATAACTTACAGTCTCACCCAGTCTAATTTGTTGCCCTAAGCAGACAGTCCAGGAATTCACAAGTGGGTCTTGTGGATGGCTGCATATAACCTCTAGAATACAAGAAAGATTTGTGGTTAAGATAGACAGTCATCATCACAGGTTACTGAACCATACAAACACAGTAGAGAACAACAATCTCACAATCTGTCTCTGGACCAAAGCCCAAGTTGTTTCATACCTTGGCATTCTGGTGTGACAGTCCACTCTCCATCCTCTTTGCATGTAGTTAAAGCTGAGGTGTCGTTAGGGGTAGAAATCCAGTAGTTCTGTCCACATATGACTCTCAGTGTGTCACCAGGTGAAAACACATTTCTGTGAGCAGGTTCATACCTGGTTCCTTGCAGTGGTGGCAGTGTCAGTTCACATTTTATTTCTTTATCTGTTGAGAAGTTCACATTAACCATTAGCCATTAACCATTGGTGGTACTAAAACCCAACACCCTGACATCTGTCTATCTAGTAACCAACCTTCACCATTCTGTGCGATCTAAACCATAAACAGAATTACATTATTAATACAATGTTCACAAGTAAAAACAAGTTAAAATGGGAGGGATTGGCCTGTAAAGTCAATGCAAATGCAAAGGCACTGCCACCAGTGTATTATGATTAGATTAAGACATTTACAGTAGTAAAATATGCAGTAAAAGGACACATAACAGAAACTCGGGCCCTATTCACACTTCCCTCGATGCAATTTTTACACTTCTGTTTACACTTAAAGTTTTCCTGGGCAACATGCAAATCAGTGTAGGCCCTACCTTAGCTATAAAGGGGGCGGTAAGGCACACGAACAGTACATGATGGCCTTTTAATTTTATAATTAAAAACGTAGCTTTTCTATTCTGATGATCTATTAGGCCCCTAGCATTAAGTAACAAATAAATAAATAAAATTTGTGATTGTTGTTTTGTAACTGAAGTAAAACAACAGAGAAAATAGACCAGTCTTACCACTCTGTTGTAAAGAATTGTCCATATTCAGCCAAAGGATAAAAAGCCAAACAAGGTAAAAGACTCTCATTCTGAAGATCAAGGTATTTCTCTCTGGGTGTCTGAGTTAAGTTTTTCCCTTTGAGCTATTCAGATCTGCACAGTAGAGTAGCAATGAAACAGTCTCAGGGACATGGGCACCTCTCCCAAAATCCTCCCTCCACCACATGTACACACATGTACACACACACACACACACACACACACACACACACACACACACACACACACACACACACACACACACACACACAGAGCCACATTTGCTTAATCATGCTGTCCTGGGTCTCAGTCAATGACAAGCTGAAGGCAGGCGGAAAAATCCTCACCGCTAGATGCCACTAAATCCCCTGAAATCTTTCACACTGTTCGGTTAAAACCAGTTCAGTTAGTATGACACAAGTTAAGATGTTCTTGGCCCTAAGCAACTTGTAAAAATGTTTTCCTGTCAGGATTTTCACCATATGACAGCACAGACTGCTCTTGTTGATTGCTCTAGTCTTGATTGACATGTACTTTAACACAGACAGTTGGACAGTTTCAGTCTTGATATTATTTGATCTCAGTACTGCAATCATTACGGTTATTACGCACTGCTTTAAATCCTTTTTGAAGTATGGGGACTACTTTGTGTCAATCAGTAATTACTTACATGAACATCCAAGGTGACGTGGTGCAGCTAAAGAACCATTTTCAAGCCTATGCAGTTTAACCTCTACATGCTCCCACTGTCTCTGATTATGGAAAACAATAAAATATTTTACCATAATTATGCAGACGACACCCAGATTTACATAACTATGTCAACACGTGATTATGGTCCCAATACAAGCACTGACTGAGTGCATTAAACAAAGCATGGATTGTAAGTAGCCCTGTGATAGCCTGGTGACCTGTCCAGGGTGCACCCTGCCTCTCACCCAACGTCAGCTGGGATAGGCTCCAGCACCCCCACGACCCCTAACAGGATAATTGGTTTTGGAAAATAAATGAATGAATGATTGTAAGTGCCAAAATTGTGAAATCAAGGTAAAACAGAAATGATTGTCATTGGTCCCAAAGAGGAACAATTAAAAGACATTGCTCAGCTTCAATCGCTAACATTAAAGACCAAAAGCTAAGACAGAAATCTTGAGGTATATGGATTTAGACCTCGATTTTATAATCCTCATCCTTACTACGGTAATTGCAAACATCCCTATCACTTTAAAGAATTTAACAAGAATTAAAGGATTTATGTCTCAGCAGGATTTAAACAAATTTGTCCATGCGTTTATATTCAGTAGACTTGACTACTGTAATGCCATCTTTACAGGTCTCTCTTAAAAAGTTAATCAGATGGCTACACCTGATTGTTACCAGATTTAGTGCAGTCTAGGAGAGATCACATCGCTCCAGTTCTCAGATCTTTATACTGGCTTCCTGTTTGTCAAATAATTGCTTTTAAAATACAACTGTAAGTTTATAAAGCACTGAATGGTTTGGGGCCAAAATACATTGCTGCTCATGCATTATGCATTAAGCAGAAAACAAACTGACTTTAATCAAAATCGTTACAGATGACAGCAATGAATTGAGGACAGATGATTGAAGCTTTACTGATCTACAGCCGTTAGCTACCTATTTACTTTGGTTAATCATTTACATGTTTGTCCAGCCAGCTTGTGTCACTTCCAGTTAACTAAAGCTTTTACTGGCAAGATAGCAGGTCATTACACCATCAAAACACCAATACAATTTCAATGTACCAGTTTGTCTTCCTGTATGCCTGATCTAAAGTTCATTACTACGGGCTGCATATGGGCTTCCTGTCATGGCTAAATTTGAATGCAATATTAATTTTCCTCATGATATCACCATTCACTAGGAGATAATAGACACATTTTGCCTTTGAAACATACTGCATACAGACCAGAGGTGGAAGAAATCCTTTGCTGAAACAAAAGTACCAATGGAACAATGCCCATTCCAAGTAAAATCATGCATACTGTACTGTGCTTGTAAAACTACATAAGCATCATAAATAAAACATACTTAAAGTTTGTAATGATAATTTGACCTCTTTAAACCTTAAGAAGTTATGTAAATATAACCATTTGCGAAGTAAAGAAGGAAAAATTCTCTAAAATAAGAGAAGGGATCTCAACTAGACTCTTTCTTGAGAAGCTCAGAGGAACAAAAACACTGGTAATGTCACGACCCGTCCTCCGTGATGCTGTGTGTGTGTGTGTGTGTGTGTGTGTGCTTTTGGTTTTTTTTCAGTCATTTGAGTGAGTGGGTGTATGGCTGGTGTGTTTTTGTTCTTGTCTCTCTACCTGTTCTCTCCCTCCCCTCTCTTCTCTAAATCAACACACCGGCCGCCCAGCAGTAATCAACACACCGGTCTGCTATCAAGCCATCATCCTCACCTTCAAGTATCCCGCAGCAACAATCAGTCTCCGCTGGATCGTTGCTGTTTATGGTAGTACATCTAGCTCCTAGTTTGCTGTTTTGTGCCCAGCTTAGCCTCTGCCTGCTTTTGTTTTTTCCTGCTTGAACTAATAATTGTTTCTGTCCAGGATCTCCTGCCGCCAGCCACGCCAATTGTTTCTGTCCAGGATCTCCTGCCGCCAGCCACGCCACACCGGACCCCCTCTGCCCCGTACTCCGCCGTCACCGCCTGCCAGCTAATACCCCCCTTTGTTGACTCAATAAACATTGTAAACTTACCTGACCTTGTCCGCCTGCTGCATTTGGGTCCAGCCCGAGACGTGACAGGTAAGGACTTTTAAATCTTTAACAAAGTGTTGTATTTTATAGATCATCATCTATTTTAAATTTAAAATCTTCATCTGTAACATAACTAACTCAGTCCATAGGGACGCCTGTTCAAGTCCCCGTCCGGACCAAATATGGAGTGTGGACTGGTAGCTGGAGAGGTGCCAGTTCACCTCCTGGGCACTGCCGAGGCACCCTTGAGCAAGGCACCGACCCCCCAACCGCTCGGGGCGCTGGACCAAGGCTTTCCACTTTGTGCATGTATAGGTCCTGTTTGTGCATGTGTGTGTATTTTGGACCAGTGTGTTAATGACAAAAGAGTGAAAAAATTTGAATTTCCCCTCAGGGGGATTAATAAAGTATTAAGTAGTTACTATAGCTGTCACCAATGTTCCCTCTAATTTTGAAAACTCCTGGGGTCCGTTTCAGAAAGGAGGTTCAACAAACTCTGAGCCTAACCCTGAACTCTGAGTTGAGTAACTCTGAGATGGGAAACTCTGGGTTACGGGTTTCAAAACAGGTGATTTCAATTGGTTCAATCAACACAGAGTTTGTTCACTCTGAGTTAAGTGCGTGCACCACGACTTTAAAAAGGTGTCATCAATGGAGCCCCGATACCACGATTCACCATGGCAACAAGCGACAAGAAA
>NC_065515.1:29941480-29945027 GCF_006386435.1 Epinephelus moara
TAGAAATAACAAGCTTGCTCCACTGACAGATTTTTCTAATTATTTTTCAAGTGAAAATGTGCTTGAAACAAGTGAAAATTGTCTAAAAACAAGTTACTTTTAGGTGTGATTTGTTTTGACTAGAAATGAGACATTTTGACTAGAAATAAGACACATATTCTTGGTATGATTTTGAGTTTTTGCAGTGTGATGTAGTTTGACAATTTGAGACAGTCAATCTACCTGCACATTAATGCTGTGAATGGACTTTATTCACATAGCCTCCTTCATTTTGTGAGGGAGCAATGATGGGAATGTGGGTTCCATCAGTGCACCCTATCAAATCCTAAAAGAAATTAAAATGACTAATCCCAGTCTGAGGTTGCAGCACCATATCATTAACTGAATATGATTTATAATCATAAATTTTAACTGATTTCTACATCATTCACCTGCAGTCCTGTGGAACTCCTCCTTGATGACCCTCACAGGTTTATGTCCAGGGAACACAACAACAAAAGAGTTTAATAGACGTTTCAGAGCTAGGGACACTTTTCTCACGGCTCTGCAGACAGTGGCCTTACTGATATTTGCTGCACCTCCTATATTATACAGAAAACTCCTGTTTGCAAAAAAATGAAGAGCAACACAAAGAATCTGGGTAGATGAAAGTGCACGTCCACGGTTGGTGACGTTGGTTATGTCACGACAGATGAGGTTATGGATATAAATGATGGACTGTGATGTGAAACCACACCGTTCAAAAAGAAAATGTTCTGGAAATGATAATACGTCAATTCTGGGCCTGTGAATAATCTCCCGACGAATGCGTAACTCCCTCCTCAGTAACTGCTCTTCGTCCACAGGGTCCTCCAAGAACGGACATGCCATGGTCGAAAAAAGTAGATTCAGAACGAGAACACACTTTAGGATCTGACTTTACCTTGAGGACAGATCAAACTCGCTGAAACCTGTGCGACACTAAACGAATGAATGAATGAATGAATCACAGTGCGTGTGTGGCGTAAGAGGGAGGAGACAGCTAGAAACTCGAGGTTCATTGAAGAAAACCTGCTCCCGACTAGGTTCGGTTCACACAGTCAGTTGCCATAGTAACTGACACCGAGCTTCAAGCCCTGGTTAACACGACAACGGTCTCTCTGAAAAAGTCTCTCCTTTGCGTTTTAAAAAACTTCTGCGTTTATATGACAACGTTATTGAAACGATCCCCGTTCACACGGAGCCGCAAAATCTACTGGAAACGCTGTAGTATGCACACCAGGCCAATGGGTGGCAGTGTAAATTTTCAAAGCAACACCAAGGCATGACGCCACGCACCTGCACTGAAGCGCCTTCCTCTACAACGCAGTGATTACAAACCAAAACAAAGACGACACAATGGCAAACGCACGCATGGACACCTTTTGTCTGGAGTGACGATGAAGTGAGCTTGCTACTTAAAGTGACCCTGGACTATAAGGCAGCGAAATTCCAAGAAAATGTTGACTGGGAATCATGCCAGTCGAAATACGCGGATATCTTGGCGGCTTTTATCCAGTAGTATCCATCAAGTGAAACTGCAGGAGGGAGGGAGTTCCTGCACAAGAAAGACTCCATTACAAAACCCCAGGTGACCTCAAAGCTCAAAGCCATCCGAGGTACAGAAGAGGTACTTTTCCACGAAGATCAACTTGGACGGAGAAGGTGATTTGTTCTTTCTTAATATTTAAAACAAACCAGAGTTTATGGCCACTGTTACAGTTCATTTAGTCTAGTGCTTTGCATGTTTTTTTAATAGTCGGCACATGTTGAGAACCACATTTTGTCAAGTTATCAGCTAATGGGTTTAGAAATCCTCCTACTTTTTAGGCAAATTAAAACACTTAATAAAAATTCAAATAATCTGGCGACTTTATTGTCCAAAGTTGAAAACAAGGTTGTATCTTTATTATATCATGTAAAGGTGCCATTGTGGAGACAGGCCTACATGGTTTGCTTTGGTCAGCAATGATATTCATTTAATAACTGCTCTCTGCAAGCCCAATGAGTTCTTCTGAGTTCTGTTTAGAATAATATGCATTATATTTCTCCTAGATTTGTTCCCAAAGTGCCACATTTTGTCGAGGAGGTTGTACCCTTGTACAGTGTGGCGGACTTCAAAAGTCATTTCAGACTTTCAAGGGGACAAGTGGAGGTAGGCTTATCTAAAGCATGTCAAGGCCAAAGTATTATGACTGATAGTTGCATGTTATTTGGATAATTTTCTCTTCTCTGTTAACCAGGACCTTATGATCACATTGGGACCTTTCTATTCAAACCCACAACAAACAAAATTACCCATGTCTAACAGTGTTCTTGCCTGCCTGTGGACTTTATCCAACCAAGAGTCATATAGGGGTGTGGCAGACAGATTCAACATCTCAAAGTCTACACTATCAACCCATGTCCATCAGTTTTGTTCCCTGGTAAATTCACATCTGTCACATCACATTTCATGGCCCACAGGAGAAGCAATACACCTATCTCAGTTACAGTTTCAATCAGCCGGATTTCCAAATACAATCTGTGCTGTTGATGGATGTCACATTCCCATCATAAAACCCCACTGCAACAACCCCATAGCCTATTATAAAAGGAAACAGTTCTATTCCGTCATCCTCACCGGCTTCTGTGATGGTGAGCGGCGTTTTTGCCACATTAATATAGGTCACCCCGGGAGTTGGCATGATGCGAGAGCATTTCGACACACAGATGTTGGGCGGCTACTAGAGGAAGATCCCCAGGCCCTGGTCCCAGAGGGAATGTACATCAACTAATGAAGCCCTACAGGGATAATGGGCACCTAACGGCCAAGCAGAGGCGCTTCAACAGGAAGCTGAATGCAGCTCGTGTGGCAATTGAGCATGCATTTGGAATCATGAAGTCCAAGTTCAGGAGGCTCAAGTGTCTGCACATGAAGACAGTGACAACTGTGACAACATGCTGCATATTGCATAATATCTGTTTGGACTCTGGTGACCAACCTAATGAAGAGGAGCAAGGTCCCCTTCAAGTCGAAGTGGACACTGATGTACACCCACCACAGCCCAACAACCAAAATGCATCTCAGTACAGAGACAGGATTTCTGCACTCATTTAAAGACAGGACACACCTTTACATTCATCCCCTTTTCTTTACAGTCTTTTCTTTTCAAGTTTTTGTGAGCTGGTGTGCAGTATGCCACAGGGTGATGTGAGGCACCTCAGATCAAATGGCAAGTTTATCATGGAGATCAAAAACTACAAATGTCACAATGTTCTAAGGCATTAAGTTAGCTACCCTTTGACTGAAGTGCCTCTACATCATCAAGACTTCTGCTGTGCCTCCAAGTGGCAGCTCATGGCAACTGGGTGGTAAGAACCCAGGCGAAATCAGCAGGGGATCTTGGAGTATCAGTGGCCCCCAGAGGCAGTCATTTCATGGTTGTGAATTTGAACGAGCCAACCACTGCTTCCTTTGTGGAGTGTTTCAGTTTTCAAACATTTTTTCAGTTTCTTCCCAACATATCAAAAAGACAGACACATAAAT
>NC_065515.1:29945459-29954359 GCF_006386435.1 Epinephelus moara
ATTTTATTCCAACATTTAGATTACAAACCAAAAGTCACCATACCTGTCTGGGTTTCATGGCATTCTGGCTGTGAGGATGGAACTGGGAACAGGCTGTCTGAAGGGGATGAGTGTGATAAAATGTTTGTTTCAGGAGTGGGGCACCGGGTGACTGTAGCTGCTGGTTGGGTTTGACTGTGACTGGGAGTGGTGGATACCTGGGGCTGAGGAATAGGAGTGGAGCACCTGGTGAATGTAGCAGTTGGCTTGGTTTGATTGTGACTGGGGGTGGAGGAAACTCTGGGGTGGGGAGTGTGACTCTGGGTGAAAGTTGGAGGTTGAGGAGTGGGGAGGACAGGCGGTTGGATGACAGGGCTGATAGATTGTGGGTTTACTGCAGAGAAAGAAATCCAGAAAATTGCAAAATAATTATTCACATGCATTTAAATATTCATGTATAGCACAATCAAGATAATTTACCTTGAAAGTCTTCTGCAGCTCTTATTTGCTCCAGTATGTTAGAGGCGTACTGGTTATCTGAAAAAACAGCTCTCGTAAAATAATTGCCATCTACATTTGTAATGGTATGATGTATCATATATTTCTTTTTACTCACCAGTTGCCAGTTTGTCTGCAGTATCTCTGCTTACATGTAGTTGGACAGTGCCTTTGTCATCTTTGAGGTTAACTATGACTCTCTCCATGGTTGCTGGTCAAAATCAGATTCTGCAGGTGTCTTATATACCCAATCACACAGCAATAAACTATCACACACCTGCTTAAAATAGAGCAGATTTCTTGTGTGGAAGCCCATGACAACTGACAACAGATTGTGTCCCATCACAGTGATTGCTCTGTGTTTCGATGATTTTGCTGATGATGTAATTCAAGAATGTGTTCCTTCTACTTTACAGCAATTGTTCAAACAATAACCAATAAATGTATCTGAACTGAACTCTGACTAAGTGTGAATAATTATTATAATTAGCTGTTACTGTTGCATGATATGTAGCCAGAGAATAATGGCTACATTGCACATAAATTCCACTGTATTAATCATCTTAATGGGTGTATGAGATTTTGTTTGTGATATTTAATATTTAGTCTAACAAATGTAACACATGGAAAGATAAACCTTGTACCAATGACTTGGTCGTCCTTTTGAAGTTTTGAAGTCATACAAAGTGGAATTTGGACAGATTGTAGGCCTTGGAAGTCATATGACCCTAAATGTAGGAAAATGAACTACTTAATCAATAGTCCAAACATTGTCAAAACTACATGAATTGGCTACACATGGGGAGGAAAAGCAACAGTTATGACTACAATTGTATTATTCTTTTAATGGGATTTCTTTTGCTTTACAAACTAGTGAATTCTTGGACTAAACATTTTACACCTGTCTGGCTGACAAACATTGGCATCACGTTGCAATTAGGTTTCCATTATGGTCTTAATATATTGATTTATTTATATATGTTTGTAATTATACATAGGCCTATGTGGAAGTGTGTATTTGGCATTGTATTTTATCTTTTGTTGTTTTAATGTGTGCCTTGTAATGCACTTTGTAATTGCTTGTTTGATAAACCTATAATAATAATAATAATAATAATAACAACCACACAAGATATATTTGTTAACAGATTAAACCTTTATTGCACAGCATAAGACTAATAACCTACAGTGTTAAATATTGTAATTACAGTGAATGTTCTGATTTTATGAATAAAGGTGGTGTTTGTTGTCTGAATTAAGAGCCAGTCATGGTGGTATCTGTTAGTTAAAATTTTTGCCCTATTCACCTGGGGTGTCTCCCCCTAAAAAACCTCACATCCCACTTACCATAAGTCTTTGCGCTGCTAAATACTTCAATAATTAAAACAGTTAAGTATTAATATACAATAGTCTATGTGCAGTTTATGATCTGTGATATGAATCTCAATTAAATGTCACCATTGGCCACATGTTTTCTGTTAACACACAAAACCGTCAAATCTGACAAATAAAATCAAACTCTCTCTCATTCATCACAAACAGAGAGTTTATATGAAATGTCATCTTGTTGAGTTGACATCTAAACCAATCAGCTGTCAGATCAGGTGAGAGCCAGGTGGTGCAGTCGGTGGAGAGCAACTTCTGGAGGAGTCGGAGAGGTGCAATACGGAGAGGCTAGATAAATTAACCGACAACATTGCTGCCATCACCAACACCATCCATGAAGGCTTTTCACTGTTGAGGCAATTAATGTCCCAGCCGCAACCCTATGTTGCATACCCCCATGGTAGCAACAGTGATGGATATGCACACATGCACGGACCCTCACCTGGGTTCATGAACACACCTCAGCGTTCATCACATGCACCAGGCCCATACACACAGACACCTGGCCCATACACACAGACACCCACGTCCACATTCACGGCCAGCTCCTGTATACTCTCACAGACGTGCACTGCTACAGGATGACACACTGCAGGAGGAGGAGAATTTATAAAAACATTGTTACTTTTGGACTGAGTACAGTTATCTTTTATCTGCAATAGTCATTCCTTTGAACAGTGTTTTTTACCTTCCCATTCAGATTTTATTTTGTGTGTGTAAAAGCAGTGAATGTTGGCTCAGCCACAGGAGGGTGCAGAGTGACTTTTTTTTTTTTTTACTTTATTGTTAAGGTTTGTTGACTCTGTCATAGGAGAGTGTGCTGTTATAGTGCACCTGAACATTTTAACACTCCATTGTGTAGCACATTTTTATTATTTTTTTGTATTGAAAAGCAGGGAATGTTGGATGTGCCATAAGAGGGTGCACAGTGACCCTTTTCTCTTTGGTTTTTAATAAGTTTATTGTAAGTTTAAGTTTTTTGTATTGAAAAGAAGTGAATATTTATGATGCTGCAGATGCACATTTGAAAACAGTTTTTTTTTTTTGATAAAAAGAAGTTGTGAACAAGTGGTTGCTGTCATTTCAAAATATTTGTCTTTCACCATCCACACAAATGTCACTCAAAACCATTGATATAAAGATCACATGAGAAGTGTTTTGAGTAAAAAAAATAAAAATAAAAAAGTCATATAAACAATATGGCCCATAACAAACAGAAGAAGCATTAACCCATTTTAAATAATCAATAGCTGCAGCCCTATTCTTGACTAATGTGAGACATTAATAACCTCACAACCGTGCGTAATAGTCGCGCGTAATGACCGCTCCTCGTCTGCACATCTTTGATGTTTGTCTCACTGACAGGTGGAGAGCCGACAGACAGGTACCCATTAGCTACGCTCCGTCACAACCGTGCGTATTAGTCGCGCATAATGACCGCTCCTCGTCTGCACGTCTTTCATGTTTGTCTCCCTGACAGGTGGAGAGCCTACAGACAGGTACCCATACGAGCCGCTCCGCCACAACCGTGCGTAATAGTCACGCATAATGACCGCTCCTCGTCTGCACGTCTTTCATGTTTGTCTCACTGACAGGTGGAGAGCCTACAGACAGGTACCCATTGCTCCGCCACTGACTGCTCTTGTCCTGTCCTCTCCCTCTTCTTTCTCTCCTGTCCTCTCTATCACTAAACTCTGAGCTTAATCATTAGCTTTTAGCTTAGCAGCACTCGTAATTGAGTAGGCTTTTGAACAATGCAGGAGAAATGTTGCAGACAGTTTATATTATCAGCCTGGGCCTGGGGCTTGTTGTAACAGTAAATGGGATGTGTTGTAACTTGTGTAAGTTAAACTGCGTCTGTGTGAGTGAACATCTTACCCTGCGATGCAGTTAAACTGCGTCTGTGTGAGTGAACATCTTACCCTGCGATGCGCGATGTGGGCAGCGGTAGGAACGGGAGGGGGGGACTAAATCTTTTAAGATTTAAATAGCACATTATTGCGCAATTATAATGAGCACCGCTTACATTGTGCTTTTAATAAATACTACTGCATTGTTCAAAAATTTTTAATTGTGTCTCAAATTATTCTAGGGTGGTACAGCTTTACTGAAGGGGGAGTCATGTCCCCCCTGTCCCCCCCGGGATTTCCGCCCCTGAGTGTGAACATTGCAGATGAACAACCGAAAACTACATAATGTAGCTAATTGTTATTTTATTTACCTTTTGTATTTACAAGAAGTAAAACGAAGCTGCGGATGCACATTTGAAAAATTTAATTTACTGCAATAAAAAAAATAGTGAACAAGTTGTTGCAATCATTTCAACAAATTATTTTTTATCGTCCACACAAATGTCACTCCAAACCTTTGATATATACGTGAAGGTCACATGAGAAGTGTTTTGAATAAAAAAAAGAAAAAAGTCTAACAATATAAAGATAATTATATAAAAATATACAGTACAGAAGAGATAGATCCCACTATGTAAACAGTTTGACAGAATATTTGACAAATGTATATTACTTTACTTTATGTCATTATGTTGGCAAAGACAAGCAGATGAGTAAAACAAAAAACATGGCTTTCTAAGTGTGTTTGTGTTTCAGGTCAGTTTGACATATTACCTAAATATTTTTGTTCTACTATTTAATTGAATATGATGTTGAATTTGCAAACACATATTTGAATTAATTCCACATTGATAACCATGATATTGTGTCCCATGTCTACTGCAAATTTCCAGGTGTAAACTTTAGCATTCTGTGATATTTCCTTAAGATTAATAAGCGGTAGGTGATTGATTAGACAGTATTATTAAGATATTAAGGGTCGAGGAACTTTGTGACAATTCTCCTGACTCTCTTTCCACTTCCCTCATTGCCCAGATAGTTGTTGCTCTGTGTGGGAGGCTGGCATTCTTGGTCACACTGTATGGTTCCCAACAGAGAGTGTTCAACCACAGTCTCCTCACTGGCTTCACAATAATTGTGGAGAACAAAACACGAATAAATCACATGGGGCAGGTCCTCAAGACTTATGTCCATAGGCCGCCTCAGGGCTGCAAACCTGGCTTTGAGCCAACCAAACGCACATTCAGTAACCATGCGGGCTCAACACAGACAAAGTCCAAAGTATTGTTCTTGAGGGGTAGAGCCACTGTTTGAATATTCTTTCATAAGGAAAGGCAGTAGGGGGTAGGCAGGGTCCCCCAGAAGAAAAACTGGCATGGCCTCCTCTCCGTCCACTAGTTGCTTTTCCAGTGCAGGGATCCTCCAGGTCTTAAAATAGGTATTTACCTTGGAGTTGGCGAAAATGCGTGCATCATGAACACTCCCAGGCCACTTCACAACAACATCCATGAATCTGTATCTGTAGTCACAGATGGCCTGGACATTCAGGGAATGTTTGCCCTTCCTGTTAATGTAGTCCATGGAGTTGGTAGATGGCTGTTTTATCTCAATGTGGGTCCCGTCTATCGCTCCCAAACACTGAGGCATACCATGAACGCGTTGAAATCCAGACACTAGCTCCTCTGCCTCGGGCTCAGTGAAAGGCAGCTTGATGCATGTAGTGCACGCTGTCTTTGTTAAGACGTCAACTGGCGATCTCATGTTCGTCGTTTCCCCCTCGATATACGGACAAAGTTATTCACTCAGGGCAATGAGAGAGGCTTTAGACATACGGAAGTTTTCCCTCCACTCACACTCGTCAACAACGCCATTAACAAAATGTTCCCACCACCGGCTTGTTCTCCCTGGTCTGATCCAAAAACGTCTTTTGACTGCCCTCCGTCAACGTATAGGTGGACTCAGTATTTGGCGAATGTTAATTATGCGTCTCCGCTGATCACAAAACCTGTGCAGGGAATCTAGCGTTTGCTGGAGGAGCGTAAATAAACTCAGCAGAGTCTGCAGCAAACACACAGCTCGATAGTCCGCCATTGTTGTTGTTGCCAAACCACAACAAAACTTTGCCGTTTTATCCCAGAATCATTACCGTGTAAACGGCCCCTCAGTTACCTCTCTTTCTGAAATGAGCTGGAGTTACTCCGCGTTCTCTGGTTTAAGTTACCTCCCTTTCTGAAACGGAAAACCCAGAGTTCCCCTCATTTCAGGGTTAACAGACTTTTACAGAGTTTTCACCTGCTTTGTGAAATGGACCCCAGGCAGTGCAATGAGTGCATGTAAACATACATTGTACTACTACTACAGACAGTGCTGTACTGGATGAAGTTTTTACTGGCAAAAACATATTGCTGGCCTGCAGAAAAATATCAGAATATGTTTATGTTTTAAGTGTTTGTGCATACATATTCTGTGTGTGTGTGTGTGTGTGTGCGTGTGTGTAAACTCGCCTAGTACTTTTACTTCACGTTTTGCACGTCTCGCAAACAACTCCATTCTTGCTTGGAAAAAGAAAAAATATGGCCGAGTTTCACCGGTGGCGTTCACTCGTCTGTTTGTATGTACTCCGACAGCCACTCCACTTTAAACGACACGCGTTTTTTCTTAAAATTTCCAGAGGACGAAGCGCCACAGCCCACACATTTAGCCATAGCTACGGTACTATGGCTAACGGCTAACAACAAATACGACAGCAGCGAATACCCAACATAATGCCATTGCAGGTACTGGCTGGGCAGCGCCTGGTGGGCATGTTTTTTTAATCATCACTGACTGACAGTTCACTGTCATCTGTCACTCTTGCACAGACAAACGCCCACAGTGGAGTATGTATTTACTGTTCAAGTCACAGGACAGCGCATATGAGGAAAAAAATAAAAAAATAAGAACAGTAAAAACTGGACGGGGATATTTGAGCGCGCAACTTTTTCGTCATCTGCGCAAAGAGGTGGGGAACAATGGCAATTGCACAGTAAAACAGCTTAGAGGGAACAGTGGCTGTCACCCAACAGTAATCAATTAAAACTCACAATATTTCCCTCTGAAATGGAGAAGAAGTGTAAAGTAGCATAAAGTACCTTCAGACAGTGACTACTGATTATTTTCCAACACTGTTACAGTCATGCTATACTGAGTACCTCATCCCAAGTGTATTCGAATGCTTTTTTTAAGAATACATTCAAAATAAATTCGCAAAAATGCCATTGTTGTGCTTAACTAATAAGTATAAAGCAGTGTCCGATCCACTTAACCAAATGCTTAAAGCTGAAATATGTATATGTTTCCTCTCATAAGTTATATCTGATTTTGGAAGAAGAAAACAGACTGAGTGAACATGTATATTTTATTACAACTGTCACAGCTGACGGAGCTGAAGTAGACACAGAAGATCAGTTCATAACTGTACTTAATAAACATCTAGCTATGTACTGTTGTCCATCATTTACATGTTTGTCCAGCCCTCTTAGGTCAGTCACTTCGAGGTAAATAAATCTTTTAATACAAGTGGGCAGATGCAACACACCATCAACACATCCTGTGACGCATGCTCACTGTGCCAGCTGGTCTTCGTTGTCCGGTACACCTGAACTGGATTTCATCATTATGGGTTGTATAAGCCTTATCAACATGACTAAATCTTAAGGCAATATTATGTGCGCTCATGGTTTCTCTATCCACAGTGCAGGGTTCTGCAAGAGATGAAAGATAAACAGCATTTAATTGATGAGAAATATCTGTACACCATAATGCACAAATAATTATTGTATATTTTTTTCTAAGAAAATTGACCTTATTTTGATCATTTACAGTCCATAGTTATAGTAATTAGACATATTTCTGTTTTGCTATCCTGGCTGTGTTAACATTTAAAGCATGTTGTAATAATCTACCATTTAAATAATGTGACTTAAAGGTAGCTTACTCAAACCATATCACATCAATTTCACTTGTCAAAAGCTGATCTGCTGTTCCTGCCACTCTGCTAAGCTAATTACTTTTAGCAGTGTCCTTTTCTTTCAATTGCAGATAATAGCGAGGAAAAAAAGATTTTTGTAGCTATCTCCCCAACTAGAAACTGGCTAAGAAATTATTCATTAACGTGACACAATCATTTTTACAGGGTAAAACAGATGGCAAACTGTCAGATTCTTGTATGTAGGCTAGCTACTGTGCTTTGGTTTTGTTGGGCAGGTTTGTGTGCTACTGTCAGCATACTTTATGACACATTGTCTCCTGTTCTTTGGTGCTTGTCTACCTTTTATTATGTAATGTTCAGTGACTGTAATGTGTCGTGGCTCTTTATAATTAATATATTATCAAGCTGCTACATGCCAAAACCAGTTTTATGTATGCAAAATCCTCACAGAATGCAACATGGAAAATATAAAGGGAGTTGTAACTTACTGAGGCATCTCATCTGTCCAGTCCATTCACCATTGATGCAGGTTTTGTAAGGCTGACCCTCCATAGTGTAATAATTCTCACAGATGTATTCAACCCTGTCATTATGTCTGTACTGGAACTGAAGAGATGTCTTGATGTCTCCATCTAGAAGTGATGGTGGTCTCCCACAACCCAAAGCAGCTAAAAGAATTTAAACAACCACAAAAATACAAATAAATGAGTAGTTTTCAATAAAGATCTTCAAGCTTTTTTCTTACATTAGTCTGTATATGTATACACTGCCAGTTTATTAGGTACACCTAGCCAAAACTAATACAGTCTATTAAAGCAGCTCTGCAGTCAGTCCCACCTTCATGACGGCTTTAATGTTCAGGTCTTATTCGGACCACTTCTCAAAGGTATTAATTCAACTATATGATAAGGCTGAATAGATGTTACAGTCATTTTTATGAAACTTGAAACGCTAATTATAACACTATACGTGTACTATATACTACAGTGTATGTTGGGAAACATCCAACAGTTGGGTCATGCATAGACCGCGGAACCGGGGGGGCCAGGGGGGCCATGGCCCGGGTAACTTTTGTACTCTGACATAGAGGGCTGCATTGGGATTGGGTCCCGCCGGGTCCCCATTAAACAGTAGCAGAAGAAGAAAAAGAAGAAGAAGAAGAAGATGTAGCCTAGCGACAGGATGTCAACACAGGAACTTGGTGCACATGCATGAGC
>NC_065515.1:29956164-29962467 GCF_006386435.1 Epinephelus moara
AACTGTAATTTATGTCCAATCTTCATTGTTTCATTGGCTGGTGGTAGTCCAGCTACATTGAGATGAGGGGGCATCACACCAGCCTCACAAGTGATGTCTGGAAAGAATAAAACAGATGTTATCAAATGAAAAACTATGAATCTTTGTCTTTGTTCTTAAAGGGTTTACCTTCACAAGAGGGGAATGGATTATCCCACTGTCCGTCTTTACCACATGTCAGCACTGAACTGCCATTTAGATATTTCCCAGGATCATCACAGCTGAATGTGAGAAGGATGTCAGGAAGTATGGGATCGTCATTTTCTGGTAAACCTTTTACTATCACACTTGCATCTGCAGGTGGGGGGGTACAGTTCGGACCTGAAACTAAACACAAACAGTCATTCAGGTCACTGAAGGGAAAAAAAAAAGCCGAACAAGGCAAGATTTTGATGTGTCACACTAAGATGGTGTAGAATGGGTTGATTTTTCCACTAGTTGGGGATACAGCTCTATGGTTCGGCTGGCTCTGTGTATTCTGTCAGTTTTTGTATTTTAAACATTAGTAAATTTGAAAGTATTTCTTACGTCACAGAAAACACTGAAATTGAATCTTGTGTGTTGGATGTCATTATCATGCTGTCTGTGATGTGTCAGTGTGACCTATGTCCCGCCCTCAAACGCAATGAGCCAATCACAGTGCGTATAGCCATTCCCATACTCTCGGACATTCTCTGCCTGGACGTTCATTGAAATGCATTACAGAAAAGTCAGTTTGTTCAGTTTCTTGAGCTTTTTCAGAGATTTGAAGTTTAAAAAAGGTCAAACGGTGTGCATGGGGTGCATGCAACTCTGACACGAGGTATCCTGAAGAGACTGCTAGAAAGCGAAAACTCTGCATCATCGTCGGTTTTTCAGTTACTCTGAAAGTTTTTCACACATTTCCAAATGATTGCATGCATATTGTTGTTGTCTTCGTCAGCTTTTTTTTTTTTACACTTATTTTTATTCTTTTTAAAGTTAATAAACAAAAACAAGACAGAAACATCAGGACACCAAAAGACATACAGATCACTGCGTGAAAATAAATAAAAAAATAAAATAAAAATAAAATAAATAAATAAGTAAATAAGTGGCTAAATGAATAATGACAATAACAATAATGAGGATAATATTAATAATAATAATAATAACTGAGAAAAAATAAATAAAGTAAGATAAAAGAGAGGGAAAAAAAATAATAAAAAAAGTGAAAAAAGAAACAAAAACAGACTAACACAAAAACACCCACACAACGTCAAACAGACAGAAGGCAGGTACAAAATATAGCATCAGGAGTCATCAAATATAGTGACTAAATCATGACCTACTAAGAATGACTGTGCCCAGTTATTTCAGACCATGCCAAACCAGTCAAGCCCCTCCGAAGGGCATGGGCCCCATCTTCCCCAATATAATTCAAAAAAGGGTTCCAGATATTGAAAAATTTGAATGGTTTGTTTTTCAGCCAAAAACTTGTTGCTTCAAGAGGGATGAGTTTGAATATGCTCCTGAGCCAATGCGAGACAGTAGGCGCAGTGTCCGATATCCAGTGGAGAAGGATACATCTCCTTGCACTAAATAACAAAACCTGAAGCAACTTAAGTGAGAAGGGAGCAAGGTTCACAGCATTAGATTGAACAGCCAGGATACAAAAAATGGGCTCCAGCAACAGCTTCTTCTGAAAAATAGCATCAATTTCGTTGCACACTTTATACCAGAAATCAGTAATAAAAGGACAGTGAAAAATACAATGAAAATATGAGCCTTCGTTGATTTTACACTTGTTACAATATTTTGAAAGCAGAGGATTACACTTGTTACGTTTCACTGGAGTGATTTGAAGCCGGTGTATAACTTTAAATTGCGTTTTCTGGCTTTATTAGTGAACAAGCAACCTGGTGAGCTCTGCCAGACTCGGTCCCATTCATCCCTAGAAATTGTAACACCAAAATCAGCTTCCCAAAGAGATTTCACACGAGCTGTGTGTCCAGTGTTCTGGATTAACAAGGCCCTATAAAACTTGGAAATGAGTCTTTAAGAATTAGCACTTTGCAATATCTTCTCAATTGTTGAAAAAGAGAACCCATTTGGGTGTAACTTTACAGTAGTGGTAATAAAGCTGCGCACTTGCAGATATCTAAAAAAGTGACTATATTTCTCTCTAAGCTGGTCAAATGACATCACAGTATCATTCACCACTAAATCACCTATGGTCTTAATACCCCTAGTAGCCCACAGGGAAAAAGCATGGTCTTCAAGACCAGGGGGGAAATCAGGGTTTGAGTGGATAGGATTAAAGGCCTTCTTTACTCACACACACACCAAGCCAAGTTTTTGCGGTGTGTCCCGCACCGTCGGCACTTCCGCGTCTGCGTCGGCGGCTTTTTGGCCGATTGAGCATGTTGAATCAGCGGCAGAACTAGTCGGTGAAAGAGATCACTCTGATTGGCTGTTCAGCTTAGTGAATCAGTGCACGAGAAGAGAAACAGAAATGACGAAAGAAAGCAAACGACAAAGTCAACAGGGCTGTTGAATCAGCGGCGGGGCTTGTCGGTGAGAGATCACTCTGATTGGCTCTTCAGGTGAGAGCGATCACTCTGATTGGTTGTTCAGCTTAGCGAATCAGTGCACAAGAAGAGAAACGGAAGTGATGAAAGAAAACAAACGATAAAGTACAGAGGGCACACACAGAGGGCTTATTTTTGATTTGCATTTCATCTGAACTTTCGTGAATATTTTCACAACGCCATGGCCATCTGGAATCTGCATCCCGGAAAATTTGCAAGTTGTATGAGACAAACATAAATCAGACAAACTGATTGCCATATCTATCTATCTATATCTATATCTATATCTATATCTATATACATATAGCCTATATACTGTTAATATAGTGACACGTTTAGCTTGCATACCTGTTGCCAAGAAGCGCAGTGTAATCATCAGCCGCTCCCCAACGGAGATACAATCCAGGTAGTTAGCGTTCTGCCTCTGGATGATCGGACTGACAAGTTCCTTCAACACGTGAAACTGAACAGGAAAGAACGGAGCGAAATTTTTAAAATCGGAGGTTTCATTTGTCTCCAGCTCTCGACACAGGTTCGGGAAAGCCCCTTGAGCCTGTTGCTGCAGTATCCATGATTTCACCCATTTCGTGCGGTTTCTCCTTATTTTTCCTTTCCATGTCTTCCTCTATTCTTACACAAGCAAAAGACCAAGGGCTGACAATGCCAGTGCCATTTGCAACTTATCAGACATTTTATCAGCTACACGAAACCGTCTGTGACAAGCGAGAGTAGTTCTTTTGCCGTCGGCTTGGTGTGTCAGGGCCTTAAGGAGAGAAAAAAAGCTCTCTTGATTTTCTAATTTTCTTGTCAGTCTCCAGATTTTTAGGGAGTTCTGTAAAATAAAGTTCCTTTTAACATTAAGACTAACCCATTTCTTAGAGATGTATAAAATATTACAAAGAGGGATAAGGGTCACTGGAAGGGCCTCCAAGTTGAGCCATGTGGATTCAGGATCATCTTTAAACCAATGCCAGAGATAACTACACAGGCATGCAATTTGGTATTGTTTGATATCTGGTACCCCGAGACCCCCCTTCTCAGGTGGAAGTTGTAGCACTGTAAGTTTTTGCCTAGCCTGTTTATTTTTCCAAAGAAATGCTGACGGAGCACTGTTGAGGATAGAGAGTGATTTGCACGTTAAAGAGCAGGAATCATTTGAAATGGGTACAGCAAACGTGGAAGTATATTCATCCTGAAAAGATTAACTCTTCCCAGAAGGAATAACAGCAGTGTTGTCCACCGAGCCAGGTCTTCTTTAATCCTACGAATCAAGGGTACAAAGTTTGCTTTATACAGGCCAGAAATTGATGGAGTGATATGAATGCCTAAGTAGACGAATCCAGACAGTGACCAGTGAAAGGGGGCAGAACAAGTAGGGCGCCCGAATAGTTCGCAGTCAATGGCATTGCCTCAGATTTAGAGTAGTTAATCTTATAGCCTGAGAACTGACTGAAGGAGTTAATTATCTCAACTACTCTGGCCACAGAGGTCTCGGGATTGCTGAGATATAATAAAACGTCATCACAATATAAAGACATTTTATGATGTATGGGACCTATCTCTATATCTGACACTAATGGGTCGTTTCTCAAGGCTTCAGCCAAGGGCTTGATCGCAAGGGCAAAGAGCAAAGGTAAAACAGGACAGCCCTGTCTACAGCCACGCCGCACTATGAAAGAAGGGGACCTCATACTATTAGTAATAACTGATGCATATGGAGCAGCATAAAGAAGAGATATCCGTTTAATAAAGTTGTCACCTAGGTTAAATTTAGAGAGAGCACCCGGTAAATAAGGCCACTCAATTCTGTCAAAGGCCTTCTCTGTGTCCAAGGAGATAACGAGAGATTTGGCCTTTGACTCTGAACTAAATTGATCAAGATTTAGCATCTTCAGCTTTTAATAATTAATTATTTAAAGGTAAAACTGAGTCGATGTTAAGTCAAATGACCTCTGAGCTATGAAGAAATGATACAAAAATGTTACTAGGTCAGACATAGTCAGAATGCAACTTCTTGAAAACAACTGAGGGGCTTGTTCAGATTAAAACTGCGACACATTTACACAATTAATCCTGCGTGTGAAAGGGACTTACTTTCCCCCCCCAAGAACACTCTAACATGGTGATGGATCTTTAAAATCTAACTAAACACATCTTATGACAGTGTAAACAGATTACTGCAATCCTGCTACATGATTAGCAACAACAGAAGTCTCTCAGTCTGTAGTGAAAGAGTAGAACATACAGACAGTCAACTTACAGTAGCATGTTCCTTGATGAACTACCCGCCAGCCCTCGCTCATGCATAAATATTTCATGGCTGGAACTGATGCAGTATAACCAGGTTTACAAGTGAACCGTATCAGGTCTCCTTCTTGGTACTGCTGTTGCTGATCTGACACCTGGGCGTGAGGAACATCTGGAAGCTTTGAACAACACACAAAAACATGGAACATGATAAGAAAAGCTCTGCAGTCTTATATTAAATGCATCAAAGGGGGTGGAGGGTATACACAGGTAGACGGGTACAATCACCTCATCCCTCATCGACTACCACCACACCACTAGATTTCATCATACAGATGGACAATACCACCACACCACTAGATTTCATCATACAGATGGACAAAGGGATGAGAGGGAGCCGGACATCGAATACAACTGTATAATTACAGGATGTCAACAGCACTGAAGGACTCCCAAAATAATTATCATGTACATGAACATCGCTTCAGTTACATCATCTTCACCAGGTACAGCATTTTTTCACACAATGCATCTTCTTACGCAGGTGGTGTACATCTGATTATTATTTTGACTCAACCAATTTGTGTGTTTAAATGGAGGGATGCATGGATAACATGCATTAACCATAGACTGTTTAAATTATGTCCAAAGACATGCAGGTTAATTGGTGACTGAATGTGTGTGTGAATGTGAGCGTGAATGGTTGTCTGTCTCTATGTCAGCCCTGTGATAGTGTGGCGACCTGTCCAGGGTGTACCCTGCCTCTCGCCCTGTGTCAGCTGGGATAGGCTCCAGCCCCCCCTGACCCTCAAGAGGATAAGCAGCACGGAAATGAATGAATGAATGAATGTTTAAAGTAATGGACCAGACTACAGCGACATCACCCACTGGGTTGTGGACTCAACCATTTTAAAATCCAATATAGTATACAGGTTATTCTTCTCGCATGAGTCAAAGCTTCAAACAAGATCGATTTTTTTTATTTGATGCAATTAAATATTGCAAAATCCATTCATTTTTATAGTCCACAAATGTTAATTCTTGGAGAAAATATCAGAATATAATACCAGTATTACGAAATTAAAACATGCAGTTTTCATATAAGTCTTTATGCATACAGTACCGTTTGTTTACTCCAAACACTGTATCTCCACAAAGCTAAATAATAACACTCCTACTTACCATTCTGTGATGAAGACATTTCCACATTCCCCCACAGTTGGAGAAACAGAAGGATTACAGACAATCTCATGGTCCTTTGACAAACGTTGTTTTCTGAGCAGAATTCTTGTGTGTTTGAGTCCTCAGGGTGCTCCAAGGTTCACAACATGGACTGCCCAGTGGGCCTGTACAACGCAGGTCACATTGCAACACACGTACTGTTTGCAATACTGGAACTTCCAGAAGTCACATACAGCATCCTTCGTGCACACAGCATATTTGTTCAGAGATTTGTAGAAATGTCTTT
>NC_065515.1:29964688-29966312 GCF_006386435.1 Epinephelus moara
TTTGGTGCCCCTTCTGTTGGTGTACCTAGCACATAGATCTGGTACTAAAAGGTGGAGCTGTGAACACTGCAGTTCGTTGATTAGACAAGAGCAGATGGTCACTGTGCTCAGGGCTGAGTTGTGGCTGATTTTGAGACTCATGTAACTACTATTCATACAATGGAGCGTTTTATTAGTAGACTCTAACTATAAAATGAAAGGAAGTTTTGCTGTCTCTTGCAGCAGCTGCATTCGGAGAAATAGCTTAATTCACTGGGCTGACTGCTGGCAACTTTTAAGGCGGAATGTTAACTTGTAATGTTACTCAATGCTGGAGGTGATGACGTGAATCAATCAACACACTTAAATGTCACTGTGACAACTTTGACCATCAGTTTAGTTTTTATATGACATACGCTTTTAGTAATGAGTGGATCTTCAAGCGTTAATTTCAGCTGGGTTATGTGAACTGCATATATTCTAATCCTCCAAAAAAGCGCTGTGGAGCATCGCTCCGAGGACTGTGGCACCACTAAACCCCAGAGCTTGCCTGAAAAGGACTAAATGCACAAACCAACTGTTTTTAAATATCCCATGGAGAGAGACTCTTACTGCAGCCTGTTTGATTTTGTTCTGAAAACATCGGCGTGCAACCCCTTTCTGTGGACAGTAAACGAGGTGCAGACTTCCATTTGTATCACTGCTAATGAGGAAATGCAGTGAGTGCTGGAGAGAGCAGTGAGTGACAACAGCCTTATTTAAGAGTACTGTTTCTTGTGGAAACGCTAGGGTCTAAGTGCCATGTCTGAGGGCTTACTTTTGGTTCCAAAGGTACCATACCAAAAGTGTTTGATGGAAACAGGGCTATTCAGCTAAAGAGAAAGAAAATGTTCTCATGAGTTGATGGAGCCCAAAAACCAAGCTGAAAGGAGAGTAAATATTTGACCTCCATTTGCCAGGTGTCCGGAAACATGACTTCAGATGAATGCTGATCTGCTCTATATCTACTGCATGTGTATGGGGAGAATTTTGATAAAAATGCCTTTAATGTTCAACTGTAGCATGTCACGCTAGCTTGATGTGACGTTTGATGTGCTCCATGCATTCATCAACATCCATCTCCTGTGTCTCTATTCAACCATAAAATATTTAGATTCTGTCCTCATCTAATAAATTACCATTCATTATTTCTATCTTCTATGAGTTGCACTGTGAATCACTATTCAAATTTTTATAAAAGGATGAGTAATATAAAAAAAGCAAATAAAGCACTGAGTCAAATCAGCGTAAATGGAGCCTTCAAAGAAAGTGAACATACCAGCGCAAGTTGGAAAGGCTGCACTCCACTGCCCAGTTTGTAAACATTCACTTTCTGCAGTCCCCTCCATTGTATATTGATCTTCGCAGCTGAACTGTAATTTATGTCCAATCTTCATTGTTTCATTGGCTGGTGGTAGTCCAGCTACATTGAGATGAGGGGGCATCACACCAGCCTCACAAGTGATGTCTGGAAAGAATAAAACAGATGTTATCAAATGAAAAACTATGAATCTTTGTCTTTGTTCTTAAAGGGTTTACCTTCACAAGAGGGGAATGGATTATCCCACTGTCCGTCTTTACCACATGTCAGCACTGAACTGCCATT
>NC_065515.1:29966698-29968656 GCF_006386435.1 Epinephelus moara
GGTCAAAACTGCACACACTGACAACGAGAGTGCACTTAAGGGCAGAGGTCTGTGTTTGTGTTTGACTATGATTTGTTTATAGGTGGCGCGACAGTAACCAACTCAAAAGCCAGCTGGAGAAGAGGGTGGATTAGGGAAGAAGGAGGGGGACTGTGGTTCATGTAGTTTAAAAGCGCATTTCCTTTGTTTACTATTGCTACAATAAATGCAGGACACAATAACTTCTACAAAAAAAAACACATTTAAGATTGGGCTTTTCAAATAAGTAAGTGAACACTCTCTCCTTCCATACAACCTAGTGAAGACCTTCCAGTCAAAATGTTGCTGTTATTTTATTGTTGGTCTTAATGCCAACTTAATAAAGACTTTTAATAAGCATTGTTTTCTTACTACTTACGTTAAATACATGATAGCAGCGTAACATATTCATTCAATTTACTTTATTTAGGAACTTGTGCAAGAATGAGAAGAGCGTTTTTGACTGGTCCATGTAATAACAATGGATCAGCTCAAAAGTTCTTAAAATGTAAACACAGCCTGTCAGGACACCCAAGAAAAAACACAAGTCCAAATAAATTTAACTAAACAATATGCATAAATAATACATAATCACAAATCATATTTGCCAACAAAAATCAAGTCCAGGGGGCTCCATTTGTCAGTGACTATTCCAGTGTTCACTCAGATCAAGGCTTAACAAGTGAATGGGATTTAAAAAAAAAAGAAGAAAACTTTACTTCTTCCAATGAATGTCTTTAATATGGACCCATCCAAAGGATATATGTTTAGTCACGATCCAGGCTGTAATCCACCTGGCATTTTGGCTGAAGAGCTGCCTGATATTGGACGCAAGGCCACGCACTAATACTTATGCAGCAGTCTTCATCCGTCATAATATTTAAACTTTCCACCAACTGCTTACCTGGAACAATCAGACAGTGGAAGTGAGTATGGCATTCTCAAAGGCCCAAAATATCTAACACAGGTGCCACCTAGTGGCTCAACTTTATACATCTTACATAATAAAATGTGAGAATGCAATTACGATTAAATAATTCTTGGTTTCACCAATTTAGTTTACTATGCACTGAAACCCACGCCGTTTGCTTTATTTGCACCTTTATGAACTTTTATTACATTATGAACTTTTATTACATTATGAACTTTTATTACATTATGAGCGGCGCCAGTAAGGCTCATAATGTAATAGGTTATTACATTATTACATTATGCGCAAAGCCAGTATTACGTTATGTGCTCATGATTTTATTACATTATGAGCCGATTATTACATTATGAACTTTTATTACATTTCTGTTATTACATTATGAAGCGTTATTACATTATGAGCCATTATTACATTATGAGTTGCTACACGCCCTCAAACGCGATGAGCCAATCACAGTGCGTATAGCCATTCCCATACTCTCGGACATTCTCTGCCTGGACGTTCATTGAAATGCATAACAGAAAAGTCAGTTTGTTCAGTGTTATGAGCTTTTTCAGAGATTTAAAGTTTAAAAATGGTCAAACAGTGTGCATGGGGGCCATGCAACTCCGACACAAGGTATCCTGAAGAGACTGCTAGAAAGCGAAAACTCTGCATCATCATCGGTTTTTCAGTTACTCTTAAGGTTTTTCACACATTTCCAAATGACTGCATGCATATTGTTGTTGTCTTCGTCAGCTTTTTTTTTTCTTTTTACACTTATTTTTATTATTTTTAAAGTTAATAAACAAAAACAAGACAGAAACATCAGAGGCCTGTTGTTTGAAAGTAGAATTAACCAATCCAGGATAAGGGGAAAAGCGAGGCTGGACAAATTCACCTAAGTCCATCCTGGGTTAGGGTCAGGGTGTCAGGGTCAGGGGTAGGCAGGGTCAGGGTTAGGGTTAGGGTTAGGGGTTAGGGGGTTAGAACACCAAGCCAGGCTGAGGAGGCGCGGCTTTGTCAAGCC
>NC_065515.1:29969156-30035374 GCF_006386435.1 Epinephelus moara
GTCCTGTGTCCATTCCTTGACATGTCAGAGACATATCCACTCCAGGGAGGCCCCACCGTGGATCAGGGATACCTCTGGGGTACCAGCACATCCAATGGATGCTCAATCAGATTTGGATCTGGGGAATTTGGAGGCCAGGTCGATGCCTTTAGCTTTTTGTCACGTTCCACGGGCCATTCCTGAGCAGTTTCTGCAGTGTGGCATGGGACATTTTCCTGCTGGGGGGCCACTGCCATCGGGGAGTGCGGCTGCCATACGGAGCGAAACTTGATCTGTAGAACTGTTTGGGTGGATGAAGCGCATCAAGTGGCATCCTCATAAATTTCTGGACCAAAAGTTCCCAAGGAGGTCATTGCATTGTAACATGATCAATGTTCCTCACTTCACCTGATAGTGGTTCTAATTTTTTTGGCTGATCGGTGTATATTGTGTGTTAGCAAGCTATGTAACATTACTGTCATGTCCATCTTTTGGCTAGAAATGTATTTCAATTAGATCTAAAAACACAAGCCAACATGAGTTTTCCAATATCGAAAACTTTCACACAGTCAATGAGTCACATAGATAGCATTGTTAAAGACAGGGTAATGATGTTGTCATTGAGTAGGAGCCACTATATCAAAATGAGATGTCCACTTTCTCCACTGTAACTAATAAATTTGTTCATACATAGATTCAGGGAGAAAGTTAGCTTTTCCATGTTATGTTGTTATTTCTTTTACAATTTCAATCCATTCCTCTTTTGTTGGGGGCTCTCTAGTTCGCCATCTTGTTCGTTATCCCTAGAGTTAGTTGTGACAAGAAAGAAAGATTAAATAACTTAGAAAAATCATCATGACAAAGCCTTGTTGTACCCGTTCTTACACAAGAAAAAAAAATTAGACTTTAAGACTTAGAAAATAGATCACCACATTTTTTCCTTTACATAGTCTCATCGCTGTATTGTCATATAAATATCAGCTTATATAAGTAAGACATCACTGCACAACCCTGGTATCAGTCTTCCTTCAGTGATACCAAGACAAGGTCCCTAGATGTTCATGGAGAGGCTCATGCTGCTGCAGTTTTGTGTTCATAAGGCCTCAACTGTCATCAAATGTCAGAAACTCTACCACACGAAACCCTCCTAGCTTGATGGATGTTTTTATGTTGTTGACTTTTACGGTCAAGTTCTTGTCATCAGGAGTTGAATCCTGGGAAACACCCTGACGTGTTGTTACTGGTACTGGTATCAGTGGGGAGAGCCAAAGACTGTCATGTAATTAAATCTTTGATGAACTTTAAAGTTGGCCGTAAACAAAACTTGAATGACTTGATTGTGCTGCTCTCATTATCTAGTCACATCTGTGTCAAAGTACAAGACAAGGTGCTTCACGTTAAAATTAAATAAAATAAAGATAATTCTGATAAGCAGCTATTTCCTGAAAAAAACATTTACATCTACTACTTCTTTAGCTGACCAGTGGAAGTACAATGCCATGATTATAACTGTCCTGTAATCACACTTATAAAAAGGAAAAGTTTTGGGACATTTCAGCTTCATGTTTCTGTGTTAAATGGAAGAACCTAAAATTTAATTGGGTGAAGTAATTAAAATTTGTTGACCACGCTATTCTTAGCATATAGTTTCGCTTTCATTTGTATCAATAGATTCAGGTTTTACAGCATTGTTTGTGTTTAAGTGTCCGACACGCACATGGCTCCACTCATAAGCCAAGACATATACTTTCATCCATTCTCAGCTTGTGAGTCGCAGAGAAGGCATTCAGCTCCATCAGGTAAGACATGTTATACCTTTATCCTAACAGTTAAATGGCTTTAATCTTACATGCTGTAAGAGTTAAATAAAGAAATACAAGACAAAGAGAAGTGGACTTTCTGCAGACTTGAATGATTTAACTTCACTTTCTTTGGAGCAGCCATACACAGCAGGTTTTAATAATACAAATTAACCTCAACACGAGGCATCCTAGATATTTCTAAATGTCACCTGCTGGATTGTTTTTAGGTGCTACTGTGTGACTTCATAGAGTGATATACTGTTGGATTATATCCCTATAGATAATACACATATGGGGATGTAATATATATCAAGTGATTTTTAACATTTTAAGTATAGTGAAAAATAAAACATAGGTATGAAATATTATCAAAATGACAGACTATTGGAATTTTTTTTTAATTGTTACGGGACATTGTAATATTGTCATTTTGTGTCTCTTTGATGCAATTTTGTGTATTTTTTTTGGTAGTTGTGTGTTGCTTTGTTGTTATTTTGTGTCTCCTTGTGTTGTTTTGCATTTCTTTGTAGTTGCTTTGTCTCTGTTGTCATTTTGTGTCTCTTTGTTGTCATTTTGTGTCTCCTCATGGTTGTTTTTGTCATTTTGTGATTGTTATATGTCTCTTTGAAGTCATTTTGTGTCTCTTTGATGTAATTTTGTATATTTTTTTGGTGGTTGTGTGTTGCTTTGTTGTCATTGTGTGTGTCCTTGTGGTTGCTTTGCATCTCTTTGTGGTTGTTTTGTGTCTCTATGAAATCATTTTGTGTCTCGGACGTAATTTTGTGTCTTCTTGGGTAGTTTTTGTGTCTCTTTGTAGTCATTTTGAGTCTCTTTAGCCCATTTTTGTCGTTATTTCATGTCTCTTTGCATCTTTTTGTGTCTCTTCCTGGTATATTTTAAGAGTCTTTCTAGTCGGTACTTGTAAATTTGAGTAACATTTTGCAGATTAAGACCAGAAGACCTCCCTGATACTTTGGGTCCCTGGGCCTGTGCCCAGTAAGCCAATTCGGTTATCCATCCATCTATGGGTGAATGGTGCAGTTTATGGACTTTACGGGGTATTTTACATTGATTCTTAAGTCACTATAATTTAAATGATATAATATGATACCAAGTATTGTGTTAATAACAACTTGCTATCATTTAGTAATATACCTTATGTTGTAGCTACTTTTTTGCATATGATATCAGCTGAATGACAGCCAATGCTCCAGGCTTTTACAGTCTGCACATCATGTTCAGAGGTTTTCCAAGTAAAAGGGGGAAGAGATTTGTTTCCCCATTAACTGTTCTACTAAGGATGGCAATGCGTTAGTCAAATCAAGAAGATTGACGGCTTGAGTTCAACAAATTTTGCAACAAGCTGCTCCAAAATCTAATCAGATTATCTAATACAGAGGATAAATGAAATGTGGTGCAAGAATGACATTTTATGACATGTGCTCCTATTGAATTAATGGTACAAAAAAAAAAAAAAAAAAGAAAAGATTAAGACACAATACAAGTCTCCATATCTCATGTTCCAAAATATGAGCTGTCTGTAATCTTTTTTGCTGTGCTCTGATTTCCATATTAACAGGTTCACTGTTCACTGCCTCTGCGTTACGTCTAACATCTGATGGCAGTAGCCGGGGCCCCAGCACAATCCTTGACAGACTGGAAAACTGGTCTGTGTGACTGCTTTGAGGACTGCAATACTTGTAAGGATACCACAACTTTGACAAATTTGTAATTTTTTGGGATTAAAGTCCTTATTTTGTCTCAAGTCAGTTAAATGTTTCTCCCACTCTGTTGGCGGATCTTTGTGTTTTAAGGTTGCTATGGTTTCTGGTGCTGCCCTTGCCTGGCCTGCACAGTGGCAGGAAAATTTGGAGAGAATGCTTGTTTCCCGTTGTGTGACCTATGCAGCCCTGCCGTTCTATCAGCAGTCTGTGGAATACCTCTGTGTGTACCTCCAGCAGTTCTTTCTATACGGGCTGGTATGCGACACAAATATGGTATCAAGGTATGATGCATGTAAAGCTGACGTATATTTGATTTCACATGACAAGTTTAATAAAAGTCAAGGACTGTTGAATTTACAGCTTTCTGTATTTTTTCCTTTGGTTCTCTGCAGGGTTCTCTCTGCCTGGACGTCCAGATTTCCTGTTTCTGCTCCTGGTGCTCCTGGTGCCAGATGCAGCGGGAGTTAATACATCGCAGTACACCTCCCACTGTGATCAATATGTTTAATCAAAACGCCATACACGTACAAGTACAGCCTCCTCCAGTGATGTTGGCTCATGGACACCCAAATCACGCTTTTGTGAACCACAGAGACCCGGTTTTTGTGAACCAACCACACGGCGTCAGGGCAGCATACTGAGCTCTGTGGCTCCTCTTTAGTCTGATTTGTCTTGTGAAGGTCTGTGTCTGTAATCATACTAGATGACCCGAAACAGTTGGAAAAAAATTCAAAGTACAGCTGTCAATAAGCAGCTCTGCTCAAAACTTCCTTCTAAAAGCAAAACATGGTCACGTCTCTTGCTTTCACTTCTTAATTCTTTGTCAATAGAGCTTTGAAGTTTTCTTATGACGTCCAAATTAATTGTTAGTTGTTGCTGACTGATGCTGAGACTTGTAGCAGACATACTGGTATGTTAAAGAAGAGACTGATTAGTCTTTGAATGTCAAGGATAAAGTTGGTTGGTTTCTAGGCGGTGTCGTCTCTTGGTCTACATGTTTTGTCCTGTTTAAGTTTGGTCATTTTGTTTATATCTCATTTATCAAATTAAACACTTCAATAAAGCGTATTTTCACTGTTTTCAATCTGCAATTTATATTTGTACAGACAGAAACAAGAAGAATCCATATGCATTACTTTTAGAGATCTCATTTGTTTTATATTCATTTATACTGATACAAATGTGTCCTGCTCTTGGCCACGGGAGTCTTTCATATTCTCCATTGTCTCTTTCTCAGGGGCTAAGTCTCTGGGGTTGAAAAGAGAATTTAGCGTATTTAAAGTCCCAAGATTTTTACGGCTGATGTTTTCACAATCCTCGTATTTTCCTTCCTGTTAAAAACTGCTTCCAGAAAGGCGATCCCTTTACAAGAACGATGAAGCTGGGAGTGCCTGCCTTGACAAAACACCTGACAAAAGAACAGAGAAGACAGTGAGTCAATAAATGAGTGTGAAGGAGGTTAATGACAGGGAGTGCCAAGGAAGTTTATAGAGGGAAATACCCAAAATTGAAAAGTTAAAGTAAAAGTGAAGAAGAAAGTAAAGAACAGTTTCCTGCTCATCAATATGAAGAATTCTTTGTGGTATAAATCAGAATAAAATCACACTTAATGAAAAACAGACTTCATATTAATGGACGTACCTTTTATGCTGCAACACCTTTAAAAGTGGCGTTTCTGGGTTAACTTGGTAGAGTGTCTCCTTCCCCTCATCTTCAAAGTAAAGCTAGAAAGTGAAAAGGGGTCATATGAGGTTAATTGAGATTAAAGTAAATTAGGTCACTTTATTTATTGATATGTGGCTGTTTTTAGTAATGAAATATGACACTTGTTTGACTGAACAAAGTAATTACACATCACACTCAGTTCATCACAATGTGGCGACAATGCAGCGCTGCTATAGTTGGTAGGAAAAAGATTATTTCACAAGTTTAAGGACGCAGAACAAAACAACACAAATAACACATTATGTCGACTTATTGTAGATGGCGGTGTGAATTATTCCTGATTCTTTTGGTGAAAAGTCACAAGACAAAATACACAAAATTACAATCTTAGTGTCTTTTGTTTAACCTGCTGCACCAGTCATGAGTGTAGAGCTGACACCTTCTGTTTGGTTGATGGACATGTTGTTGTGCAGCTTAATTCTCATTGGTCAGCCAGTTGCAGTGTTACTTTCATGTGTCAACCAAAGCATTTTTACCAAGCTGAAAACATAAGGTGCTATTCTTCAAAACGCCCAGCTGGGAGCGCCATAGCGCTTCGGAGGAGCAGCTTTTTTTTCCGGCTAAATCGCGTCAGGTGTATCTGGTTACAGAAGCTCAGTGAGAGTAAAAACGCAGAGTACTTTCTCTGGATGAAGGGAAGGCTGAGGCACGTAGGGGGAGAGGATGGACTCGCCGGACTATGTGGGTTCATGATATGTCGTGGGTGAGGAAACGTGCAGCAGTTGTACATGTAGGATGTGAAAGCCTGTGTGGTGGGCTCTTTGTCCTGACTCTCCTCCGCTGTGATTGGATGGCAGGGTAAAAAGTTACACTTACCACCACAGTGTTTTACCCAAAGACGAACATTTTTCTAACTCTCATTGACTACAGCCCTACACGAGAGACCAATAACTTTCAGGGAAACACACAAACCTGCAAATTCTGTGGATGGTATTTTCTGTCCGTGTCCCAAGGTGGAAGTTCTTCTCCGAACATGACCGCCAGGTGGTCTATGAAACTGAGACAAATCAAATGATACAGACACAATATTATAACTGCATTTTTGATTAAAAACTATTAAAACTCCTAACTTATTTAACTTCATTTAAATGAAATGGAGAGAAGTTGGTGTATGGGGTATCCCACAGAAACACAACAGACCAAGATAAGTTCAGGGCCACAGTTTACCAGTTGTTCTCGCAGAACGCGGAGATGAAGTCAGTCTGCTGGTGTTCAGGATAGAGGAAGAGCACAGGCCAGTGCAGAGAGCCCTGCTCGTCCAGGATGACCTGAGCCCCCGTGGCCTCCTGGGAGCTGAGGCCGTCCAGGTTCAGCTGTGACATTGCTGCTGAAGAGCCCTCATCCTCATCCTCAACCTCGCTGTCTGAACCACGCTGACGAGGCTTCACAGACTGGAGGACCTTGATGCCTCGATCCTGCGGAAAACACACAAAAATGTATCTGATAATCATTAAAAAACAGTCTTACTGGAGATATTATTAGTGTCAGATTTGACTGATTGTTTCGGGTATAAAATAATAATTTTCCAACACAAGTGCTTACCATACAAAACAAATAGCATGTTTACCTTTATCGCAGCCAGAAGAGCTTCTTTCTCACCATGCAGCTTTTTTTCTTTGAGCTTGGCCTTCCTGGCGTCTCTGTCTGCTGCTCTCTGAGGTGCGACAAATAAACAGGGCTTTATGCTTAACTGAAACTAAAAAAACCTCCACCCTCAAAAATCAGCTGAACTCAGAACAGATTGTACCTTGTGTTTATCTGCGGCTGCTCTCAGCTCCTGCAGCTTCTTGTCAGTGGGATGAGCCTTGAGCCCCTCATCACACCACTGGATGGCCTCTGCAAAGTTACGCAGCTCTATACAACTCTGAGCACCTGCAGAAACACACACAACATACACATGTTTGTTTCTGTCATTATTTTAAGCAGGGTAATTTTTTTTTTGTTTTGTTTTTGCTTTCATAAGCTCAGGTCAGACCAAAGATTTGCGACGAGATGAAACCATTTTAAAATGTTGCATTGAAAAGTTGCAGCAGTGTGAACTGGCCGGTCTGAGCCTGACTCAAGCTGGCTGATGATGTCACCTGCAACTCAGCTGGTCATACTCGCCAGCATCAACTTGTCTCATCATGAACCTTCAGCCTGAACTGAGCTTTATGATTATTATTCACTATTATACAACTGAAATATAAGAATTTTTCACTACATTCATTTTGATATCCTACGCTTATGTTACATACCTCTGATCAAGGCTTTAAGGTGGTCTGGTTTGATCTTCTTTGCAGCCGTAGCATCATTCAACGCAGAGCGCATGTTACCTGTGTCGATATAAACCAGAGACATTAGGATTAATTTAAGCAAGAAACCCATGCAGATGTTTTTACATGGAAAAATATTCTCCAATAGTCCTGTAATTCACCTACCTGACAATAAAAAAACTTGAACTTAATCTTTGTAAACCACCTTATTATTCATAAGCATACAATCATATTCCTTAACGCATCTGTGGGGTGTGTAAATAAGAGATCTTTACCCAGGTGGAAGTGTGCTGCCGCCCGGTTGGTGAGGAGGACAGTGTCGAGGTCCTGGTCTCCACATTTCTTCTGCAAACCCGCTGTGTAGCAAACTACGGCCTTCTTGTAGTCCTTCTCTTTGAAAAACACATTTCCCTCATCTTTAAGGCTCTTTGCCTGCTCTGGGGAGGAATGAACCGAATCATTAAAAGATTCTCAAGTCTTCAAAGGCCGTTCTCAAACAGGTGTTTCAAAAGCTTGAGGGACTTAAAGCCGTGGTCGACGTACCTTCTGGGGGTCTATCTTCATCGTGGATGATGGCCTGCAGACAAGCCAGCTCAGGGTGTTTCTTTGGATCAATCTCTTCAGGGGCTTTTTTCATGAACATTGGTATGTTATCAAACTCCTGCATGAGACAAAAACAGAGGGATCACTGCAGATGGAGAGAAAGTTTACCTCTATGAAGCCGTGGTGAAGGAAGTGCTCAAATCTTTTACTTAAATAAAAGCAGAATGCAATTACCTGCGAATTGTTCTTGACTTATATTCAATTGAATACAGTAGAAAGACAAGATATTGGGTGTTAAAACTGACATACTTAATTGTTTTTAGTGCATATAAGCATTTGATACCTGAAACATGTTCCTTAAAAGTCGGGACAGGTGCAACAAAATACTGGGAAAGTTGTGAAATGTTTAAAAAAAAACACCTGTCTGGAACATTTCACAGGTAAACAGGTTACTTAGTAACAGATTAAAGTATCATGACTGGATATGAAAGGGACATCCTCAGAAGGGTCAGTTGCTCCCAAGCAAGGATGATCACTATGTGAAACACTGTGGGCAAACAGTCATTAGTTTAAGATTGTTTTTCAACATTGCAAAGTATTAAGTGATTTCACCATCTACAATGCATAATATCAAAAGATTCAGAGAATTTCTGCACTGAATGACTGTGACCTTTGACCTCTCAGGCTGCACTGCAGTAAAAACTGACTTGATTGTATAAAGGATATCACTACATGGGCTGGGGAACAACTTGGAAAACTACTGTCAGTAAACACATCATTACTGCATCTACAAATCCAAGTTAAGACTCTACCATGCAAAGCAAAAGTCCTAAATCGACAACATCCAGAAACACCACCATCTTCTCAGGGCCTGAGCTCATCTGAGATGGACTGACACAAAGTGGAGAAGTGTGCTGTGGTCTGACGAGTCCACATTTCAGGTTGTTTTTGGAAATCATAGACGTCATGTCCTCCGGGCTAAACAGGTAAAGGACCATCCAGATTATTACCAGCACAAAGTTCAAAGCCAGCATCTGTCATGGTATAAGGGTATGTTACTGCCCATCATGGGTAACTTCCACATCTGTGAGGGCAAAGTGAATGCCGAAAGATACACACAGGTTTTGAAGCAACATATGCTGCCATCCAGATGACGTCCTTTTCAGGTACGTCCCTGCTTATTCAGGCAACACAATGCCAAACCACACTCTGCAGGTGTTACATCAGTGTGGCTTCATAGTAAAAGAGTGCAGGTACGGGGCATCAGTGGCTTAGTGGCAGAGCAGGCGCCCCATGTACAAGGCTGTTGCCGCAGCGGCCCGGGTTCGACTCCAGCCTGTGGCCCTTTGCTGCATGTCTCTCCCCCTCTCTCTCCCCCTTTCACACTTGTCTGTTCTATCAATTAAAGGCTAATAATGCCCCAAAAAAAGAGTGCAGGTACTAGACTGACCTGTCTGCAGTCCAGACCTGTCTCCCATTGAAAATGTGTGGTACATAATGAAGTGCAAAATACAACAACAGAGACCCTGAACTGTTGGGCAAGTCTTCTATCAAGCAGGAATGGGAAAGAATTTCACTTTCAAAACTTCAACTATTAGTGCCCTGGGCTATCAAGACTGTAAAGGTGAAAGTAAAGGTGATGTAACACAGTGATAAACATGCCCCTGTCCCAGTTTATTAGAATGTGTTGTAGGCATCAAATTCAGAATGACTGTATATTAACTAAAGACAATAAAGTTGATCAGTCTGAATATTAAATATCTTGTCTTTGTACTGTATTCAACTGAATATAGGCCGAAAATGGTTTGCAAATCATAGCATTCTGTTTTTATTTACATTTTACACCGTTTCCAGACCTTTATTGGACTTGGTGTTGTATTAATCTGAATGTGAAATGTATAATGTTAAAGGTATCAAATAAATGTAGTGAAATTAAAAGTACAATATTTGTGTCTTAAGTTAAGCAGAGTATAGAGTGACGTCGGCAGAAATTCAGATGGAAATCAAATGACAATACTTAAGTTAAGTATAAGTACCTCAAATGTGCATATAAGTAACTGTTGGAGTACTTAAGTAAATGTACTTGGTTGCTTTCCGCCACTGCTATGAAGTTAGCAGTTAGCTTGCTAGCTAACATACTTATACTCATTGACGTATAAGCATCTTTCTTTTCTAATGATGATAACCGATAGTTTCTACATGCTGGCGTTACCTCCTCCCAGTTTTTCTCACTGAAGGCGTTTTTATATCTCTCAGTCTTGAATTTGTCCATGAACTCGTCCATGCCATCGTCACTGTCGTGTTGAGCCTGCGGGGCCGCCATCTTTGGATCCAGATGTGTTTATGAAGCGCTGTTATGCTGTTTATGAATCTTATATACAGTGTGACATGAGGTCACGTTAGTTGTAATAACGCTATCGCTTCTTCAAGTCACCCAGCTCCTTGTTTACACATGTGCACGGGCGGTGCTACGTGAATAACGATCCGTGCGGAAACCCAGTACCGATACCTTTGTTCCGCCGCCACCGACCTACAAATAAATGATAAATATTATAAATTGTCATCAATCTGCCAGAGATGACACATGATTAATTACATTTACTTAGGTTTACTTTAAGTGAGATTGAAAGGTAATTGGACTTCACTTGAGGATTTTAGTTTTATGCTTCTTTATTGTTCAAATGTAATAAATATGCAAATAAAAGACATTTTTTCCACCACACAAAACAGCTAAATTGACTAGTAACTCTGCAGGTTATTTTTTTAATATAATATTTTTCATACAAAACTAACGATTATTGTATTAAATACCATATATTGTTACAAACTTAACGACACAACAGAAAATAAACTATAACTTAAACCAGTGACAATAACTTCCTGCTTTTTAATTTATAAAAGATGTCTCTTAAATGATCAAATCTCCATAACGAGATAATCTTGCTTTTATGGTTCTATTTTTTTTACATGCAAAATTTTGAATGCAGGACTTTTACTGCAGTATTTTAATGATATTGGCATTTCGCTTGAGATTTAAATGCTTCTTCCACCACTGTAAATGATAATATGACGAGGAAGTGGTAGAAAGTAAATCAATACATTTAAACATAATTCTACTTTATTTTTATGGTGTGATACTTAACACAAGTACTTTTTAGCCTACTTGATTTACTTGACAGTTATTCATGGTTTTTTTTGTTTTTTTTGAAGACAATATGATGCAAAATGTAAAACAGTTGAAAGTGACTTTTAACAGCAACAATAAAATTCATCAGAATAAATAAATTACACATAATGACTCTATTCAGTGTGGCTAACTTGCATATTTAACTTTTTGACCACTACTTTTGTGAAGTATTCACAGTGCTTACATACTGTGGTAATACTACTTTTGCTTAAAAATCTGAATAACTCCTTTCAGTGGAAATGGTTGTTATGTATGTATTTTTTGCTTTTCCCTAACTTTAAAGGACATGGTTGTATTTACAGTATTTACCAAATGCCAGCATTGACTAAGAGGTCAGTTATATGTTACTAATGCATATTATAACATGACAAAAAATGGTCATTTTTTCTGTTCACCTCTCATTTTTATTTGTACTGGAACATGAAAAGCCACAAAAATTAATTGTGTATCACATCATGGTAACCAAATGCTATTTAATAACCTGAGGTCCATTATCAAGCAAATTCAAGTAAATTATAGTCTTTATAACTTTGCAAAACAAAAACAGATCTTCCAGTCCTTTTAGACAAAACAAAATACACAAGGCTTTTGTGTTCTCTTCCCACCACCTCATTGATTAAATCATGCACACAAATATAAAAACTTTATTTCCACATTGAGAGTTGTTTTTCATACAGTTTCCACTCTTCCCAGAAGATCCAACAGTCCATCTTTACTGAGAGAAATTGTCTCACCTGTCTGCTGACAGATCACCTCAAACCTGGGTGTTTCCTCCAGAGCTCCCTGTCCTACTACAATGACATATGGGTAGCCTAGTCTGCCGGCATCCTTCAGCCTCTTCCCAATGGTCATCTGCATACGGTCATCAAGAACAACCTCACCTCTTAAACGTGGCAGAGTGTCTCCCAAAGTGTGAACCAGCTCCTCAGCTAAGACTGCTGCCTCATCCACCTTACTGCCCTTCTTTGGGGGTAAAACACACACCTGGTAAGGGGCGAGAAGGCCTGGCCAACGGATCCCCTCTTCTGTTGACAACACCTCGATGGCTGCGGCAAGAATACGGGTAACCCCAAGACCATAGCAACCCATCTCTGATATACTAGGCTTGTTCTGGGCATTGCTGAAAGTGGCATTGAATATGTGAGAGTATTTTTTACCCAGGTAAAAGGTGTGGCCGACCTCTACACCCTTTGACTCTACCAGTGTGCCAGTTTTACACTGTGGGCAGTCAGTTCTGTCTGATGACATGGTCTCTACGTTAGCAGAGAAGGAGCAGTTCCCACAAACCAGTAGCCGGTCCTCACCGATGTCGGCTGGCAGCTGAAACTCGTGGGAGAGTTTACCGCCGATATTTCCTGTGTCTGCCTGCACCTGAACACATCGCAGACCCAGCCGGGCGAAGAGCCTGGTGTACGCCTGGCACACAGATTCATAGGTCTCGTAAGCTGCTTCTTCACTCACATCAAATGAGTACATGTCCTTCATGTAAAACTCCCTCCCTCGAAGCAGACCAAACTTTGGCTTTGGTTCATCTCTGAATTTGCGGGTGATCTGTTTAAAATAAATAAATAAATCATGATGTAAAAAAAATGCAGCTTATTACACTGCAGGCAACAGGATTAAAGGCTACCTGATAGAGAAGCAGAGGGAGTTGTCTGTAGGAGAGTGTCGCCTGGTGAGCGACTAGAGTCGTCACTGCCTCCTCGTGTGTTGGACCCAAGCAGTAGTCGGCTCCGTGGCGATCTTTCAGGCGGAACAGCTCCTTTCCCATCAGGTCCCAGCGCTCACTGGTCTTCCAAAGATCAGCTGAGCACAAACTGGGCATGTCCAGCTTCTGCCCGCCAATCCCCTGCATCTCTTGGTCAATCACTCTCACCTGTTGATTTAAAACAGTAGTTATTACATGTTTCAGACCAAAATGAGAACATTTACAGTCAACCTTGTCTATTGGAGGGGACAGACTTTTCTTCATTTTTCTCAAAACATTTGTTTGTGGACATAACACAACTAGATTTACCATTTATAATTTCTTTAACAAAAACTAGTCTCACCAGTTTCTCCATGGAGCGGACGGTGGCAGGAAGGTAGTAGTAACAACCAGGATTTGACAGATGGATGAGCCCGGCCTTCTGCATGAGCCTTTGGCTCTTACAAGTCATCTCTCCTTGCAGCCGGCTGTCCTGTCCCATATCACGCAGGTTTGAGGGCTGGTAGAGGCGGGACACCAAGAGTGTGGGCTTTATACGTTTGGAGTTGGTGGAGGCAGGGACATTAGCATGCTCAGCACATCCTGAATGGTTCCTGCGGGGAAGTAATGAGGTTCTGTGGAGCCGCTGGAAGACTCTCGGCCAAATCTGATTCATTATGGGCTCCATGGTATATCCAGACCTACAAGAGGGGACAAATTGGTTGGCAATGGAACTATTAGCTAATCAACGGCGAATATATTATCAAGATTTTAATTACTGATTAATCATTTTAATCATATTTACAGTTTTGATAAGACAAAACAAGACATTTTGAGGCCATCATCTTGGGCTTAGAGAAACTGTAATGAGCATTTTCTCAGTTTTCTGATAAAAAAAAAATTCAACAGATTAGTAAATAATGAAAATAATAACAACATGATATTTGCTCATATCACAAAGTCTGCCATGATACAATTTCAATTCAGGGGCCTGTGATCGACATGAGACAATATATAAAATATCCTTCATGTCTTTTTCTTAGCTGCTGCCTAAAGGCTTTCTTAAAGATGGCAATATAAGTATAACTATGTTTATTTAAGTACTTTCCTTAAATACAATTCTGAGGCACAACCACTTTACTTTTTTCTATTTTGCGTGCAACTTTCTGTATTATGTTAAAACCCCTTGAGATGTGCCATCTTCCCAAAATTTATCACAATCACAACAAAACAACAGAGGAATTACAGAATAAGTAAGTAATTATAAAATGATAGAAATACAAATACAAGTGCGTCAACAGACAGACAGCAGACAAAGAAACTAGCTCACAAACGAAAACAAAAAAGACAAACTACAAACATAGATTCATAAAAAACTGCAAACATATACAGTGCAGTGTGAGTGTCACCAGTTACAGTCAGGTGTAGACAATAACATATAAACGTAAGATGAAGACAGCTTCATTGATAACAAGAGTAGTCCATCTCAAAGTAAGATGACAATTCATGCTTGCAAATACCAAGTATTGAAATGGACATAGACTGTATAGAAAATACATCTAGTATTGACATGTACATTTTATTCTATTTCATTATTTCAGATGGACATATCTACTTTATACACTATAGACAACACAATGTGTACTTTACCTTTTATACATTTTGCTAATAATACTAATGCACTTTTATATAAGCAGGATTTTTAATGCCTTTCACTTATAACATATTTTTATATTGTAGAACTATGGCTTTAACCTGAGTAAAAGGATCTGAGTGCTTCTTCCATCACTGACACAAATACACATGATCTACTAGTGAAGTCCAGGTCGTCACAACTCAGAATTTCCTTTATATGTATCTATTTAATGTTTGGAATAAGCTGCAGCTGTATTACATTAATGCAGAGGTGTGGGTGAAAGTATAGATGCTACAGACAGGTGTCCAAAGTGTCCGCAGCAGCGACAGTCCACAGAGACATGTTAACCCAACCCTGGCTGTTTAGCACTTAAGCTAGCTGAGGTTAGCTTCCTTAGTTAGCACACAACGACGTAGCTACGCACGCAGAACAAGCAAACAAGACTCACTTTGAGAGCGGCAACTACTGTCTGACTGTTCCGAGTAGATTATCTGAGGATATGTATAAAGACTTTCATTTCTAAGAGGTTGACAGACTGCACAACATTGAAGGTCCCCGCACCATGCTGTCTTCCTCAGCGACAGGACCAGAGGCTCGTCGCGTTAATGTCACACCGCCACCTGCAGGTGTGGAGGAGTAGCGACGCAGAGCCAGAGGCAGGTAGAGGGATGGCGACCCTCTGATGGACGTTTAAGGTGGTATTAAATTGTTTTCCTTCCCTGACACAAACATGAGAATATTAGAAACACATCTGAATACAGTGCAGTCCAGTACAACACCATCACCATGACCACAATGCCACAGGAAAAAGTCAAAATATGTGACACTGTGGTGGGCAGTAATTTAATGAATATATGAATTAAAAATAGGAAAAAATTGTATAAACACGATTATAGTTTTTTAAAACACATAATTTAAACTATGGGTCATGTTAACCCAGGAAAGAGTTTGTACAATCAGTTCATAGAAGTGGACTGATTGTATAACCCATCTTAGCTTGGTTAGTGCTGGGCCAAATGAGCACAGGGTTGCTTTGACCCAGCATGTTAGGTTGTACAATAAACTCAATATTCTGCGCTAGGTTGCAGAAACAACCTAAATTGGGTTAAATTCATCCCAGCATTTTTCATAGGGTACATGATTGAACTAACACCTGTGATAATAAAGTACCAACAGTGGTGGATATACCTTAAAGCCATAGTAAAAGTGCAGATATCTAGTAGGATATTACTTTAGTAAAGTCTTAAAGTATCTGATATTAGCTGTATTAACTGTAGATCATGATATTAAATGTACTTAAGTATTGAAAACAAAAGTAAATTCTGTTAATAAAAAAGCGAGTGTTCAGAATTTTAAGAATTAAGTTTATTCTTTTTTAACATGTACACTACCTTAAAAAAAGGAGCCTACATTACACTTAAAGAAAAACAAAACCTCATAGGATTTAAAGAACAAAATTTTCCAAGAGAGACCAAGCATTAGGCATCAGCTTAGGGAAATGTCTTATGTGTTTTCCTTTGAAAAAAAAATACATACACAATCAAAGATGAACAAGAATGGTTTCAATGTATCTGGGGCCCATTTATAAGATATAAGCCTATCTTAGGGGCAAGGGTTTATCTTGTATGCAGGGGAAGCATAATTATAACCTCTGCAAAAAATTTAAATTTGATGTGTACAAAGTAAATGTAATATACATTATGCAATGAACAACCCCCAATGTAAATTAAATAATTCTTAGTCTTTTCCTTTTAATTTAACATCATTATTATTATTTTTATTTCTTCTTGTTGTTTGTGTGCCTATTTATTTATTTCTGTATATAGTCTACGTGTGTGCGTGTGCGCGTGTGCTATATTTTTTTCAATTATCTAATACAGCTTGTCACCATGTATGTAGTTATTTTAAAGACATTGCAGGACTTTGTAAACATTCATACATTTTGTATTTTATATGTTCTTTTCTTTTTGAATAATGTTGAAAACATAATGTTGAAAACTTAATAAATAGATTGCTGAAAAAGAAGATGCTTAGGGTAAATGTATTGGAGTAAAAGTGTACATATTATTAGGGCATGAAGTGGAGTGAAAATTAAAGATGACAGAAATATAAAAACTCAAATAATGTACAGATACTTCCAAAAACCATTGAGTACCAAAAATACATTTTATTTAAAAAAAAAAAAAAAAAAAAGCAGTTGTATTGGATGGCATAAGACTGAAAAATAAAGTGAGTCAGCTCCACATAAAATGAGTGTTTCCTGTTGATCCAAATGTTGATGACGTCACTGAGATGATGACTCTCTGGCTGGACCTTCTGGCAGTGGGCTTCAGGACTGTGGTGAGTTTGACTACAGACCTGGCGTGACGATAACATCTTTATTATTTGCCACAAGGACAAACATTATCTTGGAAGAGGACAGTGACGGACAAATGAGCCCAATCAGCTCAAGACATCTGTGTGGGAGAGTGTAATGAAGCAAAGCTGCTAAGGAAGGGAGGCTGTGGGCTAAGATACAGTTGGACATAGACATAACAACATTGTCTCTGATGGAGGTGTATATTAAATGTAACATGGTGCAAAACATACAAAACAAATACGGGTATTTATTGGCTATGAAATTGGAGACAAAGAGGAGGTACATTACATTCGTTTGATAACCTTTGCTTACATTGTTTGGTAGAAAGAGAAGTCCCTATAAAGGTTACTTTTGTTGAAACCAAACACAGCACATGTAGGCTATACACTGTTGTGGTGTGACTGACGAGTTTTTATTGACTTCGCTATACTATCACATGTAATCTTTGCCTTTTGTTGACATTATACTGTACATCAGTCCAGTCAGTGCACTTTTGCGGGCTTTATAGCATTTTATGTCAGCAATTTGAAACCATTACTCCCTCAGTCAGTCGATGACACACAGACACATGACCATCAGCCCACACAGCAAACACACTGTCTCTCTGACTTGTCTCTCTTCAGGTGGACACCGTGGGGGGACATCGTTCAGTCTGCAGGTAACAGATTGATTGAAGAGGCATACACACACACACACACACACACACACACACACACAGATGTATTCCCAAGCCAATTAGGTTTGCGCCTGTTTCATCCATTTATCTAGAGCCTCTTGTTGTTGTAAGATTTGGTTCTCAGAGAAACAGACGACTGAATGTCTCCTTGAGATACAAACAATCTCATTAGGACAGATCTTATCAGTAAATGTTGCATTTTCCCATTTGGTTTTGTACAGAATATTTAATATTTGCTGTTACAAAGACTTAGTCCAAGGTTTCTGGGAATTTCAGTGTAAAATAAATAAATAAATCTGGCAGGTTATACATGATTTCATAGATTATTAAAGGTGCAAGTTTGGTTTCAGAGGTGAGGAAAACACAGTTAAGTCAGTTTTTCAACCAAAACATAAAAAGTGAATGCTACTTCATGTAGATCTATCTAACAAATAATATTTCATGGTGAAATTTGTTATCAGGCATCATATTAATGATGGCATGTAAAAAATGCTGCAATTATCCTCCTTCAAGTAATCTTAAGGTTCCCTGATAGATTATTTACCATTGTTTACGATAAATAATGTATTTGCATCATTACCACAAAGACCAGTCCTTTACTGTCTTTGACTTATGTTGTAGCATTTTTAGGAGAACATAAACTGTAAATAAAAAACTCTGAGTTAAGTTTTTTTCCTCTTATTTTTCTCAGGATGAAGCAATAACCTCCACAACAAGATAGGCAAGCCATCCCACAGAAATTGCTGGGCCCCTGAGAGGAACTTACTGAGTGGTGGTGGCTTCATAGGCTGTCTGTCCGTTTTTGATTTTTTTGTTTTGCTTTATTTTCTAATAAAAAAACAACACATTGCCTAATGTAATTTAAAATAGTACATCAGCTGCATATTTCTAAATCTAAGAAAAATAAATGTTTCCCTCTGTTTCTTCTCTGTGTGACAAGTGTCTAATGAAGCTACTTTAATATGCTGTTTTATAATGTGTATAAAATTTCCATACAATTTCAGACATTCTTGATTCAAGAACTGAACCTCAAACTATTACTTTTAATATTCCAGAGACATTTACCAACTTCACATCAGCTCAAAGACGACTTATCAACTATTCCCTTATGTCAGCTAAGAAATGCTTGCTGATGTTGTCGAGGGGTAAAAACATCCCTTATGTGAATATGTGGCTTGATGATGTTGTCAGTACTCTTGAGGTGGAGAGGATCAGATATATTAGAAATGAGCAGGTGAACTTATTTGACACCATCTGGCAACCTTTTATTCTATGTCTGGAGAAGGTAACAGTGTAATGCTATTAGCAGATACTTGTTATCAATTTAATGTAGGATCCTTTGATTTTGTTTTGGGTAGTTCTTTTTTTTTTTAAAGATTATTTTGATTGGCTTTTTGCCTTTATTGACAGGACAGAAGGTGAAATGGGGAGACAGAGAGCGTGGGGACTGACATGCAGCAAGGGGCCGCGAGCTGGATTTGAGCCTGCGGCCGCTGCAGCAAGGCAGTGGCTCTGTACATGGGGCGCCGGCACTATCCACCACGCTACCGACCCCCCCGAACATGGTTATTGCTGGCCTTTATGTAGTCTGAGAGGTGAGCATAAAAAGTCCAAATCAGTCTTCTCTACTCCCGTACATTGGATTTTAATTCAACTCTATTGCCATTAAACCTGTGTACAATGAAACATAACCTTCTGTGATATTCATTGATGTAAAAATAGCCCTTACTTACAATCCCTGACCTTCATGTTTTAGTGTCAGTTAAATTCTCAAATTCAGGCGTGACATTATGGTGGGACATTGAAAACATGAAGCCGCTTTGTAATTTGATAAAAGCTAACAACTTCCCAAAGTGATGGGAGGAAACCTTTTCTGGTTCACTGCAGCTGCTGCTAATGTTTGTGCCACATTTCTGTCATGTCTCTGTTAAACTGCACCAACACTGATCTTGTTTGAATTCAAGTCAGTTACCACTGATTTGGCTCAACACACAGCACAAACAAACAAAGTCAGTTAGATGTTATTTATTTATTTAATATAACAGAAGCACTTGTTTTCAGTTGGTTGCTCCAAATGGCATTTAGGGTCATTAAGGGTCATTTAAGGGAATCCTCTTTGCCTCTCCTATGAGTCAGTAATCAGGGTGGTCAGACAAAATTGAGGTCATAAGGACAAAATAAGTTGTAGCTCTGATTACAGCCATCAATGCTCATCAGCTCCAGGCACATGAGGAAGGTGGTGAAACAGAAATGCTGTTATATCTCCATCAATCAGTGGAAAACGGAAGTATTTGATGAAACATTAAAAAGCACTGGTTGGACTCTCTTTGTGGTTTTGCCAAGATACCATAAAGAAAACAGGAGCCAGAGCAGCATCAAACAGGCACTGTCAGGCTAAATTAATAAACCTGCGTCTGCTGATACTGCATGATAACCTCACCTGAACTAAATAAGATCATTTAGTCTGACAAAACAACCCGAACTCAAGGTTCACTTTTTGAACTATATATAAATATAAATAAGAAAATTGATGTTTTATGTGCTATAAAAAATATATTTTTAATGCTGTTAAAACCACTACTGTTCAGTGCCTGTGCAAAAGCACTGAACCTTGCTTGTGACTCCTCAGCCTCTCCCATCTCTCTTTCTACACCTCCCTCTTGTACCCCCTCCATCAGTCAGCTCCTTCCTCTTGACTCCTCAGCTCCCACATACACCTCCTCGTTAAACTATATATATTTTCTCAATGCACGTTTTCCACAAAAACCTTGTCAAAAATATTGTTATTGTTAAAAACTGCAAGTTACATTCTAATAACACAAATCAATTCATTTACAGCCCAAACAGTCACTGCAGATATAAAATATAGCTAGCGATACATGATGTCCAGTTTGGTGGACAAATGATTAATTACATGAAATCAGTGCTTGGAAATCTTAACAGCCGTATAACTTCTTAGATGTTACCTGATGTTAACACATTTTATTTACCTGCATGGTCTCATATTATAGTAGGACTGGTGATAAATGCCTAAGCTGCACAACATTTTTTGCGTTCCATCGGCCATCTTGGTTTTCAGAGATTTGTGTTGCACTTACAACACCTGGCCAGTGGGTGGCAGTGTATGGTAAGATGCACTAGGGTCCGTAGCAGTGGCTTTTATGCAACTATAGCATCAAAACCCATGCATAGACAAGAAAATGACTTTTACGTACCTGTCCCCTGTAGTGACCACTATGCGTGAAAGGGTTAAAACTGGTAAAACACTGAATAAAGCAGTTTCAAAAGACCTTCTTGTTGCAGAGGGGCTGCTAACTTCAGTGGCCACCACAAAAATGCCAATGGCCCTATCCAGAGCCAGTTTTTGATTTGTCTGTTCTGGGCTACTGTAGAAACATGGTGGTACATGCAACCATCTCCCCTCTCCTCAGGTGTTCCCCAAGGCTCTGTCCTCGGTCCCATCCAGTTTATCATCAATCTCCTTCCTCTTGGTCATATATTCCCTAAATACAATATCCATTTCCACTGTTACGCAGACGACACTCAGCTCTACCTTTCCACCAAACCTTTCCGTCCTCACTTTTATAACATTATCCATTTTCAAAACCCACCTGAAAACCGACCTTTTTAAACAAGCCTATTCCATTTAATTGCCATTGCTCTGCTGCAGATGTCAGATTTTTACTGTGTTGATGTTTGATGTGTCTTTTACCCCTCTTAAATTTAACTGTCTGTTACTTGTTCTGTAAGGTGACCTTGAGTGCCCTGAAAGGTGCCTTTGAATAAAATGTATTATTATTATCATCATTATTACAACATTCTGATCTCCATAGACAAGCACCCACTCTGTATGTAGATCTAAATGTTAATTCTAAAGTAACAAAAGCACAATGATTCTTATTTTCAGGTGATATTCAAAGAAGATAACATACTTACTTACTATAGTAATTTCTGCTGATATATCCGCATACATCCTGCACACTGGACCTTTAATCTTATCTTGTATTTATATGGTGGTTGTACATGTAGCATTAGAGGAACATGATGTTTACTGACTCTGTGCCATATTGTTGACAGAGGTTTCCCCAGTCTCTCTCTGACTGATAATGTCACCAACATGAAACAACAGCAAGTCTCAGAATAAGTAGTTCTTAGTGAGGTTTGGTTAGGCTAGGCTTAAGAAAAAGAAAAACAACAAAATACCTCTGATGTAGAAGTAAATTTGGTCCATTCTATTTTTATATTTTTGTTTTCTGCTCCCATAGGGCCAACCACACAGCACATCCAACTACACATAATATAATTTCATTGACATCCTAAGTGGGACCTCCACCGTTAATGATGGGACTGAAATGACACGCTGAGTATCACATCGCACCATCAGCAGCACCGTAATGACCTGCATGATGGGACTGTCAACATTGACTCTTTTCCTCTCGTATGGCCCAACCTGCTCGTAAAGACAAAGACAAACGGGCCAGCAGAGTGTGGTAAACAGACGAAACATCTGTTTGGGAATCACTTTGCATCACTTAATTAAGCATGTGGTGCAGCGAAGGTCAGTGCAATCACAGCCTCAAATCACATTATCACAGAGGAGGATGATGCGAGTGTCAGCTGAAGGTTGTAAAAGGTTGATGGTCATCACTCTCTCTTAGATGGCTAAAAATGGTGATGGTGGTGATGACCGGAAACATAAAATGACTTGACTGACAGAGTGAGGACTGTGTGTGTGTGTGTGTGTGTGTGTGTGTGTGATTGGGATGGGCTAAAGAGAGGAAGTGGAGAGATACTCAGCACTGATGAACTGAAAGGTGGATGGTATATAACACAGGGAGATGCAAGCAGTGGATCAAGACAGAAGACAGGACAGACAAGACAACAGAAAAGAGAGCAGCTGAAGTAGTTTCAGGAACAAAGACATAAACCTCAGGTATCCAGCATGCGTGCTCTGGGGGTTCTGCCTCTGCTGTTGTGTGCAGTGGTGTGTGTGGTCCAGGTGAGAGCAGAGGTGAAGGCGGTGAAGCTGTGCGGTCGAGAGTTCCTGCGGGCTGTCGTTTACACCTGCGGAGGCTCTCGTTGGAGGAGATTCCTCAGTGAGTCAGACATGGACGGTGAGACGACTTCTTTTATTCTTAAATCTGTCACAGACATGGTGATCAGTGGTATTTTTAGGTACCTTTTTTCTCCTGGATTCAGGATGAAACTTATAGACAGTTTCTTGCATAATGCAGAATAAAAAATAAAAATTTTCTTTCACTGTGTAGATTTAGCTTACTGTTTCAAGTCTGTCCTAAAACAATACACAAGAGCCCACATTTTGCTAGCTGTAATCATGGCTCCTGTTCATACTGACCATTTAGAGGTCTGTTTTCAGTGTAAGTGATGGGGAACAAAATCCTGAAGTAAATATGAGGCTTCAGCTGCCTGAGTTAGACCAATCAAACTGATACATTACTACTGTCCCTCCGCTGCAGCTCCACAGGGAGACACATAGAGGGAATTACACACTAAAAAAACTGGAACTTCTGGAATATATTTTGCACAAAACTAAGATTGTGCATTTTGTCCCCCATCACTTACATTGGATCAGTGTGAGCAGGAGAAATGATGATGGCAAGAAAAACGTACTGGTTAAATGCACATATGAATCCTGACTTGTTTTGAGACAAACTTGTAAAACTGTGAATTTATCCTTCAAACCTTTAAGGTAGATGTACCTCAGCGCTTCTGCTAGTTTGTACTTTTTATTTATTACTATCTGTTTTATATGCTTTTCCTCTCACAAAAGATATCTGAATCTAAATGAGACTTCCTGAATAAAAACCTCTTAACATTGAGTAGCTATATGGTTGTTAAATGATCTTATTCCACACTGTACGTGTCTCATGTACATGTTCTGTATCAGCTTATTTTAGCTCTTTATTAAACGTTATTTTGTGAAATATTTCCTCAAAATTCAGCCTGACATAACCAGTTGTTGCCTAAACTTTGGGTTCTCAACTTGATTCTAAATTACAGTTCTGCTGATGTGAACAAACATGGGATCTACTACTGCTACTTGTTAAGGGTTTAACTACTCTACAACTGAGTCTGGTAAGGGTGAGGAAGACATGAAGATAGTGTGGGATGTCCCTGCTTATTTTGCAGATTTAAAAAAAAAAAAAAAGAATCCTGCAGTTTGTATCCTCGTGTTTATTCATTTCTTCAGGTTTTCTGCAAAAGTTGCCCTTTATAAAATCTCATCTTATTTATCTGACTAAAACTCCTTTTTTTTCAGTGCCATTTATATTTTGGTGTTACTTTCACTGACTCAGGCATCAAAATTTAAACCCACTTAACTGCAGAGTACTTCTGCAAAGTTGCATATTGTTTCTGAACTTGACCGTCAGCTTTCTACTGATTCTGTGTACACACTGGAATATACTGTACACCAGTGGTTTTCAAACTTTTTGTGCCCATGGTACACCAAAGGACAAGCCAAAATCTCAAGGCACACCTATATTTATATCTGTGCACAATAGCTTTCATAAGGTGTGTTATCACTCTTATCATGACATAAAGGTTTGTTTTTATTTACTAATATCAAATAACAATTGACAACCAACTATTACTTGTGAAATATTGGACAAAATTATTCAAGAATTCATTTTAAACTTTACAAAATCACATCAGAGCACCAATAACACATCCATTTAAATGGGAAATAATGTAAGATAATGTGATGTGCCACACACTTATCATTCCCATGTGTGAACGGTGACAAATAGCTTCCCAGTGAAGGTTTATTGAATTAAACTACATTTTTGACTTTTTACACAGTCAAGTAAAAATCCATTTATAACTTTTTGTATAGCCCCAGCTAAATATCGCAATAATAATGTACGGTTGTCACAAAATCCCACGGCACGTCTGGATTTGCATCACAGCACACTATTTGAGAACCACTGCTGTGCACTATTAATTCAGTGGCTGCAGTGCAGTGGGTGTGCAGGCAGACAGGTGCCCCAGCACAGAGACACTGTCTGCTGTTTTACCTTATTAGGGCTTCAGGATCCCACATATCATGATTAAATGCTGCGGCGGTCTGTTCCCCGGGCAGCCGCCTCTCTCTCTTGCTGTCACATACAAACAAACCCAGTTAGCCTATCAGTTGTGCTGATTAGAAAGAGAAAAGTGACACTGTAGAAGACAAATAGCACCGAGTTAATCTGCGCAGTCATTTAGAGTTTCCTTTTTTAATGGGCACATAAACCTCATTTACACAAGACTGATCTGAAAACAGTTGGTCATCCATCATTCTGTTGGAGAAAAATGTCAAACAAGTTATTTTGAAAAGAGTTAAAGTGTGTGAAACTTGTTACTGGACTGAATTAGATCAATGTATTTTAAGTTATGAGTGTTTCTTTAGCATTTGATGTGATTTGTTGCTCCAGGTTTGCCCACAGGGGAGCAGAACAGTTTGGAGAGCCTGAGCAGCAGCAACCCGGGCTCCGAGCTGACCAGACGGGATATCAACAACATACTGACCACCGTGTGCTGCCAGGTGGGCTGCAGGAAGAGCGACCTCACCTTCCTCTGCTGAGACCAACCCCCCTTCTCTCTTCTTCTCCCTCCAAAAGGACTCTGCTCTCTCCCGTCTCGCCTTCGTAGTAACCAAATCTGAATCAAAACCCTGATATGATCAATGTATTGTATGTACAATAAAGCTCTACAGTTTTCCTAATTGCTTTTGATATTTGTTTTGGTTATTACTTTGATGTGAATGTGGACCACATCTGTGAGCATGTTTCTGAACCCGAGCTGGAAGATATGTGCAAATTTAAAAAATATATTTTATTATAATATAAATGGACCTATGAATGAGGAAGCTAAGTAAGTTCAGGTAAAATCACTCAGGGACTGTATCACTTCCCACTCAGCGAGGACAGATGTCTCAGCCTGGGCTTGTGTCCTGTGTGTAGCCAGAATCCACAGGGTTGAAGGTTTGTACAATTTCCATCTCTGCTTTATTGTATTTAGAGGAAACTTGAGCTGTATTCTATCATTTTGCTCTTTTTGTCAAATAAATGTTCTTGCATGGGGCTTACACTCTAGCATGTTTCTTAAAACTACAGTCCTGACCACTACTGAACAATACTAGCGCAAACCTAGCGTCAATAAGATCATCACGACATCAACATGACAGACCTGTGCCATCCATGAACGTCCCCAGTTCCCATCTCTTTCTCCCCTCAAAAATCTAAGATGCTAACGTTATTAGCACAAGCCTACGGCATTTTACATTGTATAAATTAGCCTAGCAACAAGCAGATATTTCCTTTGCTCTTATGAAGCCAACACACAAGACTTAAAATGCTATTTTGTGGAGGCTTTATTGTCTTCACAATCTATTGTTTCTTATCTGTGGTTTCAGCTGACAAGAATAGAAATGAAATCTGTGTAGCTACAACGTGTAGTTACCTTTTTTGGGGAGATGCAAGTCAGGCTACGGCATAAGGTATGGTGAAGACTTTACATTGACGGAAAGCCTACACTGTAGATACGGCGTCGATTCAACGCAGAAGTATAAATCCCGTAGGCATAGGCTCTACGCTGACACAGCGAGAGGCGGGGTGGAGTATCCCAGGGCTGACATAGACAGACAACCATTCACGCTCACATTCACAACTACGGCCAGTTTAGAGTCACCAATTAACCTGCATGTCTTTGGATTGTGGGAGGAAGCCGGAGCATCCGGAGAAAATCCACGCTGTCATGGGGAGAACAAGCACCTCAGGAACCAAACCTGCCACCCCAGGTTCGAAATAAGAACCCTCTTGCTGTAAGGTGCTAACCACTGCATCACCGTGCCACCCAGTTTTGCAGGTATTTGGTCAGAATCCAAAGAATAGGACAAATAAGAATTCATCCTGAGGTGACTGATACATTGATGTACTTTGCAATTTTATGGGAATCCATCAAACAGTTGTTGACACAACACCTTAACTCATGCTGGCGCCAGATCATCAGAGTTGTTGTGATAGCCTACATCGCTTTAAAAACTGAATATCTGTAAAAACGTTGGTGCTGATTTTGCCCGATATTTTACAAAGTTAAAAATTTGACTTGGTGGTACTAGATGAAATCCAGTGGATCACATCAGTCACTAACATTCATCCTCTGGGGACCATGAATATCACGACAATCCAATTCACAAGATATTTCAGTCTTGATCACATTAATGGACCACTGACAGTCCAACATGGATCCACGCTGCAACTGCCTAAGAAATATATAATACAACTACTTCTTGGCATATTATGAGAAAGACTAAATAATACAAAGAAAACCATAAACAGAAACTTCCAGTTATAACTTTTATTGGTTTTGGAAAGAAGCAAACTAAGTTTCTCAGTTCATCTTAGCGTTGTTATGTACTGTACAAACAGCTTGCACATGTGTTTGAGGTTAACGGTACAGAACCAAAAAGCATTCTGGCTTATAGCACACATAAACACACTCCCTGCTCTCTTCTCAACATTAATACAGGTAACTGACACTCAGCACAACACATCAATGCAGCACTACCTATCATCATAGATGCCCCACCTTTTACTGCAATAATGAATTACTGCAGGACAAATTCAGCACAGAGATGAAGATCTGGAAAAGTTTTGTTCCTTTTGTTTTGTTTTTTTTCTTTCAAACTGGATGATGCAGCAAACAGACTGAGAGTGAGTTTTGTACTGCAACATGACTTCCAAACAGAAAGACATTTAAGCTTAGTGTAGTGGTGATTTAAAACAGATACATGATGGGGGATGTTTGTGGTGGGCCTCTGTAGATAATGCTGTAGTGACTGTTGCGCTGGAGCTTCAAGATTCACGTAGAAGGTTACAGCTTCCTGTCAGCCATGTTGATCAAACTAGATAAAGGACTAACATGACTGAAAGCAAAATGTTACCAAACTAATGTGGGAGCTAAATGGCACCAATCATCATCACCTTGCATTGATAAAATAAATGCAACCTCAGAGTAATCCACATGGAGTCTGCACAGAAATAAATCTGTTAAAAACAAGTCTTTTATTTGAACTGCACAGCTCAAATCTGATCTTTTTATTAGCCAATAACCATGTTAAAACTATGTCCAATTAAAAGTACGCTATCATTTAATAGGAGTATTGACATGTTGCTAATAACCTGCTTGTCCTACATTCAGCCTAACATGGTTCTACGACGGCTCTGAAAGGATTCTGATTGGTTGCATTTAGCAGAATGCCGACACACAGTACAGTACGGAGATCTTCGGCTACGCTTCACACACACTTTTTGTTCTTCATGTCGAGTGTCAGAGCATTCAGGAAGTTCAACATCATCAGCACAGTGTTTATTACACATTAAACAATATAATATTTTTTCATTTTTATCCGTTTTAAAAATATTCAGCTTATTCTCCTTAACAGAGGACTGACTGTCCGGGGTACACACACATAAAATACAAAAAAAAAAAAAAAAGAAGAAGCATTTTGGTCAACTTAACCTCGCTCCACAACCTCATTCAACTCATGTCATCTCACAGAGACCATTACGATTATGCAAAATAAAGCCATGGATTCAAGCGCTGGTTGGATGATCAGGGGATGTGGTCATGATATAATCAGGGAGTTTAGGTACCACTGAGGTGAATGGAAATAGGTCAGAAAGCAGTTCAGACATGTGGTCCAAGTTAAGGAAATAGCTGAATGTGGGAACTGAGAATGCTGGATTAATATAAGAATGTTTTCTGATGAGGTCTGAATTAAAAAAACAACAAAAAAACAAAAAATAAGCTGGTCCCAGTAAACAAATCCTGTTCCAGTGGTGGTACCACAGTCACCAAACGTCATCACTGCTGTTGAGAAAAACTGATTGCTTTTGTCTTGACCTTATTAAAAGGAAACGTTTGACAGTTTGGGAAGTTTGGACGCAGACACGATTTCGTGATGCGAATATCGAATGTTTAGCTGGAGCTATGAGACGGTTAGCTTAGCTTAGCATAACAGACTGGACACACACTGTTAGCCTGGCTCAAACTAAATGCTACTGCTAACGATGCTAAAGTTTAGCAGGTATAATATTTACCATGTCCACCATCTTAGATTAGCGTGTTAGCATGCTAACATTTGCAAACGTAAGTAAGCTGAGCCTGATGGAGAAGCATTTAGTTTTGCAGGTGATCATAAATGTATTGGACAAGTAATATTTGACCGGATGGTGGCGCTGCAGGAAATGTTAAGAAATCTTCAAAGTCAGAAATTAAACATTTTATATCTTGTTAAAATCAGACTAGCTGCTACCAGTCTTTATACTATGCTAACTGTCTCCTGGCTCCAGCCTCGTGTTGAACAGACAGATCTCCCAAAATGTCAAACTAACTCTTTGAAGTGTGGACCTTGCCCATGGTATAACTAACTCTACATTAACACTGCTTTCACGAAGCATAACACAGCATCCAGGAAGATATTTATCTTTTTTCTTTAAATTACCCCCCCTCACCCATATATAGCTCAAATCTTCTGTTGCACTCGAGTTAAAAAATTATATCTGAAATAAATTCAAAAATTATACCTCATACTGTACACAGGTTACCCAACTACACAGATAACAAAAAAAGAGAGTTCAAATATTTATACCTTTAAGGGTTCTGAGTTGCGTGATACCATTCAAATTCTATTCGTATACAGAATCACGTTTTATACAACAAAATCATTGTCATCAATAAATAAAAATAGAATGCTGTCATGTACTCTGGAGTCTATCACTGCTGTCCTGGGAACAACAGAAAAGGCTATCTGACAATACGAGGAAAACACCAAACGCCCTTTAAGATATATATTATTGATTTAAAATGACACTTTGTACACTTCTTTTGTTCTGACGGGAAACAGATTTTTCTTATTTTGCAACCAATAAACTGATTTATCATTGCAGCTGCCTAACTAGCTAAAAACTTCTCCGCGTCTGTATCTTCCAGAGAAACAAAATTAACAGTTTGATTGACTGATCAGTGCATTTATATTAAAAAGGATGTGATTCAAAGTCGTGTGACCCTGTAGTACCAGTAGGTGATGCATGAAAATCTGGTTAGTTTTTTGTAGATACTTGATCCTGCGTTTCAAGCACCGACTAGAAACATCTTTTATTTAACTGCTTGTGACAACATGAGTCAAAATGCATCAGTAAATGCGTTTACCTGCTGGCAAAACGCGCAAATGGCTGCCGTCAGTGCAAGACAGTGAGGACAGCTGTCTCAGGCTTTGCGCTCAGACTGTGACAGAAGGATTTTTTATGCAGCTGATTTCTTTGTCTGGTAATCGTGTATAGTGCTTCAACTTAAACTAGTCTAACTTTGGGAAATCAGACTTTGTCAGGAGGTTGAGGTGAATGTCTGACTGCAAGGATCTTATTCATGGGTGTTTTTACAGCCAAATCTTCCTGGACTCTAGACAACAAACAGCTCGTCGCCAAGAGTTCAAATCTGGCCCAAACTCTTTCTGTCCATGTCTTCTGTCAGGCAGCTGCAGTGAAACTTTAAAACAACACCACCACACATTGACCAGAGGAGGATGGAGACAGAGGCACAGACTTCAGAGGGAGGAAGAACCCAGGTGTCTAACTGCAGCAATACAGATGTCATGAAATGAATACAAATACGATAATTACATGACCTAAAACAGTTTCCACGATGCTATATGCAAGTTATACAATACTGCTGGGTAGGCTGCGGACCTGTCGTGTGGGTTCAGAAAAGGTTTACGGAAAGTCTGTCGTCTGGTGTCGGTTCGTCCTCTGTCCTCGATGTCAACCTCAGTCCACTGCGATTGTTTTGTTACAACAGTGCTGTTCTCAGTAGCATGGGTTAATTGTCGGCCAGGTATTTTCCTGAAAAACAACGATGAAACATTTAGGTTATGCTTCAGTCATTTATGGATCTTCTATAGATGTACTATTGAAGGTGGAGTCTGCGATAATCCAGTAAACTTTTTAACTAATCTGGCGAATATCTCCTTAAAGGGGATTTATACTTGTGCGGCAGACCCTACGTTGTAGCCTACGCACGTGGCCTATGCAGTTATGAGCATTTATACTTGTGCTATGGCGTGTCTGTGTCACTCTGCAGTTACACTTCCAAAACACTTGTTGGTGGCAAGGTTTCTGTCAAGTGCTGTAAAGTATAGTTGATTCAAAACACACCTAAAAGACACTTTAAACATGGGCTGAATAGAGACAATTTCAAAGACAAGTACACAAATCGGCTTCACTATAACTCACAGCATTCACAGACAAACACTTGACTGTTGCTGGACACATTTTCCCCACAAATACAACATGCTAATGTATTTAGCACAAGCCTATGGCATTTTACATTGTATAAATTAGCCTAGCGGCTAGCGGACTTTTCCCCTACTCATATGAAGCCAGGGACATCAGCAACATTACGTAATATTACAGAATTCGGTTTTCCAAACAAATACAACATGCTATTGTTTTTAGCACAAGCCTATGGCATTTTACATTCTATAAATTAGCCTAGCGGCTAACGGACTTTTCCCCTACTCATATGAAGCCAGGGACAACAGCAACATTACATAATATTACAAAATTCGGTTTTCCAAACAAATACAACATGCTATTGTTTTTAGCACAAGCCTATGGCATTTTACATTCTATAAATTAGCCTAGCGGCTAACGGACTTTTCCCCTACTCATATGAAGCCACGGACAACAGCAACATTACGTAATATTACAAAATTCGGTTTTCCAAACAAATACAACATGCTAATGTTTATATCACAAGCCCATGGCATTTTACATTGTATAAATTAGCATAGTGACGAGCACAAATTTCCTCTGCTCACATGAAGTCTGGATAAATCCTGACGTATAAATCCCTGAGGGATAAATCACACACAAGACTTAAAATGCTATTTTTGTGTAGGCTTTAATGTCTTCACAATTTATTTATTTTTCATCTGTGAAATTCAAGTAAATAAAAGCTTAGGTTCCACTGAAGGAAATGGTTTTCATCTTAGAAAAATAGGCAGGAGGTTTACGTTGCTACAACGCGTAGTTACATTTCTGAGGAGGTGCACGTCAGGCTCCGGCAAAGGGTGAGGCATAGATTCGACACAGAAGTATAAATTCCACCTTACACTCTGCTAGCTGACTACTCTGTGTGTGCTGAGATAAAATTCTGGTGTTTATACACAGCCCTGGCTCCGTAAATGGAATCCAAAATGGTTAGGATCAAGCTACACAACACTATGACAGCTACTTTCCGTCTTCCATGTCCTCTTCTATGAGAAATGGAGCTACACCATGGTAGTAATAAAAGATAAATAACATTGGAGATACTACCAGAGTTTCTGAAGGAGCACTGATGGGAGGGTGTATTTGTTTATATGTTGGGTTCAAATATCACTGATCTTCCTCCAGGATCACAGACTCCACCTTTAATCTCAGAGACAGTTACTACAGTAACCACAAGCTGCATTTCTACATAATAATGGAGGTAATGACAATTAACCTAATGTATAGAAAGATAATTTGAGCCATACACACAATCTGTAGCACAGAAACATTTTTTGCAAGTATAACATAAGAAAAGTGGCTGGACTTAGTTTATTATTTGTAAAACAAAATACAATATTATGTGAGTTATATCAGTCAGTTGACTGACCTCTAACTAGTTGGAATAAACTAAAAGATACCTCTCCTAACAAAATAAAAAATAATGTATAATTTACCCCTACACAAAGCATTTTAAAGTATAAATAAATAAATAAATAAATATCCCTCATCTTATATTGGTATTTAACATCAAACAATAATGAGTCAAACAAGGTTTATGAAGGTTTGATCTACTGGATGAGATAATGCTAGTTGCTGTGATCATTTGTGTTTGGTTTTAATATGTTGTTCATAAAATGCTTAACTGACCTGCGGCAAACCTCTTCTTGATGAGAGAGAAGCGGTATCCTGGCCCAGCCAGTTCAATGTCACAGCCCGACAGGGTGCTGCCCTCACTGGTGAACTGCACCGCCAGTGGGGCCGGTTTACTGGGACCTTCTGTTAGCTGAAAGCGTGCTAACAACGATCCCACACCTGAGGGAAGACAGCAAAATTAGAAAGACATCTGTCAGCCACGAGGAATGACTTCATGGACAGTGACGTGCACAAGGGAATCAAGTTCAAAGATCCCAGTGAAAACAGCTTTGGAAACTAAATGTTGGCTCTGATTTAACAGTATGAAAGATGAACATAGCAGCTCTGGATGACGACAGACGTTGCTATATTTAATCTCTCATTGCTGGAACAGGCTTTTGTATCAAAGCCTGTTCAATGTCAAAATATGTGCTAGATAAAGACTCCAAGAAAACACAGAATGAAAACCATTTGAGAAGAAAATTACAAATCATACGAGAGATACAGATGTAGAGTATTACATTTAAAAATCATCCTTGCTGAAAAGAAGCCAGGCTAAACTGATCATATTTGAGCCTGGTTACGTTTTCTATCTTAAACATAAGTCCATAATGTAGTTTACTGTCCGTGTCCTGGAGACCAGGTGAGCCCTGGAGGCTCTCTGCTTTGTAATATATGAAACAGGCAACTGACAATTTAAAGTACATCAGATGACGTCAGATTGCACAAATAAAACTGGGCTTTATCAGTTGAAAACGTGTGTACATATTCCACTGTAGCTGTTATACCAGATACCGATTTGAAACATTCAACACACACACACAAAGCCACAGCGCAGTGAGACGTCATGCTGAAAAAACAGTCATAAAACAGCAAATCAAGAGGTTTGCTCAAGTAATTGTGAAACAATTTGTAGACAGAAGAGGGCGCTGTTTACATCAAGCAAAGCTGACAAGCACCCATCTCTTTCTGAAGGGCATCATGTGCTATACGCTTTTTTTCCATAACCTGCTTTATTGCATCTATGGCTCCTCGTGCAGGTCCTAGTTCAGTGTTTAATGCCTGTAGGATCAGAAGAATGTCTGTAGGCTGTACGGACTTTTCTTTTTAACCTCGGTCTCTTTCCACCTCATTTCTCCAATCTATGGTCGTCTCTTTTCCAGTTTTTGATATAACAACAGCAGTACATTTATGAGAACAATTACTAATTCTGTCATGTTTGAACACACAGGGCAAACTCTGAAATGTGACTCAATCTCTTCCAGGCTGATACAATCTGAGATATAGATGATATAGATACAAAGAAATGTCAATCCCAGCCCTGGAGGTACTATCAGATGATTTTAAAGCCAGGATTATGCTTCTAATATTATAAGATTTCAACACAATACAATAAACAGAATTCATCACAAGTCTATTTTGAATATTACTAAGCGATATGTGTTACTTTTATTTTACTGTACGTACCTCCGTTTTCAGATTTCTGTGAGATATCAGGAATCTTCCACAGGATTCTTTGCTGCTCAGCATTCCTGTCAAATTCATGAGGACAGACAATCCATTTAGGAAGCTCCTGATGTGACCAATTACAAGTCAAAGTCCAACCATCTTAAAGTAAAAACATTTTTTGCAGATACTATGTACAAATTTGTGAGTTATAACAAAGTGGAGACTGTACCATGCAGCAGGAGGTAAGACAGCCTGTAGTTTTGAAACCCCTCCGTCGACAGGGACGAGGAACTGGACGTTGTTGAGGGCCATCGGCGTCGTCATGGCCTCCCCGTTGTATTTGTAGTCTATCCTCAGGTCAGTGCTGGTGGGCTCACATCTCCAGCTCACCGCTAGATTCAGAGGAATCGACTGGAGCCCCTCGGCCGATACCTGCACACAGATAAGCAAAAAAAAAAAAAGAAATAAAATAAATAACTAATAGCCAAAGCTGTTGTGTAGCTCTCAGCGTAGTGAAGTCAAGTCATAACTCTTGAGGAGGAGGGGGCAAATTCACCTGATACTTGAGCATGTCCACATTGTAGTATGTTGCTTGTGGCTTCTGCTCTGCCACCTTCTTTAAATGGGATATCAGGTTTGGCATGTTCACCCAGAAGTCCTTGGCATTGGCCTTGGCTTGTGTGGTGGTGTCGCTGATGGGGGAAGCACGTCGAAATAAAAATTAAGAGTGCAATGAGGAATGTTTGACAAGAAAAACAAACTTATTTTGGCTTTAACGAATTTGGCAACATTGACTTTCACAGCATGAGTTTGACGGGCTGTGGTCAGCATTTTTAATTTTAACAATATGCCACTAGGGGGCATGCTTTACACTTGTTAAAGTATGCATGTTTACGAAGACAACATTTGATTGACTTCTTGCAGAGGTTACCCTGCATTACTGTAAAAGGGTGATATTCTATGAATTTAAATTAGTGCTGAATCATAATTTAGTGACAGCAATAATTATTCAGCCGAGGCAATAAACATCTAGTGTTAATTAATTTATTATAGCTTGTTAACATTCAAATGAGCCTTTATAGGTATTTATTAGGTATTTTACAACAGATGCAATCATGAACTAACTTATTTAAACCAAGGACGATAAAAAAACAAACAAAGAAAAGCTGACCTCTGAAAGGGTGACCTCATAATGACTCAGTATGAAGTCAGCGTTAGTGTCAGAGATGATCACACTGAAGTTTACTCATACTCTCTGGTCAGCACTTAACAAACCAAACTGGGAGAGCTATATGGGATACTGAATGTTTTATGAGCCATTTCTCAGATAGTTTTACCCATTTACATCTTTATTAAAAATACAGAAATACGTGCACAAGTACATCTAAAGCTTTGCTAGTTTTTGGTTTTGAAAAGCAACAAATTATGTATGTTTGCTGTAAGTTTTACTTCGTTTCTATGCCATTTTATGTTCTTTCTTCCTTTTAATTTACACACAAACACATCAAGTTTTCCTTGTGTATGATTCAAGTTAGTAGGATATGTTGTGTGGACACAAATATTATTAAAATGATTATTATGAACAATGAATTGGAAACAAATATAGTTGATAAAGAGTTTGATTTACACATACTTACACAAAGTGACTTCTTTTGATCATATGATGCCACATGCTGTTTAGCTTTTATCTTACATTCTCTTTATGTGACATTAATGTTATTAAAACAAATTATAAGGCACAGTGAGTGTTTGATTTGGTTTTGATGAAGTTTGGTTAAATCATAAACACTCATAACACATAAAAAATGAGGAGGAATTTCCAAGCTGCCCAGTAAAGCATTGAGACTCTAACTACGCATGTGAGGAGGATGCAGTAATCTTTTCACTTCTTCACTGCCTCCAGTGAAAAACAGTGCATTTATTTTATGTTTCTGAGAGTGAGGTGGTGAGTTCACAGCGACGTCATTACCAGCAGAGGAGCTGGGGGTTAGGCAGCACATGCTCCAGTCGGCTGTAGTTGGTTATGCTGAAGGTTAGCACGGCAGGGGACGGGTTATTGGCAAAGTGCCGCGTGATTCCCGCCGGAAACGACAAAACCATCTCACCTATGATCTTCACAACACACCTGAGAGGAAGAGGAAGGCAAGGAGTGGGTTAGAGACAGAGCAGAGTAGACATCTTGATAAGCATCCGATGGGACTGTTGTAAACCCAAATTTGTTTCACATACTGCAATATCTTCATAAAAGTTTGTGCCCATGAGCCTGAATCACAGCTTTATGTATTCAACACTTTGTAGATCACGATTCACACAACCCTAGTTAATATTAAAAAGGCCTAACTCAATAATTCAAACCTATTAGTTTATTCCTCTTTGCTCCTCAACCCACCTCAAAGCAGTTTAAACAGAAAAAACTGAGCATGCTCAGTGAGGTCTGCCTGACATGAGGCTGCACTGCAGAGATGGGAATGGAGACACACATTATACAGCCCATATTCACTATGATAAAGGAGTACGTTACCAAGTACAACCGCACTGATTTTTTTCATTTGTTTGCTTTAAAAGTGGGAACACTTTAAACCCTCTATTTACAGTAGCATGTACGAGAGGTACATGGTTTTCACCACACTTTAATTTAATTTTTCTGTGCTTATTAATGCATTAATCAACATCAACAAGCATTTGTAACTGGTGTATAAACAGATGTTTGACAATACAATTTGTAATTTGTAAACAATATGTCTTCCTCACTCTCCCTGATAACCAAGAAAACTGTTTATGAAGGTTTTAGGCGTCAGAAAACATACATGGAGCTTCAAAGTGTTAAAAATTGAAAATAAATGAATAGAATTAATAATAATGAACATAAAAAATACATAATTATTATTGTAATATACTATTAACAGTGTTAAACCTCCCTGTGAATGATGTGTACATGTATATAAACTGTAAATAACAACTTTCAATACACACATGATTTGTTCATGCGTATAATCATACATATATTGTTAAATATGATTACAGCTATGTCATACTGTGTTATCAATCCTTTATATACAGCAGTTACAGATGCTTCAGAAGTTATAATCATTGACATATATATATATATTAAAAACACTTAAATGCACAGTACACTAAAATGTACTTGTATATGTGACTGTTTAAAGACTTCTTAGAAATGTTAAATAAGAAGGTGATTAATTTAAGCATTACTAGCTCCAGCGTTATCCTTTAAGTACTGCTGTCTAAACTGAATGAACACACACTTTATATCAGCAACACATGGGGAAAAAAAGCCATGAAAACTGGTCGGGGAATCCCACTGTCATAAGTAATGTCAGGACATGTTGTGAATGTGTGAAGCTGTTTGTTGACCTACTTGCTGGGGTCAGCTCCTTTAAAGAAGGCGTTGACCGTCTCTGTGAATGCAGCGGCCACAGGAAGAGTGTCCTGAGCCCCCATGGTGAGAGGACTGGGTCCTCTGGAGCAGCCTGGAGGCAACACACACACGTATAAATACACACGGTAAAATAGTCTGAATAGGGCAACACACACACTCAGACGATGTCCATACTTGATAATCCAATGAGCTGAATTTGTTGCCATTAACTATCCCTTTCTGGTGTGTTAAAGCTTAAGACAGGACTACATGAAACATCAATGTATTGTAGCTTTAACCCAGTTTAAAATACATAACAGATAACAGAGGTCAAACACATTAATAATAGATACATGTTCCAACTTCCAAACCAGGACTCTACACTCTTCCTAACCAACAGTGTGTGGATGAAATGAAGAGCACATTGTGTGCATACTGCTGGGATGAGATGAAACCTAAAAACAATTTGAAATGAGGACAAATATCGTTGTTAGTAAGGTGGCATGAAAACAGCAGGGTTATGTGTGACAAGGATACCCATTTCTCTCTGCTCTTTGACTGTGAAATTGTAGCATCAAACACAATTACCTCAAATATCTCCCTCAAATTAATGAAGTTTTGCACACTGACATCTGCTTTTAATTGAATGAGCACAGATAGATGAGAAGGGAAAGGCAGAGGCAGACACAGAGAGAGGCTGAGAAAGACGTGCATGCTTATTCTAGACATGCTGTTAAAGCTGAGTTATTCTGACAAGATCAAAGAAGATCAGAGAGCCTGAAGATCAAACCAAAAACCAAACGACCAAAAGGACAAAAGTGACGACAAAGAGATTAGTAAAGTACACGAAGAACGATGATTCTTCGGGGAATGGAAGGCGGTCAGCGCAGACGAAATCAGAATGAACAATGTCAGGAAGAGAATGTAGAGAAAGATATGACAAGACAGCATATGAGAGGGGGGGGGCTCAGACAGGAGTTAGCATGGCGTGGGTTAGGGTGATGGAGAGGAGAGGGAGGGAGGAAAGAAGGGGGCAGGGCAGGGGAAGGGGACAAAGCTTGCACAAATGAGCCTCACAATAGAGTGTGTGCGCGCTACCCTGGTGCAGAGAGAACTTACCTTCAAAGGTTAAATAAAACTTCCCTCTGTCAAACCATACAAGGGATGGCTGGTCATTCTCTGTGTGGGGTTGAGGGGTGGAGGGAGGAGGGGAGGTGGGGTCGGGAGAAAGGGACGAGGAGGAGGGAGGAGGAAGAGGAATGAAAGGGAGGGAGGTGGGTGAGGAGAGGTGAGAGGAGGGAAGGAGAGAAGGACAGTAGCGTGAGTCTCACATGGCAGGTCTATCACACGTCACAGTGGGGTGAAACGTGGAGGTGGAGGCCAAGGGTGGGGGGACGAAGAGACACAAGGCGAGACAGAGCATGTGACAACATGGGTGGTGTTTTTTTTGTGGGTGCTTGCGTGCGTGAGGAGAGGCAGGAGCCAGGTGGAGCGGGGGCCAGGTGTGTGCTGCTGGATGCCGGCAGTGGAAGGACTCAATATGGAATACAGGAGAGAGGAAGTTGAGGCTGCCAGGAGAGACAGTGCGGTGGTTGCCAGTTTCAGGGGCAGCAGCCAATGTTTTCTCTATTGTGCGATAAATAAAATGGGAACTCCACACCAGCTGATACTCTAATTCGTGGCAATTTAGGTAGCACTAAACTGGCACTACTGTCTCCATCAGTGGCAGATTGTTCATATCGCATTTATCTATTTTAGGCTTTCCTCTCGGCGTCTTACTGTGCTCACATTTTCCTCCAGGCCTCCACTTTTCAAATTATGAAACAAATGGAAGTAGAAGACACCCTGCAGGGGGCAGCCATGATACCGAGAGAGCAGGGAGAAGGAGCAAGATTGTGGTGCACAGGGAGAGAAATGCTGCGTCCCAATTTCAGGGGTTGGATCCTCCAAGGAGCACAGACTATGAAGGTGAAGACAGTCTTTCCTCACAGACGGTCCTGGTTAACTGGATATGCCAAAGATATATTTCAGGTACTATATAAATAGTGTCTCCATTACAAAGTATGTTCATCAAAGCGCTGTAGCAATTTTTCCGACTGCAAAAAAGGATCTTTATCAAACATGCCTTCTATGTGTTCATTCATAAAATCAGCCAGGTCATTATTATCAGATTTACACACTCAAATATCTACAAACATTGGCCTAAAATGTCCCGTATTGTTTGAGCTATACTTCAAACAGCTGACAATATTCAAGTACCAGTGATCAGCTCAGCTAGTTCCTGAGTTAGGAGTGCACGCTGGCAACTTTCACTTCAATACATGATGGACAACTGGCATAAAAAAGGACCAAGTGGGGTGTCCTGGTGGCCTAGTGGTTGCGACGCATGTCATGTGCGTCCAGACCGTCCTGGTACACAGCAGTGTACCAAGTTGATGACCTTATGAGTTTATAGTGATTGCCCCAGTATGCACTGAATAACTAAACAGTGATCAACATGGCCCCTTTTGTTTGTCACACGAAGAAGATACTTTGCTCTGGGGACACAAGTGAAACAGGAGGATTACAGGATATTACAGGTTGCAAAAAATACACCGGATCTGTCCTTAAACTTTGGGCAAAAGAAGGCCTGATTCATCAGATGTATTTTGATGAGCCTCTCAAAAGAGACAAGCTTTTTATGAGTCTATGAATTCAAACTTTGGAGGATCTGGCCCCTGAACTGGGATGCAGCTCCAGTTTGACGAGAACAAGCCTCTCCATGGATTGTGTTGTGAACTATTTCACTAATGACAAAAAAGCAGCAAAAATATGATTCTCCCAATGTCAAATATTAGCTTTAACTCATGTCAGTGTTTCAGTGTGACACAGAGCAGAGCAGTTTGGGCTCGTTCAAGTCCATACTATTGTCTTGACGTAGGATCCCAGCAGTGAAGGTGTGTTGTTGAGTGAGTGCACTAGCAGAGTTGTTGGGTGATGGAACGATGAGAGCAGCATGGTGCTTCGAGAAGAGAACAAAAGGGCAGGTGTTCAGATGGGAAGGGCGGGTTTTGGGGTTTGTGTTTCTATGGCTTGAGAGTGACAGGTGTGACAGGTGGGCGTCAGGGGTCGAGTGTGGGAGTAGACCCAGGCTTTGGGGCCAGGTGGAGATTGGTTGAACTTGAGGCTGTGTCGTGCTACTCCAGCGGTAGAGAGAGGATGACATGAATACCAAACAGCTGCTGCCTGTCTAATTCGGCCTAATTCTCATGCCAGACTTCAAACGACTCTGTGAGCAGCAGCTCTGATCTGACAGCATGTGTGAGAGTGCGTGTGTGTTTGAGTGCGTGTGTGAGAGAGTGAGAGAGAAAGACAGACAATATGGATCTCAAGGGCCCACAGATAAGGAGCTCTTCAGACATGCTCATTGAACACACAAACACTCAAACACACTCTTGTGGTGCAGACTGAGAGTAAAGGTATCTGGGAGGGACTGCACTGCACTCTGCACGCACACAATGTGTCGCCAAGAGAAGAGACACAAGGTTGCCATGGTGACATGGCGAGACAGCACTTGGTGCACAGTCATAAAACAGAGAGAAAAGTCTCACGAGCGGGCAGATGGGCAAAGGGGAAGACACTCAAACTTATTCGTAAAAAAAAAAAAAAGTTATGCAATAGATGCAGCTTTTTTTTTATGTCACCACAGTTTTCATTTTTTCTGGTAAATTTTGTCTGTGGGTAACAAGAGATACAAGAGAGTGAGGGATATACAGATAGGAGAGACAGAGAGATACAGACTATCATACCTATTAAATGCTTGGCAAATGTGTGGAAAGGTATGAGTCCACAAAGCAAAACAACAAAACAGCAAAAATTATGTTTTCACTAAACAAAAAAAAAAGCTGCCACATTTGAAAAGAATAAAATGAACGTGTGGTATGTCCCTACATCTGTTAGCAGACCCTGAAGTAGACTAGTCAAATGTGTAGGTATTAGGATAATGACACGTAGATGGTCTTTTTATATATCTAATAATTTGAAATGTGTTTAATGCAAAAACAGGCTTTCTGAAACTGAGCCAGAACGTGGGAAAAAAGACCCCAAGTGTCTCGCTGTCCCAATACCTAAACACTTTGACTGACATTCATTGAGAAAGCACAAAAACACTCAGTGATGGACCTTTACCCTTCTATGTCAAGTGCACTCTGGGTAAAGAACATCAAACAGACTGAAAAATGACACAAGAGCACTCCCCCCCAAACCCGACCCCTGTTCCTCTCTTTGAGTGGATCTGTACTGTACCTGCAAACGAATCAAAGTGTCTCTCAAAGGTGGGCAGTTTGTCTACATAAGCATCGTCTTCTGACAAGCCAAAAGGACAAATAAACAGACGAACAAACAAAAGGCAAAAAACAAAACAAAACAAAACAGAAAGCAAATCAAACCAAGGAAAAATAATTCAAAATAAAAATCAAAAAAAGTACTGTCATGCACACAAAAATGAAACTGTGAAGAACAAAAAATGTCAAATTTAGAAAGCAGTGAAACTGGAATAAGTGCGATTTATAATTAAAACAGTCTCAGTGACTTTTATATTACTGTCAAGTCCATCAGCTTAAAGACTACTAACAAAACAACAATGAATAAATAATGTACATTTAGGGCTGTAATGGAGACTTAAGTGAAATCTCCACACAGAAATTATATTTTCTACGTCACAGTCTGAATGTACTGAAGCCATGTGCTTATTATTTGTCCCTACAATCTGTTTTAAAAAAGCAACCACCAACCAGGGACTATATTCTGTTTTTATGTAACTGCTGCTGCCTCCAGAGTGCGTATTTCTTAAATCTATTATGACTCAGTCATGCTACAGTCTACTGAGAATTGCTGTTATCCACTCACAACTCTGCACTGCAAGTCCTTCTACACCAACTCTAAAGTTAAATCAAGGAGTCGTTGTTGATGTTGTGCCATTAATAAACACCCCTGCTTCACCAACCACTCATACTGTGCGTGTGAGGGTAAATATAAATTTGTTTGTGTGTGTCAACCTGAAGCCTTATCTATCTGTATCTATCTATATTAATAGAAATCAAGACACCAATGTCATGTTTTACATTTGTTCCCATCTATCTCCAGATAGTAACAGCTGACAACATGCATAGGTTTTAATGATGTGTGGTAATTAGATGCCACAACATGTTTTGGCACTCTATTACTGATATTCATCAATGAGTGGACCGTCATTGGCAGAAAACTGTCACCCTTTCCAGAAAACACACATCTAAAAATGAATAAATAAATATAAAATGCCGTGACTCATTCCACAAAAAAACGAGCACAAGGAAGGACAGGGCCAGTGCATAAAATCAAGAATGAACTTTTAATTTTAGACATGAAAAGTAAAATTCAACCATGACTGCTAGCCTCTGTGAGCACAGCTGTCAGATGGCCGTTGAGGGAGCACACACCTGACACGGACACGGAGAGCTCTTTACTGACGGTGGGGGTGGTGGCGGCACTCAGGGAATTGGTGGAGGAGATGGAGGAGGTGCTCTCGGCCCGCGCCAATGGGGCGATAGGAGGGGGGCTGGCAGAGTGGATCGGCGGGCTGAATGGACGATTCTGAAAAGATAAAAAGATACAGACAGATTGGACTGATGCAGAGGTGGGAGTAAAGTCACACATGTGCAAGTCATAAGCAAGTCTAAAGTCATAACCTTCAAGTCTCGAGCAAGTCACAAGTTACTGTGGTGAAAATCATGCAAGTCAAGTTGAGTCACTGGTCAGGTCAAGCAAGTCAAGTTACTCTCACAAACTCATAAAGATAATATAACATAAGCTGCACCCAGTGGTGGAATCTAACTAGACACATTTACTCAGGTACTCTAAGTATTGTATTTTTTAACAGAGTGGTATTAGTTACTTTTACTAAAGATTTAAATACTTCCTCTGCTGCTCCAAGCCCTCTGGTCAGGGTGACAGACTCTACTCACATAATGTACCTGCTGCTGCTGAGCAGGTGAGATAATAACGCACTGTTAAAATCCCCAAATGGGAGCAGAGCAGGAATGGGAAGCCAAAAAAAGAAAAAAAAAAAAAGTCACTGGGGAAACCATCTCATGGCGCACGGATGCACACGGCAAGCGCACATACACACACTCACAGATGGTGAACTTATGTTGGGACAGCAGGAAGGAACATTCGTTACGCACTGTGGCAGTATCAAAACCTTGTACAAATAAGAGGAGAGCCTGAGCACATAAAGCTAGCAGTGACATGTATCGGCTCTCACAGTGACAGTGAGACGGTGTGTCACTGGTTGCAAAGCAGGTTCAATACTGAATGAGTTGTTGTAGACTTATCTGACATGTATCACGCAGATAGAACTGAATAAAAGCACATGATGCTGCTATACATATTGCCACTCCTCCGAGGAGAGCTGCGGGCAGGAGGAAGTGGTAGTGTGGGCACGAATATCAGCCGGTGGATCCTCCCCCGCTGCGACATATGCGTTATCATATTTCAAAAACAAAATGTAACTTCTCAATGTCTAGAAAAATGCAAATATTAAATAAAAAAGTTAAGCCCTTTCAAGTCATCTGTCTCAAGTCATGAATACCAAGTCAAAGTCGGGTCTTTCATCAGTGTCAGTCAAGCAAGTCTCAAGTCCTCAAATTTGCAACTTGAGTCAGACACGAGTCAAGTCATATGACTAGTGTCCCCCACCTCTGGACTGAACAAAATGAAAGACATTTTTTAAGTTCAAGGATTTTGTATCTTAAACTAATGCTTATTATGGTTACATTTAGGTATCAGAAGTTATTTTGAGTAACCAGGTTAAGCTCTGATGATCACCTGAAAAACTTGTACCAAAGTTAATTTTACCATAAGCAAGCTCTACAGGTGGGTGTGCCTTTAAAAGGCTCTGTTATGGAATATTCCTGCTTGTCCATGTAAGGATGCAGGTGAGCCAAAAACCAGGAAGGCAGTGAATTAACCCCCCCGGGTATTATCTGACCAGCACTTGTTACAACAGTGACACAGTTTGATATTGTTAAGTGGGCACTAAATCTTAAACAAGGCAAAACACAACCATCTCAGTCAGAAGTGAAAATATAAAATATGACAAACTACAACACTTACTACATCTCCTATAGTGGGTTTCCCTGGAGGAAGTTTGGGCCGTGAAGGGGGACGAGGTGGAGGTGGTGGTGGGGTGGGGTTCGCTGACGAAGGAGTGGAAGGTCGCACTGGAGAGGAGGAACCTGCAGGGCAGAACAGAAACATATAGACACATATGTTATTTTGTTAAACCCTACTGTTCTTTTTAGATGTCTAAATGTAGAAAAAACCCCAATGTACACGCAGAATAAATGCATGATGGAAAGGATCATTTTTTAAATACACCGGCAAGCATATTTCCTACGTTTATTTTCGGAACATATTTTCATACTCACAGTGTAACAGGGGACAATATTAAAGGAATACTTCACCCAAATAAATGACCATTCATGTGTCAGTTATTCGTACCTTGTTATCTTGAATTCATGAAGATCACTGTTTTTCTCATATGCCTCCAGTCAATGAAGCATCCAAAAGCAGCAAACAATTTTTATTAATTTAAGTATTGGAGAACCTTATACTGCAGGAGTTGTGTGAGAGATTCTTAACAGATTTGTAATATAGTTGTGCTGTTGTTAAACGCGACCCCAGTTTGCTTTATTTTATCAACATTAGCCATTTCTGAATTCCTTTCTCCACCAGGGGAATGAAAGAACAGTTTTCTTCACCAATTCAAGGCAACACAGCATGAATAATTAATATATAAGTGGTCGTTGTGTGGGTGATGAGTTTCTGTAACAAGGAATGTGTATACTCAAGAATTGGTTTCCCTTTTGCAAATTTAAATGCGCTTTTCATGAAAAGAGAGACTAAGTTTTCATATTATTGTTTTACTTCAGTTGAAATTGGGTTTTTACTTCTGTCATGCACACCTCTATACAGGATTAAGAGAAGACAGCCTCCCATTTTAGATGCCTTGAGTATCTGTTACCACTGACAATAAGGATTTTCCTTAAGCTTCAACCACACAAAATTACTTCTTAATAACTTTGGCTTGTTACAGTTTATGCGCAGCTCTTAGTCACACACTTTCTTTAGTGAACTACTAGCCTAAATTTGGTCAATGTTTTCCCCTTTATTTGGACTATTTCTTCAAATAGTTATATATTCCGTATTAAGTCTGGCTTATTAAAATTTACCTGAAGAAAAATGTTAGTTTTCTGCATAATGGACAGCTGAAATGTTCATACTTTTAAAGGTAGAAGTCCTTCTGGCAGGACTAGCTGACAGCTCCTACAGTAGACAGTGTATGTGCAGTAAAAATGAAACTGTTCTACCAAACTGAAGTCTGACCTTTAACTACGAGTCAGTCAGAACAAAAACCTGCTCTAACATAACACAATTGTGCAGTAGAATGGTGGTGTATATACAACGGGCCAAAACATGACCTCTTTCCCAGGGATAAATAAAAATGCAGATGCACAGTTCACTTTGTGCAGGTTTAACAACAATGATGGTGCAATCAGCTGAAAGGAAAACTGGAGATGGTGCAATGCTGTAATACAATCTCTTCTCAACTCCAGTCAAAACAGTCTCCACCTAACCTTATTTGTATGGAGGCTATTAATATAACTAGTTGCTTGGCTGGTTTGATGATGAGGAAATTGTCAGAGTGTGACAGTCAATCACTGTCCTCTGAACACAGTTATCTAGATGTGATTCAGTAAATTATTTTCACCAATCTCAGCTCTAAAAACTGGTCCTCTATAAACTGTATTCACTACCGTCATTGGTCACTCACCGCTATTTGTGCCACCAGCTCCAGATGTAGGACCTGGTGACGACACCACCGCCCGATATGTCGGTGGAGGAGGTGGGGGAGGCGTACTCCGACTGCCCTGGCTAGCATCGTTGGGCGAGGTGACAGTTTCACCTCCGTCCTCTTTGGGTTGGGTGACGTCTGTGTTCTTGGACTGCTCCTCCTGAGACAGGGAAAGTGGCGGAGGGACGGAGCATGCTGTGGGTGCCTCGGCAGGAGGAGTCACCGCTGGAGGGGTGCTTGCTTTGGGAGCAGCAGCTGGTGGGTTGCTGGCAGGTAAGTCAAGAGGAGGGGGAGAGGAAGTGGGAGGAGACGCAAGCTCCTTTGGTGGTGCAGGGGGTGGAGAGGTGGCAAGCGTGGGAGGATTTCGGTCCTCAGGTGTAGGTGGACCCGAGGGGACACGAGGTGCAACAGGCTCCTCTGAGGGAGGCGGGGAGGTTGGGAGAGGGGGCACAGGTTCTTCTTTTGGGGGAGGGGAAGTAGGAGGAGGTGGTGCAGGGTCTTCTGGAGGAGGTGGTGATGTAGGTAGGGGTGGGGCAGGAGATTCAGGTGGAGGCGGGGAGGTTGGTACTGGAGGTGCTGGTTCCTCTGGTACAGGCGGCCGGTCAGGAGATTCTGCATTGAAGCAGACCCACGAGTCGCCTGTGTCCTCGCCAGCAGGGGGAGTCTCTTCTGGTCCAAAAATGTTGTCCAAGTCAGCTATTGAGGGCTTTCTGACAGAACTGTCTGCGTCTGGTGACACTTCTGAAACACAGACAACCAATGGACCAATCAAAGGCTGTGGGCTCAGTAAGTTTACACACAGAGATAAAACATAACGACAGAGAAAGTTAGAGCCAGAAAGTTAGAGATGAAGAAGCTTCTGAGATCTAAAGTTACAGTTTGTCTCATCCCGATGTGACAGTGCGATATATCAGGAGGCAGAAATAGATGAGAAGACCTCTTACCAGCGTTATCTGCTGAGGGAGAGCCAGTCGATGGGGGAGAGGTCGGGACATTCTTGGGGGGAAGTGGAGGTGGAGCTGCAGTCAAATCGAAAGTGCAACAATTAATATTCCTATAGCAGATAATTCCAGGAGATTACTGCCTAAACAATCTTGGGAACCCTTCGGCTCTCATCTGACAAACATAAAGCCTCTGAACAGCCAAAATTTCGGGAGATCTGGTGTTGCCAGTGGAAAACCTGGTGAAGATCCTCTACCATGCACTGCTTTTTGTCTACAGATCCGACTAGCAACAGGTCCACACAACATCTCAGCTCATTTCTATGAACTGATATCTACATATGAATACAGATATATTACACAAAGCTAATAAAAAGCGAAATCTTAATCAGACAATAGCTGATGGGTTCCGAGATTGCAATTTGACCGATGTGTTCAGCCTCTTTTGCTTACCACATCAATGACTTACCTGTGCACAACAGAAAACCTACTTAAACATGATTGGTCAATACTACTTGGATGACAAATGGAAACCACAATGCTTCTGATACAAAAATCTTGTACCGTAACCTACAGATTCTGCATATGTATATGTGTGTGTGTATGTATATATATATGTATGTATATATATACATACACACACATATACACAGATATCTGTTTATTGAGATTACAGCCTAATGTTTATATAAAGTAAATGGTGTTTTATGTTTATTTAACACAGAAATTCCTGTAACAAAAGCTTCGAAAGTTTGACTCCATACATGGCAGGGATTACCACACCTGCAAAACACAACCACAACAACTCGGGGAGAAGGGATCATCCCATAAAGCATTAACCATGCAGAAAAGCACATTCAGTCACCACCATGCCAAATGCAAGGAGGAGGCAGCGAGGGAGGATGAGCTGGTGCGGTATGGGAGACAGGTACTGACCTCTCCCAGAATAAACTACAGCCAAAGCTGAATCATTTGGTTGTGAAACGGCTGATAACATAAAATGGGTTACAGCTGGCTGTTTGTAACAAGGAGCAGGGCGTTGTGGTCACACAAGTGTTGGACTGGGTCAGTGTGCAGGCCTGTTTGTTAGTCAGATGATGATGAGGTTCATGAGGTTAGCAGATGGATCCGTGCAGTCATTCCAGGGAGAAGAAGAAATGCAGCACAATATGCAGGTTATTAAACTTACTTCCTGTGGGGAAGGATCTTGTCAAAGAGGATTCAGACTCTGACAGAGGAGCCCCCCACGCATCGGACCCCGAGAAACCCACTAAGTTCAGAAGGGGACAGAACAGGCCGTGGCAGCGGCATTAGAGCCAACATATTCAAAGGGTTTCTCATTCTGCGAGGCTTAAAAAAGCATTAGGTGCAAGAGAGGAAACAACAGAGACCAGCATGTCAATAAAATCTTTCATTAGAGAAGACCGATTTCCAGCCTCAGTGGCAAACAGCAGTCAGGATGTGTTGTAACATTTGCCAACTGAATTTCAGTGCCACTGTAATAGTGGGATGCAGGGTTCAGCACAAAATGTATCTGAGGACATGGCTACAACCTTGTTCACTCAAACTGATTTCTAGAGGCAGAATAAGAAATATCTGGGAACAGGGGTGACCAAGACAGCCCACTTGTATCCTGTGATTAGTTTTTTGAAATTGTGCAATAGTATATAGCATTATATAAATTCAACATGATGAGAGTTAATGTGAAATCTACACGTTTATTATTACCTTTACCATTAGCCTGCCTATGTAAAAAGTAGTTAAACACTATCCTCACTACTTTTCTCAATAACAAATCACATGATGCCAACACCCACATTATTAGGGTAGGGTAACATGACAACACACTGTATGAGATCTTAGTAAGATATTCTTTTATACTGCTTATACCAAACTAGCTACCTGCCTGTTACTGTACTATTTCCGGATATACAAGTAAAAGTTTTGCAAGAGAACTTTATGAAAATACTGGATTTACAGGATGTAATGTGATGAATTACCTTGATTTTTCAAGCATTTACTTCACAACGTTAACCAAAAACAACATCCCCATCATAAATTTAACAAGAACCTAAATTATTAACACTCAGTTGCAGTTTATTATATAACAAAAATACAGCAGTCAACAGTCCTGCAATAAATACAACCTTCATAAAGGTTATAATGTTGAGTATTTGGTAAAACTGTTATGGAGAGGTGCTGATTCAACTTTATGGTAGTTAATTAGGATGCAGCTCAGATGCAGGGTGGAGGGTGACTTTTGGGGCTCAAGCCTGAATGTTTTCTCAAGAGCATCAAATCTTTTAGGTTTCTAGAATACCTTAAAAATGGTTTCATTCAGATAATAATATGTGCCCATGCTGTTTATCCTTCTATGCTATTCCTTAAAGAAATGTATTATATGTGAGTAAAGGTTCTTCTGTATTAAGGACCACATTTACCTATCATTGCTGGGGACCCTTGATTTGCAAATAGAGCAGCCCAGATTATTATGGCATTGCTTCAAATGTAGCAGATTTGTCAGCTGTGAACTTCATCTGTGAACTCCAGCAAAGTATAACAAGCATAAGTTTCAAGATCAGTAACGCTGTTTACACCAGACACCTGCCTATCTGTGTTACGTACCTTAAAAATAGTAACATCAGACAATTTTCATCTCTTTTTTAGGCGGCAGAAGTGAAATGAGTCATCCTCAACATTTGCTGTGTTAAGTGTCAGAATGATGAAGACAGTCGGAAAACAATTAGATATAAGACAGGATGTAGGCTCTGCAGGATGACTTTCTTCCGTTGCAACAATCATGTTTTTTCCCTCTAACGGTGTACAGATTTTTAGGCATTCTATTATCTCAAATGGCTCAAAAATAGTGCATATAGCTGCTGAAAAAAAAATCTCAGAGGGGGGATCATGCCATCAGACTTCCTACTGTAGGTTTGGGCTGAGCCTCAAATTTATTTCAATAAGCGTGGGCTAAATAACAGAAACACCTCTCTGTGTAGTGCAGTATAGTTCAACGGCACCTCAATACATCCTCCAAGATTACCATAAAGTTGAATCAGCACATTTATTATCAGCGCATTTATTGCAGGACTGTTGTATTAGACTACATTTGCTTTCCATGCACCTAATAAACTGGAAACAAAATGAATAATAGATACATTGTTACTGCTATAAATGGAGGGAACAAAATATTGGAATCATCTCAAAGCAGTCTCTCTACAGCAAACACTGATCGTTACTGTGTAGGTCTCGTGAGGGTAGGATTTATTGTAGGGCTGTTGTATTAGACTGTATTAGTATTAGCAAACTGTACCTAATCGACTTGAAACTAAGTGTAAAATTACACCAGAGAAAAGATTTTATCTTTATCACACACCCCCACTCTTTATGATCTTTTGAAGATAAAACCATAATGAGTAAAAAGTTGTCACACACATTGAGATTTTTTATATGTCTGAATAACTGTATAAAGGGAATTTGTGTCAAGTTGATGTTAGTTATGCCTGACATGGCAGTTGCGTAACAGCTAAGAGCTCTCCCACAGCCTGTGCTGCTAAATCCTACTGGATTGGCTGAGAGCGGGTGGCAGCAGAGTCTGCATATTAACAAGCTGCACTGTGCACGTGAACATGACCCCCCAGTGCCAATTTCAACTTTGACCTTTGCAAAGACAGATGGAGAGAATCCACAACTGCACAGAGAGCCTGAGGGAAGAACAATGATGTTAGAGAAATAGGTGAGAGGGAGGGAGAGGAAGGACAGAGACAGAGAGAGAGAGAGAGAGAGAGAGAGGATATCTGCTATGACAGCCAAGCAGGGCTTAGCTGGCAGCCTTAAAGAGACAATAAGTGTGTGTTCAGAAAGCCTTTTTCATTGTGTTGCTATCACAGACAAAAACAACAACGCTGGTAACAACAGTCAACACGGATGTATTCTAACAACAGACACAAAGACGTACACAGAGACGGAAAAACAGTGACAAAGACAGAGACGAGGGTTACCTTCAGTTTTCTGTTCTCCAAAGGCTGTTTCCAAGGGAGGCCCAAATAAGGCTGTAGTGTCTTCAGAGACTGGTGTTTGTTGACTGCTGAAACAGACAGAGGACAATGTGAAAGGAGACGCTGTGTGACAAAACAGTTGCAGAAGGTCATTTTAGGAAACAGCCACACTGTGTAAATATTGTCATAGCTTCCGTCATCATGTCATGTACAGGTAAAATACCTTTTAACACATACTTATTCCACTTAGTATGTGGATAAATGGTACTTTATTCCTAAACCCATGCCTACATTCTTAAGAAATAAATGCAAATGTACAAAAACCACTATACTGTTCAGATAATGTGGCTGAATACAGTTTTATTATCTTTTTTTTTTCGGTTGTTGGCTTAGTTTACATGAATTTGTAGCTGTATTATTGCAATTACTAGTTATCACACTCTCTGCAAGTATTATCCATTTTAAAATTATATGAGGTAGTTTGACCCATTTGTTAATATTTCTATTTTTATGATTTGGTAATGTTAAGATATAAAAAAAAATATAAAGCTGTTTGGATTAAAAAATATATATATTTACATCTTTTTCTTTTAAGACTTCGCTTTCTCTAATGTATTCTGATTATATTTGGACATCTTTAAGGACATGTGTGGACGGAAGGAAGGTTAGCAACTGCTATGGTGGGGGGAATATGGAATCCAATGAAACAAATAAACGTCTTTAATATAAGTCAAAATTATAACTAATTTTCAACAGTTATTAAGATAAGCAAATTATGAGGATTGTGCTGTATTTAAAACACAATGAACTCTAGAGGTAGAATATGTTGTAATGTAAAGATCAAAAACAACTAAAGCAGGAGACTGACAAGTAGTTTAACCAATGACTGATTACAAATAAAATAATAAAAACACAAAGTTGCACAAAACTGCACTTGCATATTTCTTTTTCTTACTCACACAGACACATGCGGACACTAAAAACTAACATTCACACAAACCACAGAAACATGAGTAGAAGAATAACAATAAGAATGACCCAACAACAACAATGAATACAATACAAACTATAAAGACAAGCATTCATGCTAGAAGACAGCATTTACACTAGAAGAGCATGTGTTTATGTTCCCACAGCACACAAAGCATCACAGTGTTGTTGAGTGGATAAACACTGTCACAGCTCCGCAGATTCACCAAAGCCTCAAGTGGCCCTCCAGCAGAATAAACACAATGTTTGAATCAAACTTCTTATGTTTTTGCAAGATGGCAAAGGTTTTGCGATATCTAAACAAAATCTTGTTTAGTTTATTGGCCATTATGTTAGAAGCACAACATAACGTGTTTATCTCACAGCCTTTGGTTATATCAAGAGTGTTGCCTACAGAAGTTCCCTTCTTTCAATGATATTAAGGCTTCTTTTAAAAATATTTAGTGCTGTTAGCAACTTTTCAGTTAATACTAAAGTAGATCAAATCCCAGTTAGGGTCCCTGCTTAATTAAGCCAAGCTAGACAGCCTCAGCACATGTGAGAAAAGCCTTGAGTCATATGCAGAGGGTTTCAGTGAGACAACTAAAGAGGTGACATTGGATGCTGGTAGCCTTTGAGAAAGAATATAAAAAGATGTGACTAATAGAAAATTCCCCCTTTCACCTGACTAATAGGTGCTGAAAGTTGTTGAACCGCTGATTAATGTGACTCCAATCCCCAGTCCATCCGACCATGATAGAATGTATCACGGTTGAATGGACTGACCAAACTCCCAAAAAGGCCTAATGATGCTTGATGGTGACATTTGAAAGCTCCACACTGTGTAAGAGATAATTATTTCAAAATATGACACTTCTGACCTCCAAAATGAAAACTATCATGCAGATTAAAATCGAGCTACATGTAAGATTTGAACACTAATAAATACAGTTTGAGACATGACTGTGATTACTGTAACCTGCTGAGAACATCACCACTGCCATCAGCTCCATTAGCTTGTGCACTGCATTAACACTGTGTGGCAAAAGAATACAGCTCACAGCAGATCTACTGCACTGCTTTACAACTCAAAGGTCTATCTTTGAATGATACAAAGCAGTTAAAGGGAGTGAGCGTCTCAGACACAATAAAACCAGATACTGTTTCTCAAAACAATGTGCAGTGGAACAAGTGAAAATTCCTTCTTCGGAAGGCATGTTATGTAGTTAGGTGTAAATGTAACCCCAATTCCAAAAAAGTTGGAAAGCTGAATTTTTAATTGAATACAGTACAAAGACAATATATCTGTTCCTACTGATACAATTAAGTGTTTTGTGTAAAATATACTCTCACTCTGAATTAGAGGCCTGCAACACATTTAAAAAAAGTTGAGACAGGGGCATGCTTACCACTGTGTTACATGACTTTCTCTTTCAACAAGACTCAGTAAGCGTCTGGGAACCAAGGACACTAATAATTGAGGTTTTGAAAGTGAAATTCTTTCCCATTCCTGCTTGATAGAAGACTTGCCCAACAGTTCAGGGTCTCCGTTGTTGTATTTTGCACTTCATAATGTGCCACACATTTTCAATGGGAGACAGGTCTGGACTGCAGACAGGCCGGTCTAGTACCTGCGCTCTTTTACTATGAAGCCAAACTGTTGTAACACCTGCGAGTGTGGCTTGGCATTGTGTTGCCTGAATAAGCATACATACCTGAAAAAGATGTCATCTGGATGGCAGCATATGTTGCTTCAAAACCTGTACCTTTGGGCATTTGCGGTGGCTTCACAGATGTGAAAATTACCCATGATGCCATGGGCACTAACACACCCTTATACCATCACAGATGCTGGCTTTGAACTTTGTGCTGGTAACAATCTGGATGGTCCTTTTCCTCTTTAGCCCGGAGGACATGACGTCTATGATTTAAAAAAACAGTCTGAAATGTGGACTCGTCAGACCACAGCACACTTCTCTACTACTTTGTGTCAGTCCATCTCAGATGAGCTCGGGCCCTGAGAAGCTGGTGGTGTTTCTGGATTTTGTTGAAGATATGATTTTTGCTTTGCATGGTAGAGTCTTAACTTGGATTTGTAGAGGCAGTGATGAACTGTGTATACGGACAATGGTTTTCCAAAGTGTTCCTGAGCCTATGTAGTTCTATCCTTTATACAATCAAGTCAGTTTTGATGCAGTGCAGCCTGAGGGGTCAAAGGTGGCAGGCATTCAATACTGTATTCTAGGCTAACCTGTTTACCCGTGGAACGTTCCAAACAGGTGGTTTTTGGCCATTTCACAACTTTCCCAGTCTTTTGTTGCACATGTCCCAACTATTTTGGAAGGTGTTACAGGCATCAAATTCAGAATAATTAGTTAGTTTGAACATGAAGTTTATTGTATCTGTACTGTATAAAATTAAAAAAAAAAAATAGGTTGAAAAAGATTCTCAAAGCATTGCATTCTGTTTTTATTTATGTTTTACATGGAGTCCCAACTTTTTTGGAATTGAGGTTGTATACAGATTTAGCAGCAAAATGCTCTTAAAACGAGCAAAGGAATCAGCAGTGACACATACAGTATGATACAAATAGCACATTTACATTGAGTGGCAGTGGCTTGTCCCTTGACAGTGAGGTACATACCTGGGAGGTTGTGGTGCTGGAGCTGGAGCTGGTGTGGGGGCCACAGTGGGTAAAGTAGGAACAACACGTCTCGGTCTGGCGATCTCCTCACCTGGAATCAGAATTAAATCTGTTTAGCAAATGCGGCTCTTGCATCACATCCTTTGGAAGTCACTATCATTAAAAGTGGACCTGGCCTAGGGATTAACATGACTAATACTTACTGGATGTGTTCCTTTTCAAACCCTGTAACAAGACAGAAATGAGACTAAAATCAGCATCCTACATTAAAGCCTCATCTATGTACAACAGTTGCAAATACACTGAAAAATGTTAAATGTAAATGCATGGCAGTCAAAAACAACAACTTTTCTTTTAATATAAAAAGCTGTGTGGTTTAATCTGTGCAATAATATAGGTTGTACAGTCAGGTCAGAGGGAGAACCTGAGCCACAGGCTGACTCAATCTGTTGAGACCTGTGGAAGTACCTGACCAGCTACAAGCTACACAGGAGCAGGCATTAAAACACAGCAGCACAGGGCAGGTTGTGATACAGAAAGACGTTTGCTAGTATTAGACAGTAGACAGAAGAGACATGAGAGGACATGAGGGAAGAGAGATTGGTAATGAGATACAAAAAGGTCACCAGCTGGACGTTATCCAGGGGCACTGCAGTCCACAGTCAGTGCCCCAACCCCTCGGCCACCAAGCCACCCCCAAATGAAAATACATCTTGCAGCTATTTAAGTAGCTACTTTGCATTTTAATAAACATTTCTTATTTCTATGTCCAGGTAAATTTTAGTGGTAGACTTACTGAAAGTCTTTCTTGGGTATTCACCAACTACAGTACCTATTCATACTCACTTTGACGGAACTGTAAATGACATTTCTTAGGCTTTATAAGTGAGCCACTGAACAGTGCACATTAGGTGATATATGGCACAGAGAGCTCTAATAAATCACCTCAGCAGCTACTGTATATCAGATGCAAAAGCAAAAATATCTGCCATTAGGGATCCACTTTAAAGTAAGGTGAGTAAGTAACCCCAATAAATAACTCCACAATTCAATTACAATAACATTGTTAGTGTCACATTAGAAAATGGCAACTGCTACCTGCAGTGAAGTAGCCTAACTATGCTGTGAGCAGTGGTTTGAGGTGTCAAAGCAAAAAAAAAAATATTGGAAAGCTTTCAAAACATGCTTTTGAAGTCTTCAGAAGTCCCCCCTGATACTACAGAGGGTGTCAGGCTGATAAAGCTGAAGCGCATGGAAGTTAAAAGCAAAATGAGTTGTGTTGTTGGAGAAGCAGCAGCACAATAATATCGCCTCTATGCTGTGATCTTAAACACCCTGTGTGTGCGCGAGCATATATATGAATTCATCATGTGGAGGCCGCAAAAGGCCAAAAAAGGCAAAGGGCAGATGAGGAGAGAGGGGGAGGAGAGGGAAGAGAGGCAGGAGCAAATGAGACGAGAAGACACGACGATGGGGAGTGACTGAAGTAAGACATCAAAGGGTCCAGCTGTCAAAAGTGCAAATTTTCTCTCACTGGAGAGGCCAAGCATGAAGCCATTCAAGATGAAAAACAAGCACGCTAGTGATCTTGAGAATCTAAGAAAAAATATATCTATTTTTATGTTTAAATATTAATGTCAAAGCAAATTAGCTAACAGATTTGACCCGTCGCCTCAGCCACTGAACCCACCTATGCATTTTCTGTCTTATTCAACCGACACCGAGGACAGGGTGAGGAGCAAAAGGGTACAAGAAGCATGTGACATATTTTTTAGCCTGACCCCAGGGAGACGGAAGAAAAGGACACTTACCGGGCTACGTCTCTGTGACCAGCAAAAAGGAAGAGAGAAGAGACACCTGGTCAGAGAGTGACAAATCAGTAAAGCAGACATCATACATGAGGAGAAGAAGAAATTTGGCCTGGTCGGTCAGATTAGGGGATCAGGAATATAACATATCCATAAAGACGGCGTTATGTGCTTATCTGTTTTAGATTTTGTGAGGTTTTTTTCATGCAGCCTTGTGTGGTGTGAGGTTTTTCTGAGCATCAATGCATATAGTTCAATAAGCCGCTGAATGATAAGGCAAGAGGATATCAGGACTTTTTCAAACTGGTCTGTGTTTGTGTTGATGCCTACACCCCCTTCTTCTGTTGACGGTGAGAAAAAACAAAAGTCTGAGTGTGCAAATTCAAGAGCGTCAGATAAATAAGGATGTCTGCCTGAACCTTTCATGTCATCTCTGAACCTGCTGTGACTGGACATCTTCCAAAATATCTTGTGGAGCTGCTTCAATCCCCTCCCTTATCTTTATCTCTTTCCCTTTATTTGATAAGTTAAAAAAAAAAAAAAGTCATTTTTTGCCATCTAATCCTTTTAAGTTTCCTTCCATTTTCCCCTCTAGTCTCCTATCTGCCCCCTTGGTCTCTTTCATCTCAGCTAAAATCTCTCCATCTGCCTGCGTCACCTCTGTCTCGCATCAACCGTCTCTCTCTCTCTCCTCCATCCCTCACTCTTGTGCTTGTTCCAGTTGTGCAGTGAGCCATGAGTGATTAAAGTGATGCAACAAGGGGGTGGGATGTGCTGGTGGAGGGGATTCATTTCATTGGGTAAATTGGTGCAGGACACAGCTAAAGCCGTGTTTGTCATGACCAATCATCGTCTCTCTGCTGTATGTAAACAGGAAGAACGTCAGGAAGCATGTAGAGTCACACACTGTGACCTTTTAGCCTCTGTCAGGGACTAACATTGGTCTTTAACACACTCATAGTAATCATAAAATACAAAATAAATAGAGATACAGTTTTTTTGTTTCATTTTTGAAATTCCAATATTGCATTTTTGCTTCTGGTGCAAGAGTAATGAAACATTTTGTAACTGAGGCAAGTCATCTCTGAACAGAGAGTCAGCTGAGCTGTAAAGTGACTGACTTCGCTTGAGGGGATTCTCTGTGTCGACCTGACTGCACAGTGGCTGGCTACAGTAATGGCACACTTTATAAAATATGACCAATTCAACATAAAAATAAGATGTTTGTCTTTCTGGTTGAAATGTTAGAACACAATAAGAAAATTGGGGAATAATATGGGACGTAAGGCCTATTCTTTTAAATTCTAGCATCTTAACTCCCTCCCTGACCTTTTCCTTGCCTCGTCTACTGCTTGCAGTTGTGTCATTCTGACCAAGAGCTGGAAGCTCAAGACTCCAGAACCAATTAAAATCAGATTTAAGACGTCTTACTCAGCGGAAAACAACATAAAAGTCGGCGCGCTTGTACTCCAAGTACCAAGGCAAACAAATCAACATGTGGCATAAAAATGCTGAGCAGTCACACACACATGCACGTACTGTAATCTGCCTACATACAGTAGAACACCACAATGAAACACACTCACATCAAAAGACAAAGTACATAGCATTAGCCATTTGCCCTTTAAATGCTGGGCTAATAATAAGCCTATAGTTATTACACACTGGCATGATATCTTGCTTCACTCGTAGTTCTATTTTCAGCAGCACAGAGCTGATTTTATGAGCAAATAAAAAAGAGCACACAAGAAAAGAAAGACATAAAACACATGAGCATGCAAAGCAAAGGCTTACCGGACTCCTCTACAGAGGTTAGCATCATTAGAGGCAGCAAATGAAAAAATAAATAAATAAAAGATAGGAGAGAAATAAAAAGAAGAGAAGGGTGGAACAGTTAGAAGACTAGTGGGGATAGTATATTAACGCTGGCAAAGCAAAACATCTGCATACAAAGTAGGCAGCCATCTACATCAACAGCAATCATTAACACAGACTGATAAAGCTGGCGTAGTACTATGGCTCCCTTCAGCCCTCCACCTACACATTACCCACTACTCCTCCTAACATGATGTCAACACCGAATCCTGGCTAAGGCTTTATGTGAAATAAGCTGCTAAAATGCATCGTCATGTCCCTCTCATAAGTTTGTGTACTTATGCATAATTCAGACAGAATATGCCAAATATTACCACAGAAATTAAGCTCACGCAGTCCTCTAAATACGAAACTCTGTATCAAGGTATGTATAATACTCGGTATGCATATCAGGTTTTTCAAAGCTGGGGTGAGAGCTTGTCAGTGTCTTTTTAAATGAAATGTCATCTTTACTTGCAGAGACCCAAGAGCAAGAGCATTAGAATGTAGAGCCTCGGTTATTAGTCGAGGGAATCTCAGTGATATTTAATTGGCTGGGAGCTGTTGTCAACTGTGAGTCTTGTTTTTGAAAATAAGAGGCGAGCCCTAATTTTTTTTTAGTCTGGGAATAACGTTTTACAGGATCAATTTAGGGATAAGGGAGAACTAGAAAGCAGTGGAAAGAGGCAGCGTTTGCTTTCGGAGGCCTGTTAACACTTGGCCCCTCTTCCTCTTTTCATCAGACCATTTTATTGTCAGTCCATAGCCAAGGTTACCCAGAGTTGCCAGGGACTGGGAGTGACTGTGTGACTCATGTAATTTATCTGTGGGGGGGAAAAGCGGTGCCCCGGCAAACGTGATGCTAATTCGAACTGGTAGAGGTGAAAGTGCCAGTTTCGTAATCGCAACTATAGGCCAGTAATTCCAGTGGCATGACTTTGGTTAACATTCAGGTGACTTGACTGCACGAGGTGAATTTTTAGACGATGTTGGGGGAAACTTATTTCAGATGACTCAAGGTCTAGAAAAAAACACACATCAGCACATCTGGATAATACTACAATGAATAACAGCCCCAAAACCAAATCTGTCATATTATCAGAGCTGTTTTCATTACAGATCCATCTGTTTGTCACTGTTCCGATAAATTGATTAACTGTTAATATACCAGGAACTAGTGACAAAATGTCTATCATTATTCCCCGAGTCTAATGTGATGTCACCTCAGCGTAGGTTGAGAGCAAAGTGTGGCAAAAACAACCGATGTGTCCTATCAACTCCAAACGTGCACACAACCATTAACAGCATGGAAAGACCTTCACACCTGATCAGGTTAAGGGAGTCAGTAGGTAAACACGGGGAGGCTGGTTTAAATTATTGAGTCCACAAGCTCAAATGACCACAAGCAATCTCACTGTACAGCGGACTGACACACCGGTTCATTGTGCCTCACTTTCCTACCTGAATTATTTAAGGCGGACACCCAAGCTAACTGTCCTCACTGAAGAAGAAAGGGATCATGGGTACGCAGGGGAGGCCAAAGCCTGTTTTAGAGTCCCACTACTGATTACAGGCTACATGAAGAGGATGTGTGCTTAAATTTGGATTCATTAACTCAGCTGCATCGCTTCAAACAAAAAGCTTCACGCCCTGTTATTCTGTGGTTTCTGTCATGGCGGGACATCTGTCTTGTGTTAAAGGACATCGGACAAAATGGGAGAACAGCGAGGTCGCTGACAGCGCTGACCAAGTATCACAAGAGTTACAATTTAATTTGTTGAATTCAAACAACCATAAATCAGCTGATATCACTGATCACAAAGACATGAATTGTAATTTTAGTCTAGGGTTTAAACCAGAGACATTACGCAACATTCAATACTGGATTATTAAAACAAACTAGTTGTGTTGTAATGTAAAGACCAGAAAAAGGTGAAGCAGTGATCCATCCATCCACTGCAGAGAAAGATAGTAGCTCAATAGATACTAGCACACACAACATCATGCAGCACCTTAGTTGGAAAAACGTGAACAACTCACATGCATGCCCAACATATCTGTGCACAAAAAACAATCTAATTTTACATCTTCAGAAGCAGGAGTGATTCACACATGCACATAATAACCACCTAAACCATCTAATAAGCAGCCATCTGTTAATGAGAGCCAGCAGTGAGAGGGCAGCGACGTCAGAGCCACTCACCATAGGAGACGGGGACAGGGCTATGTTGCCTATGGAGGCTTTGAGCTCGTCGACCGAGGGCGCCGACACTACACGATCGGCCGGCAGTGGCTTGATCTTGATTTTGAATTTCTTCCTGTGGTCCTCCTCTTCTTCCGACTCATCGGAGGAAAAGAAGTGGGGCTTTTTGGTGATGGGTGGTAGCGCGGCGTCAAAGAAAAGCAATGTTTCTTTCCATCCTTAAACTGATATCTTGACATTCAACTTGCATAATATTATAAAGGCCACTACATGATTATTTCAGGAACTACATCCCTAGTAAAACTAGCCTCCCTGGTCTACACTAGAAACAAAAATAACCTCTCCGCAAGGCTGATAAAGTGGAGTACCCATTACCTATTGAAACCTAAATACTACCGCTAAACTAACTGACAGGTCGGGCAATCCTAACCTTAACCTAATACAAGTTACAACTTAAATTTGGTGCATGCCTGCCCACAGGATGGAGGTGCATGGCCTTAATCAGATCAAATTTTCAACCCACTGAAGAGGGTTTTGCAAAGTGATGAATACAGTCTCATCATCGTAACAAACAGAGCATCACCTCTGCTCAATATGAGACGACTGTCTGGGGAATCAGTGTATTGACTAGAGTGATATTTTCACGCTTCAGAAAGACGTTATGGGGCTCTTCTCAAACACTTCTCTGCAACTTCCTGCTCACGTCTGGTGCATCAATGAATCATTCTTCTGTAGCTGTGTTATGCGTTGCACCACATTACCTTTATTTAGATCTTTGTTAATTGGATGTTTTAACATTTTGATAAGCAGTTGACGCACTTTGACATCATTGTACGTACATCGAGTGAAGGTTTTTTTTGTGAGTGGATTTTTTTTTTTTTTTTTTACAACATGAGGATAATTGCTTTTATAGATTTGTTTCCACTGATTTGGCAGCCGCAGCAGAATGATGCACCACACAAACTGATCTCTATCAATGAGCACCAATTTAAAAAATCCTGTACTAATAATGGAAGCAATCCATTTTTGGTGGGCCAGAGTAAATTGGCAGAGAAAAATAGGACAAATTAATTCTATCAGATGACAAATCAAGCAGTGCAGAGGATATCTCCTTCTTCCGACTCCTCGTCAGGTCTGATGCTGTAGCCCTCATCGTCCACCTCAGGAGAGTTCTGAAACACAAAGAGGGACTCAGTATAAATCTCTTGGAGAGTGTGAATGATGTTATTAGTTACACAATGCTGTGATATCACTTCGGCCAATACAATGCTAACAAACAAAATGCAGTCACTTCAAAAAGTACTGTCAGTTAATAAGCTACAGTTGACACATTTAATCAATATGTTGTACTGAGGCTTCCGGTCCTAACAAAGGCTATGTTCCCTGCTCAATGAAACACGACCACATGCATATTGACAAAGTCATGATCTGGATCTAAAATGTATGTAATTGAAGGTTGCAAATAGTAAACCCATCGACTTGACTTACTATCTGTAACCCCTTTTAACATGCTTTGTTTACAGAGTTGTCAATAGCAAATTGATTTTACAATAATATGGATCAATACAATAAGCCCATTCACTGCAAATTAAAGGGTGAGCTGGTGCCGACCATGTTGAAACACTGTTTAAAATCAGCATAAAATAGTAATCCTATTACTTACATATCTGTCCCAGTCGATATCTCCGTAGAAGCCATTAGGGGCCCCGTTGGTCTTCTTCTGAGACTAGGAAGAAAGAGACATTTTGATTAAAATCCCACCCGGACAGTGAGGGTACATTATATTCTACTGCACTACCAATGAATGTATTTTTTACTGTTCAGTGAAACTGTATTGCAACTATTTCTGCCCTATAAACCTTGATGCTGCGTACTCTGGAAGTCATGTCATATGAGACTCAGTTCCCTATTTCCCTTTTACAAGGCCGTAATTTGTTCTCTGTTTTCTGCACTTGGTCACTAACGATCTGATGATGACGATGATTACTGTTATTATCCAGCACGCTGCAAATTGTCCAACAGTGCTGGATAATATTTCAAGATTTAGGGTCTCTCTGAGCTACCCCAAAGGATTCAGGGGAATATCCTGTTGCCCTTTATGTTTTTTTTTTTTCTCAAAGCCTCCTCAGAGAGCCTGCTAATGAAACAATAGCTGAAACAGCAACACTGGCAGTTGACTGAGCTGAAGATAGTGCTGTGATGTCTCTAATCAGTCTAACCTCTAAGCTCTAGACTAACTAATCTAGAGATTAATCTACTCCAAAGGACTACAGACTACAGTTCAGTACCGATTCAACCTCGTGGGGTTCCTGGCAAGTAAAAAGAACACACAAAATAAATAATCAACCTCACAATCACCAGTCTTAATTTCCTCCAGTAAAACACATGTAGTGAATAGTTAATTTATAAATGAAATAACTGGCTGATATATATTAAATATTTTCTGTTACTTACACCGCCGTCTCTGTCTGGGGACCCCCTGTGAGAATTTAAAGAAACAGAGAAGAAAGGAGCGCATGAAAGTCACTTAACACATGAGCTCTTCATCTTGAAATCAAGTGCTTTGCTAATTAGTCAAGCTGAAATATTTAAAAGGGGGTATTCAAGGAAAACCTTTTCACGCCACCAAACTCAAACACTTATTCACTCACACATCACACTCTCAGATATCACAGCACACAATCCTTTAACAGCAAGTCGAAGTGTCTCATGCATAGTCACAAACTGGCTGTAAAACCATTGAGCTTACAAAGATTCTGCAAGCTGACCACGTACTTTATGAGTGAACTAACTGGTCTATTATGTCTCATTTTGATTTCACTGTATTTCATTAATTTAATTTTTTTTTTTTTTAAAGATTTTTTTTTTGGGATTTTTGCCTTTAATGTACAGGACAGAGTGAAATGGGGTGAGAGAGATTTAATGTACAGGACAGAGTGAAATGGGGTGAGAGAGAGAGCGGGGGGTGACATGCAGCAAATGGTAGCAAGCCGGAGTCGAACCTGCGACCGCTGCAGCAAGGCATCGCCTCTGTACATGCCGGCACTATCCACTACGCGACCGACGCCCCCAGAACATTTTTTAAATTACAGATAATAGTCTAAATTATGGGATATTATGGATTAAGTCTGGTCATTATTTTGTGAAATCGATAAAAACATACCACACAGGATTCATACTGGGAGTTTAACAGATCCATTGATACAGTACAATACACAATACACCACTGTGGCTCATAATTGACTGGCGGACTCTCAAACTGTGCATGTTCAATGGAGGCAGCTGTCAAACACTGATTTGATGAAACCTGCACTTAATACTAATCCTGTAAATCTAGGCTAATCCTTTCATTCTGCCGTAACATATATCCAAGACCTGCTGCCATACAATATTTGTTCCTCTTAAAATAACTCAAATTCAGAGGTTTCAGTCAGCTCTCTGCTCCACTGCACAGCATCATTGTACTTTCAGCAGTGGAACAACTGATGTGCTCGGCGTTCATGCAGCACACCAGTAAGGAGCATCAGCACTTACGTGGAGTCATTGTCCTTTTCTTTCTTCCGTATCCCGAAGGCCTTCCTGGTACGTTTTTTCAATCCTGAGAAGAAAGAAGAGAACGAGGGGTGAATTATTGCATGAAGAGAGACTGAAAGGTGGTGTCTGTGGGTGGGCTAAAGTGCAGGTGGGGTCAGCTGTGTTGCATCTGTCATCCAGGAGATTAAAGACAGCGTTTTTATGTATTATTGAGTGACTGGCTGCATCCCTGTGAAGGTAAACACTTGCTTTTAAAACTAAAATTGTGTTCATGGTCATCCCAGATGGACAGACAGCCTTGCAATCCTCAAGGCATCTTTTTTGGAATGGAAAAATCATTAGCAGTGAGAAATCAATGCGCCAAGAATTTAACAAGAATCGCTGTGGAGAGCTGTGGAGCACAGAGGAACCTGTTGTTTGGTCAGACAGCTGATCATATACAAAACTTCAATCCATAATGCTACAGAAAGCAGGGGAGATCTCTTATGTGCTGACTCGCCTGAGTCAGCAACTGACCCACCACATCTACTGTAAACATGACGGTGTGGTTTAGACCAAGGCAAATGATCGACAGCTGCTCTAATGGAGCCACTCAGCGGCGCTATCATTAAGCAACAAGTCTGACAGTGTGTTCTGGCCTTGAGAAAAGTTTCGGTAACTTTTCAGGGGGAAAAATAGCCTTAAATGCAAAATCGGGACCTTGAAACGAACACTAAATTTTCTGCTGTAAAAAAAATGGACGGTATGCACATCCAACCCCAGGTGGGTGCGTGATAAAAGCTGCTTCCAAAGAAAAGAGAAGTAGTCCGTCCACACATGGAACACCACAACCTCCCATTTCAGAGTTTGAGCTTAATTTTCTCCGCTCAACAAAATGAAAAATGTAGTTTTCACTACAGATTTGAAGACATGGTTTATGTTTTCTAGTTTTTCACAAAATCTTTTTCAACAACAACTCAAGCTTCACTACATTATCAGGACAACACTAGACTGAAGCAACAATCAACTCCATTGTATTGAGCAAGGGAAACTACATAGCTCCATGTTCAATTTCCAGTCCAATAATTTATAATGATCTTCCTTCACTGAAGAAAGTCAAATCACAATCCATCTCTAGTTTATTCCAGTTCCAAAACAAATTTAGTATGATTAATTTGATCAAATTTAATTTAATTTTTCTCTACAATTATGCCAAACAAACAGATCTCACATGCTCTTGGCTTGTTCTTACCCCAGATGAAAGCCCAGTTGTCCCCCTCCATTTCTTTACTGGTAATTCCTTCACTCTCATTCTTTCATCACATCAGCTCATGACCAACCTATCTCTTCCTCATACCACATGCAAGTATACACTGAGCCTCGAAGCAGGAACCTGATGCTACCTCTCACTACACCCCAACACACACACACACACACACACACACACACACACACGGTATCATGATCCTGTTCTTGATCTGTGTCTGTCTGGTGCTCAAATTCAACACCAGTGACTTCATTCATGAATTAAAGACAAATGTCATCATTTCTTAAATTTCATGCAATTTCTTTACTACGCTAATCTTTGCATCAGCAAGGCTGCAGCCAAAATGGGAAATCGATCCAGAAAGACCTGCAGGCCATGAGGAGTCGCACCGAGACGTACCCTCTCATTGATCTTGCTAACATATTCCACCTTGTATCCTGTGAACGGACATTGTCACAGCTCAAGTAAATAGCCACCTTCAGAGGAAAAGCACACACATAAATATGTACAGCATGATGGCACATTCACAAATACAAAGGCTTATCCCTAAATACATAAAAGGTAGGCACACACGTTCCTGCAGACGTTTTGAGAGCATGGGCTCTAGTTTCCCGGTGCAGCGCAGGGTGGCGAACCCCACGCAGAGCTAGTTTCGAGCAGCACAACCCGAGGCGTGCTCAGTTTGGTAGTTTGGCAGACCGAGGTGCGCTGAGATGGGTGTGGCAGCGCAGCAGGGGGAGGTGTCGACAGATCCAGCTTGGCGCAGTGACAGTTTCGTGCCAAAAGGCTTCGCCGAAGGT
>NC_065515.1:30035681-30056394 GCF_006386435.1 Epinephelus moara
GGACCAAAACATCAGTTTCCTCCTGGGAGAAGTTTGGCCGTCTGAGCTGCTGCTCTCTTCTGCCACGGCGAATTGAGTAAACTGTCATTACGCCTTCGCGCGGCGCATTTAAGGGCGACGAGAGGGGCTCATTTGATTGGTGTGATGTGTGTAAAACCCACTCCACGCCTTCTCTCCTCCCTCTTTCCGACTTGCGCAGGTAGGAGGGACGGAGGTGGGAAAGAGGAGTAGCTGCGGCAGGTGCACGGTGTGCCAAACTTATAAAATCCGCCTGGCCACACCCAGTTGGCGAAGCGCAGGTGCGCTGCGCCCCCACCTCGCCCGGTCTGCGAAACTAGAGCCCCATATGTTGACATGCACTCATATCAGGAAACAGAGCTTGATGAATATTCTTAACACTATAGGTGATCAAATGTAAAGAAGCAGCACCTGTGTCTATAAAAGCTACCAGTCATTTCTCAGACGGAGGGTAAATAGATTATAAACATGTGAGACGTGCAACATATCTCACAAGTTGGACAGTTCCAAATCAATCATAAATTGGGAAATGAACGAGGCAAATAATGACCAAGTGCAATACTTTTTTCAGTATCTTTTAAAGAACAATATTTTTGTAGGGAGAGTGCAAAAACTATCATACTGTTTGTGTGGGTGCTTGTCAGTACGTATGTGTTGTTTGGACATTCTGCTGCATTTTACTGCTACTGCACAAAGAAAATTTGCACACTCGTGCTTACATACAGACACCTCCTCCCCATAACTGAGATCAGGTTTTATCCCCGAAAGTAGTGAAGGTTTCATTTCTGTAAAGCCAGACCACAGATTTCTTTTTTCAGTCTGTGGCTTGACAGTTTCACTTTTACTGATCTTGGCGAGGCATCTGTCAGAGGTCTCAGGATGAGGACGCAGTGTGCCCTCTCACCCTGAAGCTTAATAGAGGGAGGTAGCTTTAATTGGTCCTTCAACAGCTGTTCTGCAAAGCCATAAAGTTTCGACATTTCAGTGACAGCTTCTGTAGTTTCTTTTTGACATTGCTAAGTCAATTATCTCAACAGCTGCTTCATTTTTTAAAGTTTATTCATTTATTTTGTTCCTGACGTCATTCATAAGAAACATCTTTTTCCTGTCGTGGCAAGTTTAGATTCTGCATGAGGCTTAGTTTTCTCCTTGCATCATAGCAACACCTTCATTTTTACCCTAGGGACCATCAAGGCAAACCAAATTGAACGCATTTTTAAGATTCCGAGAGCTGTCTGTTTTTAAAATGTGCTTCCATTTCAGCAGGCTGCGTTTAATCCAATTTGTCAGAAGCACATTTCTTTACGCTGACATCTTGTTTCAGGCTTAAGTTGATGTCTTCAGTAAATATTTCTCTATATTTCTTGCCCCTCTATTGGCCTCTCTTCTTTTTTCCCTTAGGTCTGTTTCCCTCTCCTGTAAATCCAGTATTGCCCCCAAGCTAGAGCTGACAGGTTTACAGCTGAGCTAATGAAAGAGTGGTTTGTTCCGAGGTGACAGTGTGCACACTGCAGTAGGACCATAGCTACACAAAGTCTATATTCTGCACAACATGGGATTAAAATCTGCATTATCATTACACTTTATTTCATTGTAATTGTCTTTACCCTTCCCCCCATTGTCTTTGTTTAGCGATATTTTCCTTTCATTTTATTGTTGAATATACTTATGAGAAAATTAGAAGAACAAAAACAGCTGGCAGATTGCCAAAAATTATGCAAAAAAGAGGCATAGGAGCAGAATACAGACAACAGACATCCTACTGACTTGCCTTATGGCGTATCTGTTTGGTGCTCTTTTAAAAAGTCCATTGTCTACAGATTTTTATTCCTCTATTTGGCTATTTGGAGTTGGGAAAAACTCACACTAATGATACAATTTATAAATAACCACAAAAATGTAACCTGAATTCTTCAGATCATTCTAAGGCTTAATATTTTAATCTCTCTCGTTTTCACAAATGATTCAACCCACTAGCGTACTTTGAAAATAATGTAATAAATTATTATCCCATGTTCAAAGTAAAGCAGGACCTAAATGTGATTGGTTGATGTTGATGTGAAAGAATACATGAATGTGTATGGCAGGGGTTAATTAAGCGGAGAAGGAAATAACAGAGTGTGCGGTACACACTGTTTAATGACTTAATGGCTTCCGTTCAGAGGGATGCTAGCACAAGTGCTAACGTAATTAGTGGTCTCATCTCAAGACACAGTAATGTAATTCTAGGAAAAGCCAAAGGACATAAAGCCAAACAGGACAGGACACTGCCAAACCTAAAAAACACTACATGACAACTGATGAGCAACAGCACACTGACATTCAAACATTTAGCTCTGGGAAGCACCTACAGAAAAAACACAAAGACTATTATTTTATAGGACTTAACAATAATTTCTGAGGACTTTTTTTTTCAAAATAATGTTTATCTGGTCTCTGAAAAGAGTTTAGAATGAGGGGATAATTTTGGAGGAGTGGGAAGCTAACTTTAGAGAGGATCCAAGAAGTGAAAGCAAACTCACAACAGGAGGAACTACATCCAGAGCAGCAAAGAGTGTGTTATTATTTTAACTGTGAGGTCCACCCTTCAACCTACAGGAAGAGGTTGGCGTTAACACTGCCTTTAATAAAAAGGACCATCTTGAAACACAGCAATTATACCTTTCTCCCTTTGTTGAATCGAGTGCATATGCACATCGGCTAATTTTAAGCCTTAGAAAGTCAACTTAGACAGCACTCCTCCATTCTAAATCTAGAAAATACTTAAAACATTACTACTTATGGGCAAGGATATATTGGAAATAATGTCAGGCAGACAATCCAAATAAGACAGTTAGTGTTGCTATATGGTGGCATGCCACTATGTGTTTGGTGGTTAATTCGGCCCTTAAAAATACACTGATAAAAAAAGCAGCAGTTGGTTATTTTGGTGCAAGAAACACACAATAAAATCCAACACTGCAATCACATTTATGGATTTGATTTAGGAGGAAACTTCCTGCTGTCCAATGCCCAGTGAATCTGTCCAATCAATCAACTGTAGGTTGTTTTCCTATTGGAGTACCATAAGTAAATATTGCTTTAAATCAGTCTACAACTAAACAATGTAATTGAGTATGTGCACTATAGTTATCTATGATTGTGATTTCCTGTGGGTTTGCATATGTCTGCTTCTGCCAGGAGTTTCTGGTACATTAGCCTAAGCTACATTAGCCACAGAGTCAGAGAGTTAAACTGGAAGTGAATTTGCATTTCCTAGGATAGCGATGGCATGACCTACCCTACTCTCCCTCTAAATGGCCAGTACTTGTTGTATTTGTTGGTTGGGTTGGTTAGGTTTAGGTAAAAAGACTGGTTAAGGTTATGGTAGGAATGTCAGGGTAAGCTAATCAGAGGCAGAAGAAGGAAGAGTAGGGTGGGTCATGCTTTCGCTATCCCAGAAAATGCAAATCCGCAAACTGTAAGGGACATCATAGTCTAGGTACATATGTACAAAAATGTAAATCACATACCCATTTTGGTAAAAAAAAAATCATATGGCTTTCGTATACGTGTTTAGATATAAAAGCATTCAATTATCTTCTTAAACTCTCAATATCTTCGGAAGCTGATCACATTTTCCAAATCTAATTCAGTGCTTGTATCATTTATATTTCACCCTACAAGTGTAAAACATGTTGGTGGTGGTGCATGTCAGAGCATGCTCAGGTAGGAGAACGGCATGATAGAATTAAAGTGTCAAAGCGGTGCGCTGGGTTGTTTTGGGTATTGAGTCAAGCTGTTGACTAAGCACGAGGAGAAGCATGTGGATCCACTGACAGGCAGGCAGACAAGGAGACAAGTAATTAGTAGAACAGGACGAAGGCTGGCGGGCCCATAAACAAGCAGACAGAAAAGAAACCTGCAGACAGACAGGCTGGAGGAAACAAGGAAACGGCGAGCACTAAGACAGGCAGACTGAAACACAGTAGACAAACGGAGAGATAGACGGGCATATTGCAAACTAGAGGTTTAAAAGGCTTTTTTGTTGGAGTGACTCATCTCTCCTCCTGGCCCTGAGAGGCAGGAGGGGGAGGCAGGTGAGGAGAGAAAAGCTGCTCAAGACTGGCAGATATACTAACAATGACCGTGCAATGCTGCAATGATGCTGAGGCAGAGAAATGTTCTCATATCATGAGGAGACACGTGTTGTGCAGCTATGTGAATGCAGCATCCATTTTACTCCATGCATTGTTGTTGCAGACCTGCGTGGAGCTAAATATCAAAGTCTCAACACATGTATGTTACAGAAAGACAGAGCAGAGGAGAGTGAAGATATGAATATGAAGCAACATTTTAATATTTCATTTATGCAGAGAGATGTCAACTAATCTCATAGACGCAAACACAGTGTCATAGAATGAAACTCAAACAAGGCAGGGCACAGAGTCTCCCACTGTTGGTCACATCATATCTCTACTGGCACAGGAAGGAAGAAGTCATTTAGGCAGTTTTCCCCACCTACATTTTCCCTGATAGTCTCAGGATTTAAGGCACCACTTTTCCAACTTTTCTGCCTTTCTGACAGAGTAGGCAGAGAGGCGAGGCGCTGTCTATGGAAATGTCCCCCTTGTCTCATTACCTGGCAGCACAAACAAAAGCTAGAGACGACATAGCACAAGAAAACCTCTAGAAATGGCCATCGACAGCCATCACCTTCAGCCTCACTGTGTGTTTCAGCCTGTGTCGGTGTGGCAGAGAAAAGACAAAGAGAGAGTGTCAGTTTGCGTTTGTGCCTGTGGATGCTAAAATTAGGCCTCGACTGTACTGTCCAGGTGGCTGCACTGTGAGCTATCAACTGAAACACTTGCAGAAACAACGTATAAGCGACACATACAGACACGGACAGGATTTAGATGGTACACGTCTGTTTTGCTGCACGGATGCACCCTTTGAAACAAAAAGAGATATTTCATCCAGTGACGTCAGCCACCTCTAAGGAAAGTGGGTCAGGGCCAGAAACTATATAGCAGCATGCCGGCAGTGCAGAGATGAACAAAAGATGTTTGAGTGTGCCAGAATGGTGATGATGCATCCATCTGTGCACATGCTCTGATTCCACTCTTTATGTGTGGTTTCATTTATTTCTGCTTATTTTATATGGACGGATAAATCAGCATAAGCATTTAATGATGCTGTGGATTATTATCGCTTGATCTGTAATTATGAATTTGATTAATTGATAAATATCTGCTCTATGAAATGATAGAAAGTAAAAGTAAGTAAAAGTGGCCATCATAGATGCGCTTGCTTTGTCTGACTATAATATAAAGCAGATTAATTAAGACTTTTTTAAAACAAAAATGCAGAAGAAATACAACTACAACTAATAAAATGTGAATTTTAGTTTTCTGCATTTTCCATGGCAGTAAACTGAATAACGTGGGTATTTTGACTGCTGGTTGGTGGGGGGAAAAAGAAATTTAAGTATGTCAGTTTGTACTCTGGCAGAATGTGTATGGCATATTTCACCATTTTTTGATAAAGACCAAGTGATTAATCAATTTATCGTAACAGTAACTGGCAAATCAATGAACAATGACAATAACTGATAGCAAGCCCAGCTGGAAACTGTGCATATTTTGACTTAAACTCTTATTCGAATATCAGAATTGTCCATCAATACCCAAATTATTTCAGACTACATGTTACAGCATTGGCTGTAAGATTATTTGCAGAACATGTCCGTCCATCTCGTCTTCCACCCCCATCATTGTTCTTCATCTCTTCCCCTCATCCTCCCTCACTCCCGTCTCTATAAACAGCCAGCACTCATGGTTCCCATCCCCAGGCTCCAAATAGCATCCACCAAGGACTGTGTGGCAAACGACCCTGCTGCCGAGCCAACAAAGTGGCTTTTAACATGGATTTTCACCACAAAGACACAGGGTGAAGATGTATTTTCCACCAGTCAGTCCATTTATTGACACAAGACTTTCATAGATCAGAGGGGCAGATATGGGAACCAAGTGCCCTCTCCACCTCCAGCTGGTACTTAAAGCGCTCCTGCTCATGCCACAGGCTGATACTTCCATTATTGCCAACAAAGTCTGCCTGTCACATATAGACAGCAAATGAGCTATTTCTTACTAGATAATGTGACTCATAATGAAGTTATCTTTTCAGTGTGTGACTATTAGTTTGCAAGATTCAGTTAAAGATACATGCTGTGTAAGTATAAGCATATCACTCAAAGCATTAGCAAATCATAAATGGGATTTTTAGCTCTTGAGAATCAGCAGAGATCATTGCTCCGAGCTCTTTTCAAAACACTCATAGTTTATTGTTTTGCCAATTTCAGTGCCGTCTTTTCTACATTTACAGACACTGAATGTCGTTTGAAGCCTCTAAACTTCATGCTATCTGGGCTACAACTTCAGGGCAGCCTATAGTTGTTTTTTTTTTTTTTTTGTTAACACAAGCTCCTTCAAATGTCTCCATAAAAAAGTGTGTGTATGGGTGTTGTCAGAGTACAGTTGTCAAAACCCCTGCTAGGCCTCCGACTCTCCCCTGGAGATGAGTCCCCGGCTATTTCAGTCATGTCGTCCTATCAAAACAGATCACCACAGCCGCCACTGAGGGGAAAAAACAAAAAGTAGAAATCCTCCCTTCTTCTTTCATCCACATTAATCTGACAGTACCCAGAAATGTCATCTGTAGCCGCCCAGCTGAAACCCATTACCATAGGAAGATGAAATAGCAAGGCGAGAAAAATATCCTCTTTTCTATGCATGCTGCATTTCATAGCCACAGTCACCTGGCACATTGGCTTAGGTGTGAAGTGATGTTCAACAATCAGTTCAGCTACAGCAGTCATTTCAGAGACGCTGGGCAAAAGTAAAGCCATCAGTCTTATTTGGGTGTCTTTTTCCAAAATGTATGCTCTTTGAGCACATTGGCCTCTATCACCAGCGTGCTGTGTGCTTGCTAAATGGGCCTGCTGTTGCTCATTCCTCATGATAATGGTTCTACTCCCATACAAGTTTTTATAGAGATGCATAATGCTATTTTAAAATGGCATAACAAAGTTACAGATGAATGGTTTTGTGCATTTTGAGATACATTTGCATTTACTAAATAAATACACATCCCTCTCCTGCATAATCCAACACACTGAAATGGATAGAAAAACACTTTGATGGTTACCGGTAAGGTGCTAGTTGGCTGTGCGACAGCAATCTGAAGATCAGCCTCCGAAAGATAATTGGGCAGAAATGTTTTCTTGCCTCCTTTGGGACAGTGAGGCCACATATGATGTCAGCTGGTGTGATATCGTCTGGTTTTCAAGGCTGTTTAGGCGGGCGTTTAAGCTGTTGGCTAGACAGCAAATAACAAATGTAAGACACCTCCTGGTCGAGTGGATTCATCAGCCCACGGGGATTGTGACAAGTTCACCTTTTTTGGCATTGCATTGTCACATGTCTGTCCCTGCTTTATAATCATCATTGCAGATGCAACATCAGTAAACAGCAGTTCAGCAGCAGGAGATGTGATCAAATAGCTGTGTGTTGGAAATTCAAAGACATGTTAAATTATGTAACACATCTACAAATATATTACACAAGGTATTATACAAGCACTTTATTGGGCTTCCATTCTGCTGAATTTCTTTCAGGCCACTGCAGCCTTGTCTTTCTGAAATGACTGAAAGCACACATACCATTGCCAAAACTACAGCAACCTTCTTATGTCTGATGTAAAATGTAACATCCTGAGTCTGGAATGTCTGTAACAGGCAGAAAAATTAAGTTGTTTATCATGATACAAAAAACTACGATGCTACAATTACTGCAGTGCACAGAGAAGGTGGACAGAAGCGCTACCTGCACTTAAAAAAGTTTTTCTGATATGTCTGTCGACCTTCAAGGACGAATTCGATTTAAATATTTCCTCTTTCTCCTGCAGGTCCCTGCTTGTGTTCTGGCTCAGGACTATGACTACAAGGACCTTTATTATCGCTCCTCTCATTTAAGTGAGGCTTAAGATAGACATGGAGATGAGTTCTCAGTGCTTCATTCTGGCTCAGTTACAATCACATATTGATGCAGAGTTTCCTGGTTTTCAAAGGTGAAGTACACAATATACTTTACACTGAACAGACTAGGCAGCTTCATACAGGAAAGTACAGTATAATAAGGTAAAATGATGCACACTGTTGCCAACAACTTATATTGCAGAGTGCTAACAGCAAACCAAACTAAGTCAATCAAATTAATGTCAAATATTTTTATACAATACAAGTGCTATATGTACAAATATGAAATGAAAAGATAAAAAATGTCGAAGAAAGACAAATTGTTTGTGAAAATCTGTGCGAGTAAATGAAAAAAATCCAGGTCACTAATCAACATGATCCCCCTGTGTTTATTGACATGTGATCTGTGTTTACTGATCAATGTTTCGATCCTATAAGCATGCTTGTCAGGATTATCTGTCTACTACAGCACAGCAGCGCAGAGGAACCGGCATAACAACAGCAGAAATGAGACACATCATTTCAAGCCACTTCTTTGTTTTTCAAAAGACTGCAAGGGTTGCCAATACTGCTGATTTCACTGAGAATCCAGATGTAGCTCTATGTTGCTTTTGGCCACATTCAATACAACGTTTTGAATTGCTGGTTTAACAACTCTCATAAAAACCTCCCAAAATACTAGTTCATACAAAACTGTTTACATTTGCTCACGGCCCAGGGGTTACAACAAGCCAGATGTACTCTAGCATCCTATCATAGGACGGTGGAGAGCTGGAATAACTGGTCAACAAAGTCAAACGACTGGTGAGCAAAGGACAGTTTTTGTAATTTACAGACCAAACCAGAGCCGAGACATTAACAGAAACATTAACAGATTAATATTCTTTTGCCACAAGTGTCAAAAAGGGTGATAAAACTAGGATGTCCATGCCGTTGTTGTTCACTAAAGTCAGCAACAGTTTGCTAGCATCTTAGTCATAAAAGGACAATAAGGTAATATTAATATAAAAGCATCTTGTTGTACGTTTGTTTTGGAGTTTTTCCTGCCTATCATTTGATTCACAGAATGTATTCTAAGATTGTTGGAAAGCAAATATGCTAAATACATAAATGACTTAAGTGTCCAGAGATTTTTCTCCTTTTAAATATCAAATGCAGTGATTCAAAGTAAATGAGCCAAAAGGCAAAAGACAGTGTGGGTGTACAATGAAGTGTGATTAATAGATGAGAGGATGGATAGCTTTTATTTTTTTCAAAACCAGGAGATCTGTGTTTGCACTGATGTATGAACTCTCCATTGTGCTGAGAAGGAGCTGGAGAAGGAGGAGGGCGAAAGATGGAGGGTCTGTGGTGAGAAAACATTATCCACACACACACACACACACACACACACACACACACACACACACACACACACACACACACACACACATATACGAAGCAAACACAAGCCCACATTTAATATGAGTCACTGATGAATCAATTTTACAATTTTACAGAGCAGACTGGGCAGATTAAGAATAACCAACAGAAACATGAACAAAGCCCCCTAGCAGCTGTTCACACACTCATAATGTTTCTAATATCTTACAGTATCAAAGCGTTGGACACAATTTCAAGTTTGTCCTGAGGGTGGATGGTCTACAAGCTAAAGAGAGCAATAAATAACATAAGAAAAAGGCCTGCACACCATAGCTCCCTTGAGTGCAATTTATTAGAACATCCACAAGTGATGTTTCGAGCTAATGCTTTTCTTCAGACTTAGCTGTATGTATAAAGACATCTTAATAACAAGCAAAAGAGGAAAGGCTATAATGTCGCCAAAATTAAAAACTCTCCTTGTGCTTAACTGACCAACTGACCTTTCTGAGGCCCCACAACTACTGGAGCAAAAATACAAGGAGAAGATAAACACAAAGAGCTTGTGGTGAGTTTTGTCACAAAACCGTGGAGTGTCTCAGTGGCCACATAAAGGAAAGCAAAAAGACCAAAGCACACAGAGTGGGGAGAGCAGGGGACACCAAGCAATACTAGATATAATGCCATTTACGGAGCCTTATTATCATCAAATATCATCAAACAATGAGCTCTAAATAACGTCAAGTACGTTGACTTTTTTCTTAAATTTTTATCATATATATATATATATATATATATATATATATATATATATATATATATATATATATACACACACACATATATATATATATATACACACACACACACATATATAGCCTATATTCCTGCCTGACTTCACACACTCGCTCGCGGCTCGCGCAGAAAATAGACCAGACGCCGAAATAATTGCTGCAGCGCCGGCCGCTGAGCTGCGCGGCTGGTGTCGATGACACAATCGGTTAACATGGGCGCAGAAAGGAAACTGGCTTCGCTTCTTGGCGCTTCGAGGCTATTCGCAGCGCTTCTGCGTCTGGTGTGGCCCTGGCGTTATGCTTTAAAATGATTTTTGATTAATAATCTGCTAACCAACACCTCAGGTGCAATGTGACCTCATCCCTCAGACAGGAAGAGGATCTGGATCAACCGGTCTCCTGTATCTCATGTGTGAATGGATCAACCTGATTAAATGCTCTCTCTACACACACTCACAAAAACAAGTCTTGTTACTTTGTTGAGGGAAATAAAATGACTGAGCGATACATGACGATTTCAGGACACCTCGATCAATAACTGTTAAGAAGTTCAATGCGCTATTCCAACATTGGGAATGAGATAGCCGAGACTTGAAGCATGTGGACATGTGGTCTTAATTGCTAATAATCTTTCTGAATTTGCCTGTATTTGTAAGTGTTTTTGTCTTCTATTTAAGATTTGATACTGCAGTATCTATGTGGAAAAACTAAATATGCCTTTATGTGCATACAAGTACTTAACAAAATATGCAGCCTGGTGCTATAATGCAATCTGACACAAAAGCCCTGCATTATTCCCTCTCCGCAGCTCATAAATGTTAAATCCCTGCTTTACAAAGGTAGTATTTGTTGCAGGGCCATTGTGCTGGATGGCATAAAGTGTTCATGATGTTCCAGGCAAACCTGTGTGAATGGGCAGAATTAAGCCAGTTTTAGAGCAGTTGGTTGGCATCAATGAATCAGCTAGGCTTCAGCCCAAAGTAACAGTCCAAGACACAATTAGGATCTAGGAACAGCACGTTGAGTGTTATTTGCCCACCTTGATTGCTTAAATTGTAAAACTGAGACTTTATGAGGAGACTTGACATCATAAAATCAAGCCTGTCTTTTACAACAGTGAATCGGAACGTTTTGCTTCAGAAACTATGCTTCTGCCCATTAAACATTTCCTTTATGATCTCAAGAACAGCTTTACATTAAAGTTCCATAAAGTAGGTGTGTGTGTGTCTAAGAGTGTGCGTGTGTTAGTAGATATAATCCTGGGAATTTGTCTTGTCAATGTCCTGTATGGAACCTCCTCTCAATGCCAAATCCCCTTTCTGTCAGCCAATGCACTAAGTAACCAATCAGGTTAAATGGCTTTGATTCCATCCAATAAACTATTATAAAAAACAGGGCTGGGCATTTACTGGTGAAACAGGGATGAACCAATTATTCATAAATACCATAAATTCCATAAATACTGCTACTAATTCACACAACACAATGCAACTAAGTTTACAACCCTTTCACTTACATATTTTTATGCTCCCTACCCTGTCCTTTCCGTCTCCTCCTTCCTCTGTTCCCTTTCTTCTTGAACTCCATGTGTTTGCCTGCTTTCATGTGTGCACATAAAAGTAATGGTAAAGCAGAGAGTAATTAATAAACTGCCTCTCCTCCCACAAGTCCTGTTTGTAAGATAAGACCATTCATCAGAGTGGCAGTTCCTCATAGGTCAGCACTGCTTCAGTGCTCTGCAAAGAGCAGATAGACTGAGCACTTCAGAGTCCCTAGGGACTCACTCCCTCAAGCCCCACTCATCAAATTTTCACTTTTTGTATGGACAGTTTGAATTGCTGTAGTGATTAAAGTATTTGTTGATTAACTGATAAACCAATTAGTCGGCTCATCGATTAATGGTTGGAGTAATGTATCTAAAACAAAACAGCTAATAATTAATAATAATTTAACAGAAATTGAAGAAAATTTGGTTTTTGGCTGTTGGATTTTGACATTTAAAAAAATAACTGATGGAAAAGTTTACAATTATTCCTTGATTGCAGCCATATTTGGTTATGTGACTTGAAATATAAAGATGCAAACACAATCCATCTGTTCTGTCCTCTATATCAGTGGTTCCCAACTGGTGGGTCATGGTCCAACAGTGCAGTGAATTTCTGGCACAGAGCTTTTATTTTGAAGTGCCATTTCCTGCTGTAGACTGATGCTGTGTCTCAAATTGCGTACTTCTGTATTTACACTTAATATTTTGAGTGCGTTTACACTGAGAAGTATGGGAAAATGCAGTGCACTATGAGTACCCGGATGGTGCACTCAAAACGGTCGAGAAGTTGAGTGTGGAATTATCTTAGCTACGTAGCGGAAGGGGAGGGACCACTTCACTGCATTGTGTCGCTGCATTGTGCAAATTTAAGTTATACATGTGTTTTTTGCACTAAGCATCACTATACTGTTGTCGGATATAAGCCAGCAGTATGTTTATAGGGTTAATTTAGCAGTCTGTAATGATTTGGTACAGTGAACGATAACACGAATGCTAATGCTAGTTTGCTAACTAGGTAACAGCTGCACAACAACAATACAATACAGTTGATGGATATTTTGGTGGGTGAAAATTTGCGGGCAAATGGTGGCGGTAATGTTCCACTGGCTGGTTACAATTAGGCATTAAAAGAAGAAGAGGTCGAAATTTGCAGTCGTCATTTCTGGTAAGTGCACAATGGCTGTATTTGGTTTGAGACAACACTACCCTGTCGAAATTCGCACACTACGCCAATAAGTACATAGTGCACATGGTATACCACATGGAAGTGTACTGACGGAAGTATGTGATTTGGGACACACTGTGAGTGACTAATGGAAAGCTACTTGACAGAGACCGCAAACTAGCTCAACGAGATCGCCAAACACAAGTATGACACTTTATGAATTAAACTACCTGGACCTTGAACTAATGACTAAGGAGAAATCTGGACCCTGAGGCTGGACTAGTTGGGAACCACTGCTCTAAATTAAGTTAAAGGGGAAACTCTGATCTATACATAGCGACAGTTTACTAGTCATAGGAGTACTGCTCAGTCTGTGAACACAGCCTGTGGTTCTGAAGGAGCTTTGTCAAGTCTGCGAAAATAACTCCAACAATGTCATCAGGGGTCTTCTCGGTTTGACCTTGGACACTACAAATGTGTAACAGACAGCATGCAGTACAAACTGAGGTTAGAAGTATCTTATAAAAGGTGCTGTCAAATTGCAGATGCTGTCGTTTATAGATATTAATTCATAGAATGGAACCAGTAAGTCCATTGTGAGTCCTCAAATTTTACGCAATTGGAATATTGAATTGCTCATTGCTAATTAAATAAGACTTTAAGTATGGATGGCAGATATCATATGTTAAAGAGATCCTCAACAAACCTGGCTGCTGCTACTACCTGGAATCAAACCAGCAACTTTTCAAATGCTCCACATGTTTATCCATTTTGTCTCTGTTGACTCTTTGTCTGTGTTAATTCAATACAAAATCCATGCACTCCAAGAGAAATAGAAGGAGAGAACAGCAGGATTAAAACAAAACAAGATGGATGAAGCTACAACTGAGAGAGACACGCGGGATGTGGACAGACTCCTGCATCACTTCTCCCCCGGGCACTGCTTTCCCTGCGGCCAATCAGACGTCTCTCTGTTACGATGCCAGCTACATGATTCGGCTACGAACATGGTGTGTTTGCCAGTGAGAGAGACATGTGAGTGTGTGTACATGTGATGTGTGAGAGAAAAGAAACAAGACAGGCAGTAGAGACATACAGTAGATTGCCAGTCAGATTATGAGGCTGCCCAGAATGAAAAGTTTCCACATGAGCAGTAAGCAGTGCTGCACACAATGTGCAACCAGGCTGTGTGTGTGTGTGTGTGTGTGTGTGTGTGTGTGTGTGTGTGTGTGTGTGTGGTCTTGTCCAGATGAGGCTCGACAGAAAGTTGATATGTATCAGTAGACCAGATGCAGCCTGGTCACGTCCTCCTTCCATGTGCCCCAGGGGAACACAGGAAATTACTTCGTTTGTAGAAAAAAAAAAAAACAATTATGAAAATGAGGACAGAAAAGGGTGGAGGGAATGAGAAAATGAAGAATACAACTGAGTGTCAACTCTGCACTGTGAGGCACAGAAGTGACAAACCTTAAGTACAAATGGATGAGGTCAGCAACAAATGTTCTCTCATCTCTTGTTCTTCTCATTGAGACAGGATCCAAAAAAACTGGCCCAAATTCCTGTGGATTACATCTGTCTTATTTCCTCCTGAAAATCTAATCTCAGTTCATTCTGGTTAAGGCAGACCGCTGACTCCACCCCTCCCCTGTTCACACCCAGATTATAGGTTTGGTCAGCTTTTTGGTTGCCAAAGGAATGTCCTTACTGTCAATGGTTCATTAAGACAAGGGCTTATTAAAAACCTCTGACTGTATCGTCTCACACTCAACAGCCCTAAAATATAGAACCACTGACATCATCAAAAGGTGGAGTGCCGTTTGTCTCTAAAAAGAAAGGAGGGGGAGTGAAAGTGAGAATGACACACAGAGGGTGAGAAGCAGAAAAGAGAGGGGATGTGGAGAAACCACAATGAACCACAAGATCTGGAACCACTTTGAGGGAACCCACCATCAATTCCAGTGTCACTCTAATGGCCAGCAATCTGGTGTTGGGGAAAATCTTATATAACCTGCAGGTTGACTGAGACTACACATACAGACCGTATCTACCGACCCTCATGGTGTAGGTAGATACAGTCAGCTCCTGAAGATATAATCTTGACTTGACATAGTAAATTACAGTGCAGAACCCCCAGCTAGGAACATGGGTCATCCTGCTGGCTCTGTCACACAACATGTGCAGCCCTTGCAGAGGCATCACTTTAAATTATGACTCATGAGCTGTTGTTTGCTTCTTCTCCCATGCTTCTCCTGCAATGCTTGAGAGCATGAATTTGTAAAAAGCAACAAAAATAGGTGAGTAGACAGTGTGAGGAAAGAATACAAATGTTTAAATAAATATATTTATTTTTTTTGTGGAGCTTAAGGAATGTGCACAACCTGCTCAACACATTTCTCTTATCTCAGGTTGGACATGTTTTTCTTCAGCACTTGTCAGTATGTGCTCCTAACCATGTGCACACATGTTGTGTAAGCCGCGCAAAAGGTACTGAAAAAAGACATTGTTCTTAGTGACGGCATGTTATGTAACACGCTGGTACTTCTTAAACAACAAAAGGGGCCATTGCAGGAGAATCCTGCTACAACTGCTGCACTTAAGTCATGCAAAATGGAGGACAGTGTGACTCTACTGTATATCAAGCAGCAGTCCTGAAGCAGTTGCATGCATGCACAGACACACAAATAATAATGCACACAGAAATGGATGCATACAAGCTTGCAACATGCAGGGCTGGAGCTGTGTTCCAATGAGACAGTATAAAGGGTTAAACTGCTGGATTACATCCTGCTCCCCTCTCTGACTCACACTGTGATTAAATAAATAAATTCATATTAAAGAATATGAAACACCCTTTCTTAATGCTGATGTTTTGGAATAGTTTAAATTTTAGGTCAATGAAATGAAGCCGAAAGATTGAATTCTAAATATTTTATTGAGGAACTAAATTTCAGCGATGATTATAAGATTAGTTTGCTTTGGGAAAACTTAAATTAGAAACTTGAGACGGTACATAAAGTAAACATCTCTCACAGTTCAGTTTCAACGGAATATTACGCAGAGAGCAACAGGGACTGCTTAATAAGTGCGGGATACAAACACAGTAAATACAATTTTGAATCCTATAGGGACGTAATAAAGCAAAAGAAAAAGAAGCTAAAGAGATGCTGATGTTGCTTTCAAACACCAGGGGGGATACTTGACATGAACACAAATGTTACTGACAACAATCTCCATTTTAGTTCCCAAATGTTAGCAAATAAAACTATTTGCAGAAAAACCTCATGACTTGCCAGAGGGGAGAAAAGAAAAGACAAAACGAAACTGTGTGATTCTGGGGAGGAAAAAAAGCCTTCAGCATGGGTGGAGAAAAGTTTGTCAAACGCCCTCTATTTGTCTTGAATGCAAATCAGGCTCAAACAACCCGGAAAGATGACACATCTGCTGATGTTTAAAGGCATATAACCCATGAGAAATAAGACATTAAGGCAGTCTTATTCCTGCATCGCCCCAACCAGCTATGGATAGTGGTTAACATTGTGGTAAAGTGAGGGGAGTAACTTCCTTTTCCACCAATCTCCCTTTTTAATTTAGACAAATTGCGCTCTATTCACATGGGTCTGCCTAGCTCATTGGTTTTGGGAAATGATGCTAAATGACCAAACATGAATCTCACTCAGCCCCTGAACAATAAGGTCAATGAGGTACTGAATCTCTGAGAAAATGTTTTACAGTTGGCAGGAGTGATAAATCTGTGGTGTTATGAGAAACACTGCAAATCATCTTCAACTCAGTTCACATCCTCTCCCATTCATTTCTCCCTCTTCTCCAACTGTTACTTTCTCCTGTACCGTCGGGCAAAGCACAAAAGTGTCAAATAATTTTGGCTTATAGGCTATATGTTGGTTCCAGGTTATTTTGGCAATCCTTCAACCAGTGAGTAAACAGTGCTCTGTAAACGGGTGGAAGCACTGTGATATCAATCTGTCTTTACTTGACTCTGTTTCCGTCTTTTTAAAAGTCTGTCACTTCTCCAATGCTGACTTCAGAACAATGCATAATAAAGTGAGCTGTCTGACAAAATAAAATAAAGCCTGGACTCTTGGATGACATCAATACAACACTTAAAGGACAAATAAATAAATAAATAAAAAATAGAAGGCATCACTTAATTCATGGTGCAATATATGATCCCCTTTGTCATTCTGATGTCACATGACACAGCATGACTATGAGGAGGTTTACCCTCTGGGGTGAGATTAAAAAAAACAAGCACTGTCATTACTAAGTCACCCTGAAGCTGCACTTACAACTGACATTCTGCATTTTTCCCATCACTCCTTTTATCAATACTTTCCGGCAAATAATCCCGTCATAGTAGAAATTAATCTGTTTGAGTCAAGCCACTTCCTTTTGTTTATGATTGTGCTTGAAGTCTGATTATTATACAACCACACAAAAAATAAAAGTAATTGGAATCATGATAGGTTACAGGAACAGTCTGAAGGCGTACGTGGAGGAACTCCTCTGAGAAATGCAGGCTGTGGAAACAATTATTGCTATGCCAAACTGTAATAGTGAATGTCAAAGACCCAAAACACAGGAGCTGCAGAGCAGCAATGATTACAAACTGTGCTCCCCATAAGAGCAACAGTTTTCAGGAGAAAAGTCCAGGAAATTAAGGGCTCCCTCTCCGTCCTGCCCCTGGTGAAGCTTAACAATTGGCTGAATGATATTGGCATAAAAAAGGACTCACAGGCTAACAGAATATCAAAAATCTTTTGCGGGCATCTTTCATCACTGAAACAGTGTACAGTCGATGCTTCTCTCTGTTCTCCTCAGCAGTGTCTTACAGTGGGACTATGACAGGTGCTTTGTGTCGTGTGCTTTAGTTTCACTGATGTGCAGTTTTTCTCTCTGTACCTCTTCCTCCAATGCTCTCCCTGCCTCCCCTTTCTCTCCCCCTCTGCCTCTCTCCCTGCTGATATGGTGAAAATCAATGGCTCCTCTATTCTGTGGAAGGTCTGATGTCTGCTAATGAAATCCTATCTGCTATGAGTCACCCATCTGATAGCTGCCGGGACAACAACTAGCAGAAGGACCGTCTCCAGCATCATTTATGATCTCTCTCACACACAAACATGCACACCTTTATGGGCACAGCCATTCACGCAAACTTAAATGTGTTGTGTGCAGACTGAAGTAAACCCTGATAATTGAGGTCAGTGTCCAAATTAAACTGCCCGTATTAAGTCGACTGTGAGACATACAAACACACACATTACCTCAAGCAGTGGCTGGGCTGTTACGGTCTGTGCTGAGTGTTATCATACTGAGGTTTTAATATAGTTTCTCATATCATGAAAAGTGACAGCTCCATTTTTGTTGCAATACTAAGAATGTGTATTTTTTACACTTAGTTTTGCAGTTGTTTTGTTTGGATTGATAATAAGTTGTTTATGTCACAATAAATACTTCTCTGTTGGGTTACTGTTGTGGTCACTATTTGGTTACTTAAACACTGCACACTCATGGAGACAACTAAGATAGAACAATGGATATGGACTCAGCCTCCTGTGTTGTGCCGGATCTTGCCAGGCATGTTTTATCTCTAGCTGAACTGACAGTGTCAGACATGTAGCCAAGCTTCTACAAACTAGTCATCTAAAAGCACACAGCGCTCTCATCTGAAAGCAAGCCAAGAATATCTGTTAAGTCATCGTGCAATTACTATTCCTGCTCTTATCTTTTTAATCCCTTACTTCATTCATACAATCGTAAATTAGGGACAGATAGAGCCTGACCAAAAATAGATTTCTGAGGCTGATATCAATATTTAAGTGATTTTTTTAACATAAACATTAAATGTTTTTTTTTTTTTTTTAAATAAAACTTCATCAAGATATGTACTCAGCTTGAAGTACATGCTAACTTGACCACTATCGTCTTATCTTGTTGAAAAAAATAAAACTGTCTCATGCTCTCTAGTGGACAAAACTATGTGGTGGTGTTAATGTTTCTACCCCAAACATATCTTTAGAATCTATGTGCTGTGTAAAAAAAAGAAGTGAGATTGATTAAGATCTCCAACATCATATGATTGTGTAAGGTCTCTGACTGCTGTGAGCTGTCACGACACCTCAGTCACCAGTGTTTAATTTTCTGTGTCTGAGACAGAGCAGACTCAAGGGACAACTACCTCAAATTTGTCACCCGTGACTCACACACACATATGCACACATACTAATAATGACTGCTTGGTACTCTTAGGTGAAAATTATAGCGTTAGAAGACCAGTGGTTGTCTTGTGATGTCTTGGAGCCCAATAACAGTGACCTCAACACGACACTGAGAGTCACACATGAATTCATGCAAGAATGCACTGGGATTATTCTTCAGCTCTTTCACACAGGTCTGAATGGTAACTAGGCCCACAGCCTTATGTACACAGAGAGTACAGACACGGAAAGCCTCACACTCACACAAACAGACGCTGTCCATGCAAACAGCACAAGCCTGAAAACATGTCACACACAGCTGGCGAGACACTTCACATGCTGCTTCTCTCTTTAATCACATCCTCAAAACACTCGGTTTATCCCTCTTTCATGAATCACATGCAGCTTTCCCTAAATGCCTACATCTCTCTTTTTATCTCGCTCTCTCTCTCTGCAACCCTTCAATTCCTCCCTCATCACTACATCTAACATCTCTCAACCCAACCAGTATCAATCTAAACGCTGCTAATCTCTTCCTGTAGCTGTGTCTCTGCGTCACTGTGCTAGTGCATCCTCCGCTGATTGAAACTGACATCTGTTTGCACTGGTCTGGCTCGTAGCCATACAGTACAAATACACAGGGAGTGCTAGACCTAGACACATCCACAGATATGGCAAAGAGGGTATTTGTCACACACACATAGACAAAGACACTTTTTCTAATAAACCTGCGCTGAAAGAACATGTTTTCAAAATCGAAGGAGGAAGGAAGGAAAAAAGGGACATGAAAACTGAAGCCTAAAAGGAAACATCAAAATACTGATGTCAGCAATCTATCTTGTATTTCATGACCTATTTTGTACTTTACAGCTATAGTTGCCTCACTCCCACAGACACAGGGTGGGGTCATGTTGAAAATACTTCAGCTAAGATATCAATGCAGGATTTTGTGTCAGCTTCACTGCAAACCCCAATCCATCCATGACACAAAACTGTAATGTAAAGTCAAATGTAAAATGACACTTAACACAAAAACGTATCCCTTGTGAGCTTGACATAATTCTTTTATTTTGAGTCAACAATTTATGAGTTTTGAGTTAATTTGACTAAAAATGTATAAAGCCAATTTCATCTAATTAGTTAAAGGACAATAAACAACATTACCATTGTGCCCTTGACATATTGTGGCATGTTGAGGCTAAATGGAGAGTTTCCCAGCATGCTGTGAGAAAATGTGTTTAAGGCCATAAGCTGAAGAAAACTGTGTTTAAATGTGTTCTAAATCACTCATGTTTCCCATTATGCAGTGATTAATGTTTATGAATTTTACAATGGTTTTAATTGGTTACAGTTAATGTTGTGGTAAAAGACATTTTGCATCATTTGTTAAGTTAAATACTAGGGATGCACTGAAATGAAAATTTGTGGCCGAAGCCAAAGCCGAATAATATTAAACGCTTGGCCGAATACCAAGTACCGAATACCAAATGCCGTTTTTTAGTTTTTCATTAGTTTTTGCAGATGAACCCCCTCCAGATTAGTGTTGTCATGGTACCAAAATTGGGACCCACGGTACGATACCAGTGAAAGTATCATGGTTCT
>NC_065515.1:30056773-30145958 GCF_006386435.1 Epinephelus moara
GATGGAGTAAAATATCACCACGCTGCCGACATTTTACTCCGTCCGTCACCGCACGCTGTTTGATTGCGTTATCAAAACATGCCGCTATTATTCGGCCTTGCTTTTCACTTATTCCACCGAATACCAAATGTGTGGTTTTTTGCAATATTCGGCCGAATATATTCGGTTACCGAATATATTCGGTTACCGAATATTCGGTGCATCCCTATTAAATACACAAATACTGACCTCCCCACTGTGTGGACATTAGAGTGTCTAACATAAAGGTGTGCTAAGGTGACATAAAGAGCACTTCCTGGTTCAGAATTCATCTCGTTGCCTTATTCTAGTAATTGAGAAACCTAAGTTCACCACAATATGTTTTTATAGTTCAACAGATTTCATAAAAACTGAGAAATGAATGAATGACTGAACATGAATATTGTAAAATGTGTAATCAATGTTTTTAGTGCTCATATGGACAGAATTAAATGCTCAAACAACACTGAAAATGTTAGGTTAAACTGACATACAATTCATGTCAGACAAGGGTCACGTGACACATTTGTTTTGTGTCTGGTGTACTCAAAACTCTTATGTTACTGCATTGTACTAAACTAAAAATTTTGATTGCAAGCCGTTCATAAAAAAAAAAATTAAGCTGAGTGAGCAAATTGTGGTGTACAGTGCAGAATCAAAGAGAAGAGATTTCTTTTTAGAGACAAAAATCAGGAAGACACTCATTTAAAAAAGGGATCAATTATATTTTCTTCACCTTTAGTGGAAACTAAGACACGACATGCTATGGTTTGAAATATGGGGGCATAATTATCAATTTATCATTCATTATCATCAGCATTTTGAACATGTCTAATTCCCCCCTTACAATATTTCTTCTCATGTATCGCACAATAGGTCATGCTGTTTCCCTTTGGCTTGTTAAAGGTATTATGGGAAACTAAGGAAATCACTAATTAAAGTAGATGACGCAAGTTGAAGGCATCTCATCAGTGCATAAATACTCCTAATGATCATGTATTTGATGTTTATCTCACAAACAAAGAAGAAAAAGGCCACACAAATTTAACTGCAATAAGATTTCATGTTCATTTATTAATTAAGTGGAGTCAGAAGAGATTGAGCCAAGCACTAACAGTCAGCTTGGGAGCTGAATACATTACACGGAGAAGCCCATTAATATTATATGGCCAAATAAATCCAACTTCCCTGAGGGGGTTTCCCTGCCACCATATCTATCTACCCCTCCTTCCATAATATGAAAGACAGTGTGGGAGGAAAAGGTGCCGGAAATTAAAGCGGAGATCCATATCAGCGGGACAGCAGGTCATAAGGATTGCTCTGGGGATGAGATGAGTGAAGGACCTTCCAAGAAAGAGAAAGGTACTAAGGTAGAGAAGGGATCAGGTATAAGGGATAAGATGGTGGGCCACCAGAGCGCTAATGTGTTTGAGAAAGAACACACTGATCACCAGTCATCTATGGCAAAAATTATGGTGAATGGGGACAATGATTTTCCTGAAATTGACATTTTGAACCATGATGCAAAATCCAGATAAAGGAAGGTACCATCAAATTACAACAAAGCAAAATAAAATCTAGGCCACGAAGACTTCGCATCCCCTTAAATAATTTCTTAATCCCCCTTCCCACCCCATGAGCTGATCAGACTCCAAAAAAGCTACAAACGAGGAAGTGACTCAACAAAATACGGGCCTTTCACGATGATTGTACTGTCCTCTACCCTCTCCCTCCGGGGCTCTGACACGCATTGCTGCTCTCTATGTATCTCTTCCATTCTCACGCTATCCTACCAGGACATTTTAACTCACTTCATCTCCTTTCCTATCTCCAGCAGTCCTCATTTTGTTTACCTTCTTTTTCCTGGCAATGGCTTTCTAGCATACTCTTCACTCTCCTTTTCTATCTCACAGCTTGTGTCAGCTTCTTTCTCCGTGTGTGCGTCTCTCTCATTGTCTGTCTCTCCTCTAATTGGGTCCTGGCTGCATCGCTATGGACTCTGTAAAAGACACTATTATGAAAGCGGCATTTTTAAGAAATGTGTGCCTCAGGACTTAGAGAGAGACACAGGGAAACCTTGTAATCCTCGAAGTTATGTTCACAGAGGATCTAGGCTGGTGACCTGAACACATCCTTGTGGTGTGTGTGAAAGGACGCACAGATGATGAGTCAGTCACACAGATATTCACAAACATTTGTACACATTAGACATAAAGAAGTATTTCACTGCGGGAAAGATGATCTCATCATAAAACCGGGCTGTCTATGCAGTAGAAGGACACAAATACTGAACTACTACTACTGAATTTGGTGCTACATGACCAGAGACAACTGAGAAAAATGGCTGGGGCATTTGCTATTGCTCTAGATGTAGAGAACCTACAGCCACAGTGACAGGTGTACAAAAAAGTTCATTTCCTACCTTGGATACAAAGCTTAAAATGTATCCCTTTCACGTATTGTTTCACACAACAACACAATAGCATAAAGATAATCACCGGGGCACTGAACTACATTTAATTGGTTCTCTGAATTCTGCTTGCTCCCTTCACCTTTCTTATCATAATCCACGACACAAAAGCTCCCATGGTGCCATCACAGTGACGGCATTAGTGTTACGGCAGCAGCCACACCACAAGACCATCTTTTTTTATGATAAAAGTAGAGCCGCTGATTAAATTAGACCACACATCTTTGACAGCAAATCACCTACTGTTTTGACGGCAGGATCCTCTAATCTCTGCGTGGGCCCTGTCAGGCTGAAAACAGCATCCCTCGTCTGTTAGTTAACAGTCTGTGCTACTTCCTGTTTGTTTTTGATGTGCTACGTGTAACATTTCAATCTAAATAAACCAGAGAAGCATCGATGGGAAAGATAAGCAGCACTTACTGCATGGAAAATTATTTTTAAAAGTGTGAAAACATTACTTAGTCAAGGAAAATTATCTGCTAACTTATGTGCAGTGTAAAGGTTTACCCTGCAGTTTTTTTTGTTTTTAACTACTCTACACCGTTAAAGAAAGATCCTTCCAAACAGACAAATACAATTTAATCGTGTTTTTTTTTTTTTATCTGATGACATTTTTGACAGAGACATTTTTCAAGCTCTATCTGATATGTCATTCAAGAACAGTTTGATTATGCTGTAAGAGAACCTCATCTCCCCCCAGCTGCCACGAGATTACACAAACATGTCTGTTTATCTGGCTTTGAATCTTGGGCATCATTACATAAGCTCGTCTATGTGTGTGTGTGTGTGTGTGTGTGTGTGTGTGTGTGTGTGTGTGTGTGTGTGTGTGTGTGTGTGTGAGAGTGTGTGTGCGTGCGCGTGAATGAGTGTGTCTGCACAAAGAACAAGATGGAATTTGAACGGGCTGTTGTGAGGATGTTGTGCTGCTGTGTCTATGAATGAATGGGTGAATAGGAAAAGTGTGTACAAGAACGAGCAGATTGGGTTTGACTGCTTTCCCTTCGCCCTCCTCCTCTCCCGGATCTCTGTCCCTGTGTGTCTTTGTTGTGGGAAAGTTCATTTGGGTCTCTGTCAAACAACTTATTGTCAAGCACTGTCACAATGTACCCATTCTACTGTGACACATTCAACAATGAGGAAGAAGCACACAAGCACTTTGAAGACTGAACAGACATATACATGCGCGCGGTTTTTATGCGAGCATTGTCCGATGACGCGTTAGCATCCGTGCACTTGTGTTTTTATTAGGAAACGCCAGTGACTCAGACGTGGTACATCTCCAGAATATATACCAATGTCAAAAATAGCCTTGTCTATCACATCCCCATCCTTTGCACATATTTCATTTAATACAGAGTCCTAAATTAATTTGTGCATTCATTTTTTTCCACATAAGACAGTTATTATTTGGACAGACACATATACAATCACCTTAGTAAAGCAGTAACAGGCCACTCCTAATTTGCTCTATTGTAGGAATACCCACAGACATACAGAACGACCTATTACTCATTACAACAACCTAAGACCTGTGTACGTATACAGCTTTTATTTGCTGTGAAAAGTGGATGTATAGATTCGTGAGTCTATGCATGGCTGAGTCTATGGAGGACCAGATTAGACTAATAACACCTAGAGAAACATGGACTCAAACTGTGACTCAGGATGGAGAATAAGTGGCACAAGCACCAATCATGAGGGGATGGCAGGGAGATACAATTCTGCATTTCACATTCACAGACGGCGTGCTGCTCTGTTTCATACCATCATAAAATTTCTGCTGGGCCACTGAGGGCTGTTTCCGATGCATCAGCCCACATGAGTTATGTGTTTTGGCCAATGGCAAGACATTAAATTACTCATTTGGGTCTGCAATGGGGAGCAGCGCAGCAATTCTTGCACAGAAGGCTTCAAGGGGAAACATGTACCGTTGACATTGTTTTCACCAACATGGACAGACCTGGTGCACCACCCTTTATGCTTTTGTGTCCACAACAACCCACCATATACATAATTATTCAGAAATCAAAGAAACGTGAACTTGGGAGCCTTTGCTGAGCTCATTACCAAAACAAACATGAGTCAGACTCATGGTCGTTACCCAGGAAACCATATGGCAGCAGAGTCCTTCAAGAGTGAGAGCCTATTGGATGCCATTGAGCAGAGCTGACCAGAGATATGCTGACTCATGCCAGCAGGCCTTGAGCAAAAAAGATGCTTATAATAGTGATGGGCTAATTTTAAAGTGTAGTCCAAGTACTGCCACTAGACCCATAAGCAACATACACTGGTTATTTCACAGGGCTCTCTGCAGCAATGTAGTGCTGTTTTCATTACAACTCAATTGAAAGACTCAACTCAATTGTGGATATGACCCTGCATGCCTATGTGCCATAAGCCAAGCCAGATTGACAGGGAATTTAATTGTATCATAGCAAAACTAACATAATAATACCAATATAATTCACTATTTGAGAATCCCCCTTCTCAGCCATCGCACAAAAACAAATAATCATCAAGTTTCATATAAAGTCAGCTAATAGACCCTTAAAGGAATGACCATATGGCCCCGTGTCCTCTCTGCCCTCTACTCTGCGGCATTCCAGTCAAGGATTTATCCAAGTTTCAGCCAGGCAAGCTCTAAGTACTGGGCCTCCCTGTGACAGTCTGATTCCTACAGCTACTAACTAGGATTAACAAGACTACAAGTCTGAAGCCCTGCTAGTGGCCATGAGAGACTACAGTGCTCATTACAACCCACAAAATTGTTGGAGGGAGTCAACAAAACTCTGCAACAACATGCTGAGGATATACTAACAACATAGTGATTCTGCTATTCTTACAGCCTTTTCAGTGCTGGGTCTGCAATGTTAACTACAATGTTAATGGTGGTGCTACAGGAAATGCCATGGGTTCTTTAAAATCTAAAGGAGTTTTTCCCCATTGGGAGCATCAATGTCCACAGAAAATTCTTATCAAATCTACCAATAACATTATGAGATACTTGTGTACACAGTTTATGATTTGGCTTGAAGGTGGAACAGAAGGAAGTGTCTAAAATGCTAAATGTTTAGGCTCTGGGGAGCGAAAAGAAATTTTGGCTTCATGGTAGCGCTACATGAAAGGTCAGAGGCTCAGTTAAGGCGTCACTGATATCATCTTATTTGAGCTTGCTAGTGATATGTTGCTTTTATACAGTTAAAAAATGCATGTATTAAACTGCACTTTTGTGTTGATGATGTCTGAACACCCTCCTTAGAGCTCCTACTCTCAAAGTCCAGCGGGATCAGGAGTCCCATGCTGCACTTGTGTGATTACATTACGGAGAGCTGAGTAAACCACGCAAATGCAGGCTCTCATGAGTACAGAAAGGCATGCTGGAGATTTGTTACTTTAAATGACATCTGCCTAGCAATGGTGTATACACAGTGTGCACAAACATAGTTGTAGTAATCCCACTTGCAGTAAACCCAGGAAATTCACAGCAAATGATCATGGTAAGCACCATTAGACTGTTGTAAATTATAGGGGGAGAGAGTCTTTTATGGAAACACACAGCACAGACAAATGCTTTTTTGAAAGTATGTTTCATTTTTAGATGTACTGTAGCAAATATGTGTTATTGTGATCATCATTTAGAGGCCACAGTTCACCAACAGTTACATTTAGCACAACATCCCTTTTTTTTTATCCACTATATATTGTGTCCAGTGGGAAGGAGGTTATCATCACTAGTACGAATACTGCCTCTCTCCCTTTGAACTAAAATGACATGATCACCCCACGTCTTCTACCCTGTGTGTTACCCAGGGACAGCCACGCTGCCCATGACATGGAGCTTTAAAAAGCAGAGCTAACAAGGATTAGCATCCAATTTTAACACCTGACTGTAATCCTGCCCTCACACAGTCCATGCTAAGCCTTTGCTAGCCATGCTAATGGATGGGAGGCGGTTGCAGACGGTCTATTTTTTTTAGTTCACAACTGTTACCTAACAACTTGGCTCGTGACAAACGCAGTAGATGACAGGACGGCACACTTGCAGGGGAGGGGGAGAAACAGATAAGCTCATCAGTTCTACTGTCAAAGTGAAGTTGGAGAGTTCTTGGGGAAAAAAAAAAAGAAAAGAAAGAAAGACATCACCGAGATTACCTGTCAACACATTTCTTATACCACACAACTATTAGATTATTTTACTGATTACTGTGTAGAGCTAATCTTTACCTTCAAGTCACATACTGAATCATAGATCAAATACCAAAGGGAAAGCAATGAATCACTTTGGGTTGATCATTAACAACTAGCTATTGTGTTATCTGTTATTATCACCCTGAGAGATCCAGTATTTATAATTACATATTGTGCAGATTCGTGCGCAGCCAGCGTGAGCTTATCTGACATTATTGTGCACAAGGTGGCTGTTTGCTACAAACACAGCTCTGTCCAAACTCTGACAAGGGCAGAAAGGGTGTAGCATCATGTCTCATGGTCATCATCTAAATTATAACCTACTATACTGAGCAGTTTGTAGTTTGTACAATGACGCACGTGTGACAAACAGTGTTGCTGTTATGGTTGCTGTCATCACAACCTGCTCCAGGCCGACTGTTGTCTTTTTCATGATGCAGTAGCATGGCAGTTTAATACACACATTCAGGAGAGGTCATTATTGCTGTATCTGGCGTTTCAACTGATTAAAATGTCATTCATTTAATTTCAATCTAGATGTGCTCTGACTTCACATAGCAGACCAGTAATCACAGCCCTTGATTCATCATGCATGGTCAGTTAACAAGGGGAATGGAGATGGAGAATAACCTTAACTGTGGTCTCTTACAAACATTAAACTAATCATGAGACTTTTGAAAAGATATTAAGTTCAACAGATCTACAAACCCATTTGGTCACACAGCCATTTCAATTCATTACACTGTCTAATTGCACCTTTTAAAGCATTTTTCACTGCATTAAATGAGGTAAGAACTTCCTGTTTGTCATGTGGCAGTGATCTATGGAGACTTTATTTTGTTGGTTGTTTATTTCTGTGTCTTACGTAAGTGTTGAGTTCTTTATGGCAAACCAAATTCTCCCTATAGTGCAATAAAGTCTAAATGACTGAATTAGCCTTTGATTGTTTTTACACTCCTCCACCAGCTGGCATGGTGGTCATGATAAAGCTACTGCCAATTTTGTAAAACTTGGATATGTTGTCTGAGCAAATTATATATAGCTGAGATTTTTTTTTTTTTTTACTAAAAATCACCAAGTTCAAACTGCTAGAAACTATCTGAGATCTGTCACTTCAATATCAATACATAGGTGTCTGTCCATCCTTTCAATTCACTCCTAACTAAAATGACCTGGCTACTGGCATACTCCACCTTTACAGCCAAGTTAAAAACATGGTTTACTGACAATTACACCTGCACACACTAACCTATGGCTGTGTGTTACTGCGACATGATCATAAACGCTGCATGTCTATATGTGCTGTCTGTCTGCATCCCTGAATGTGATTGTATGTGTTGACGTTTTGTGTGTGATTATATAGCATGTGCTGCTTCTGTATGTTTTGGTTATATGTGCTGTTTCTGCATGATTGTATTGATGTTTTACTGTTCCTTTTTATCTTTATTGATCTATCTTTTTCTCTTCACTCTTAATTCTCTCTTTTTAATGAATGTGCTGTAATGTACTGTTCTTTTTAGGGTGCCTATTGTCATCAGGCCAGGGACTACAGCTGGATATTAGCCATGTTGGCTAAAGCTGCCCTTTTTACTATTATTTCTACAGTCAATTAATTGGGATTGTCTACGATACTATAAACTAATAAACTAAACTAAACTAAACTAAACTAGTATGTCACTATGAAACAACTCAAGTCAACAACACATGACTGGGCAGCAAAAAACATCATTTCATTTGAAACACTGATAGACACACACATATGCACAAACACAACCAGAAAAGCATGCTAATAAGATTCTTCCTGTGCAGCAGAGACACTGGCATTGGGTTTATTTATTAAATGGACCAGAATAAACAGACCTGAGTGATGTCTCGCTTTTTTAAAGCAAGGACAAAAAATAAGAATAAAAAACATGTTGAGGAAATATACATAACTTCAGGAGGTAAATATCGTAAGCAATAGTAACCTACACATATTTTCCCATGGTCACTGCCTCAGAATGTTGCCTATGTATCGACTCTGTAAGCTTACATAATCCAAGGTTGCCTCAGTCACAGTCAACATTTTTCAGTTGCTCTGGTCAAACAAATGGCCAGAGGCCGTAAATATAAGATGCCTGAACAATATGAAAGATAAGAAATAAGAGATATCATGTGAAACAGATGGATGGATGGAGGCTTTCGTGTGCCAGCTGCAGAGCTGTAGGGATTCATCCCTCCATCACTGGCCTTCCCCCTGATGATGTCATCAATTAAAGGGACATGAAACTAAAACAATCATCATTACGCTTTTTCCTCACTACACTCAACCCAACAGAGATGGATCAGCCCGACCATGGGTGGGTACAAATGTATGCATGCACCCGCCCGTACAGATATGAAAATCCACACGCGAGTGCTGGGTAAAAATGGCAATGTCGTGTGTGGAAGATACACAGCAGAGTCATGCGGTACTGTGAGAGTGTATGCAGATACCGAGCAGAGTCATATGGTGCTGTGAGTGTGTATGCAGATACAGAGCAGACACATACAGCACTCTAAGTGTGTATGCATGTGTTAGTGCATGTCTTTCAGAGAACACCATACAAAGAGAATTTATACAAGTGAGCCAGCTGGGCACATAAGCCCTCCTGCACAATAAATCCAAATAATCCTTTACGATGGGAAGCGGGAAAAGGGGGGTGGGGGGGTACTCAGACATATGCACACACGCACACGCACACGCACGCGCACGCGCGCACACACACACACACACACACACACACACACACACACACACACACACACTCACTCACTCACAAAAGGTACACACGGTTCAATTAGCCTCGCCATTGTGCCTCTGTGGTAGACATTCAGTGGCTGTGCCCTTTTCCTAAGAATAACATGCAAGTCACCGGAATGTATGCACTCAAAATAGCAGGGCAGCTTATGACATTTGAACCTCCTGAACACTCACACACACATACACACTTGCCAGCAGATGAAGCGCTGTAGTACAAGGACATGAAGGGGGATTACCCTGGATAACAACAGAAAAGGGGACAGCACAATAAATAAAAAAAAAAAATCATCTTACCTTCCATCATGGTTGCAGATTTGCATTCCTCTATCTCCAAAGAGCCTGAAATTAAAACAGGAGGCGTGGGGAGGGGGAGATGAGAAGAAGCCCCCGGTTACCAGAGAGATACAGTAGAATTGATGGGCAGCAGAGCAGCCGTGTGCATGTGGCTAACGCCCTGGCTAACTGTGAGCCTTCGACACCCCCAGACGTCGCCTGTCAACTAGCCCAGGAGGGAGAGAGAGAGAGATACAGAGAGAGATAGAAAGAGAGAGAGAGGAGGGGTAGGGGCCTGGCCGGGCTAGCTGCCGATCAGAGCTGGGGCTTAAGCCATGGATGCTACTGCTGCTGCTGCTGCTACTGCGGCTCTAACCTACACATTCAGCCGAGGATGCTGAGAGGTGGGGGGAAAAGCTAACTGGAGGAAAAAAATAAATAAAAGAGGCAGGGTAGAGAGAGGGAGGGAGGGAGGCGGAGAGATCGAGAGGGAGGGAGGGCTATGTGTGTGTATGTGTGTTTGACAGAGGGGGTGGTAGTGCTGAGCAGGGGCGGAGGGACTTTGCTGAGGTCAGTGATGGCCTCAGCCAATCCCTGCAGCTCTCTGTGGAGTCACATGGCTTACAGCTTGAATCTCCTGACACCACGGCCCAAGAGCACTCTACATTAGTGACCGCTCTTGCTTGACAAATACTTGTGCGCATACACTGAACACACACACGTTTACACATCCAAATAGAGGCACAGAAAAAGCCACCAGACATGCACAGAGTAAATACAGAGCATACACAAATCCGTTAAATACACATGCATACAGACACACGCACCCCCTTCCCTGCACCCTACCTTATGTCAGTGCAGTGTGCCGAACCTGCTCAGCGGTGAATGACATTACTTATTTGCTCGCGGAGAGAGTAATGTGCAGGTGTGAGCCAAGTGACAACCCATGTTGAGGACACACACATACACGGACTCTATAATAACACAGCACTGCACAAAATATTTGCCCTGCACCCTCCTGCACAGTGACTATTCCTGTAGTAGCAGCTTGTGTGTGGCTGCCTGTGTCCCGCCCTCTTTGGAATAAGGTGTGGTTTCACTCTGCCCTCTCTTTCTCATCCCCTTTCCCTCCCACCTTTTCCTCTCTCTGCCAGTCTGCTTCTCTCTTGGCTGTCTTTTCCTGTCTCTGTGCTTTCCCACTGCACTGGGATGAGGATCGATCAGCGTGACGTCATGGCAACGCAGGCTACAGCTGCAACCAACGAGCAGGAAAGGCCGATGACAGAACAGCCCCCGGAGAGGGGTGTGCGCTTGTGTTTGTGTGTGTGCGCTGATTAATTTTCTATGAGAGGGTGCACAGAGAGAGAAAGGGAGGGGAGGTGGAGGGGGTGAATGTTTATGTGGACAAACCAAAGAGCAGAGGAGACTGACAATTAGGCAAGCCTACAAAACAACAACAAGTGAAACAGCAAAGTTATATTTCACCAGAAAAATAAAAAATCTGGGTATGAAACAGAGATGAATGCTGCAAACAACTTGAGTGTATTGTCATTAGTTTAACTATTGGTTCAAGGAATATTACTTTTTATTGTTTGTTGTAGTGGCTGAAGTAGTGACCGTAGTCACAGTAGTACTCCATTATATGTATTCCTATTATGTTAATTAAGTAAGCCATATAGTATACATGATAACAAGTTTCCTAATGTTAAAATCCAGTGTATTTGTGTTAGGTCAGACAAACTAAGCACAATCAGGAGGACAAATAAATATATATGAAAAACTAAAGAATAAATAACGAACGAAATGCAAAAGTAAAGTACCAAAAATAATTATATTGTCTACATTTTTATAATTTAAGAAACAAATAATGTTAAAAAGATAAATCATGACCAAATTACTTATGTTTTGGTTTGTTTTTGTTTTGGTTTTTGAGTTCTTGTGTCAGGGAGACTTTTATAAGGTTATTTTTTAGGAAGTCCAAAACCAGGAGCCTCTCATTTACTCAAAAATCTACAGGTTTTCCTTATATTGCAAATATAAGTTCCACAGAAAGAGATATTGAATTGACCTTTTCACCACTAGCTAAGAGTTGTTTATAATGGCAAAAAAACCCAAACACTACTGGTTCAAGATTAGTTTTTGAAAGCCACCGATCTGTGCATTGTTTTCTTGTTAAGAATCAGACTGTAGATGTCTCACTAGCAAATCACAGCCATTATTAGTAACTGTCTGAACAGTCGCAGCTATAAAGACATGGTAAAATGTGCCAGAAGTTGGCTGAGCATTCCTATGGAAGCCCAGTACTCAGTGGGTCTCAGGCTATACTGTCATAAATCTTCTGAAGCAGGCAGAGAGCGTGTTCATAACTTTGTTATATTCATACTCAGATACATGCTGTGTGTTTATGGGAAACCCTAAAACCTGTGACTAATTTCCCTCAGAGGGACAAATAAGTTTGGATTTTCCCTCTTTCTATCTGTCTGTCTTCAGTCATGCTTTAACAAGAGCCAGCTGAGTGCCTCTCCATGCCCCATGAATCTTCCCCAGTCATGCTTAAGCCCATGTGATGGTGACTCCCTCCCTCCAAATCTCTTTCTTCCTCTCATTCATTTATCACTTCTTCCCTTTTCATTTACTTATTTCTCCCTTTTCCCTGTTTGTTACCCTTTTATGTTTGTCAAGCTGCCTCTATGAGGCTCATTCTGTCACTTGCCTCCTACCTCCTGTCATCCTTCTGTCTTTACTTGCCCAGCTCCTCTGTCTTAACACCCAGCAGATGCTCCCAAAGAGAGGGTCCACACCCTCCCACCCTGCCCCCTGCTTTAACTCCCTTCCCCCTCACCCCTCCTTCTCCCCCTCACTCCCAAAGCTGTATTTGGCAACTTCCCTGCCCTCTCCCCTTTTTTGATTTTTTCTGCTGCCTCCTCTTCTTTTGTCTTTTTTATCTACCTCATCTTTTCTGTTCTGTCCACATCTTTATTTCCCATCACGTTCCCTCTCCTGTTTTCTTCCACATTACTCCTCTTGTCTCACCACTGCTCACCCCCAATCTTTTCCTGCACTGCCATCTAGTGTTCACTGAGAATCATGAGTGATGTTTACCACTGTGCTGGTGTTGATATTCTGAATATTTGCTCAGCATACTGTGATACCATCAATACACACTGTACTGAGCATGTCCGTGGCAACAAGGCTGATATTTGGCCAAACAGATAACATATAAATATGCATAGTGATTTTGCAGCTGACAAATGCTGGCATGCCAGCTAGTGGAGGAGTGTAGAATAAGGGAGGAGGAAGGGAGGGGGATTTGCTAAATAAAGCCTAATGCCCTATAAGCTCTGTTTTGGAGCCACAGGAGTTTGAGCAGCCTCAATAAAGAGACACACACTTATGTCATTTACTATGAAGAAGATGAAACAATCACACCCACACTGCTGTACAGTACATAAGTGGGCATATTCTGCATAATATACCAGAGAGAAGTGCCATTTATGACCATCTTGATGAGCAGTTTTAACAATGTTTTAACATCCCACTCATATGCATGCTGATATTGTCCAAACTGCAGAGAAATCCAATTATACAACATTACATACATCAAACATTGACGTTTGAAGGGAAAACTTAACATATGGCATCATAAAAATCGTGATGCAACTTTAATGTTTTTATTATTTATAATTTATAAAAAAAATTATCAAAAAATGTCCTCAGTGTTACTTGATATGGTTCAGTGAACATTTCTTGAAGTAAAAAGGTTTTCAAGTCTTTGACATTTTGATATAAATACACAAAGATGACCATCGAAGTTTAAGTCAAAATGTAATTTAATTAAAAACACTGTTTTTAGTCTTTAAGCTATTTTCACATCTTAGAATCCCCCAGAGTTTATTTGCTATAACAATAAATGGCATTTCATAAAACTGTCTATTGTGGGTGTTGATTTATGGAACGATTAGGTAAGATGTCAGTATGTCACTTCATTTTTGAACTACGGTACTTTCAATAGCATTAAAAACAGTGCAACCACAGCCACAACTCTTGTTAGTGCACTTCAGCATGTCAAGTGACTTAAACGTCATGTGACACTTACTTAGAAGCAGACACTCAAAAACTACAAATCAGGCAACATCTCTCTATACTGTCACTTAGTGAAAGTTAACAACCCTACAATGTCACTGTTACAGGATCTAAATGACTGCACAACATTGCAATGCAGTGGATTTGACATGCATTCTCAATGGCATACTCATGTTGTTTGAGCAAAATGAAAGAAGAAGAAAAAAAAAAGACAGTAAAGGAAATCTAGAAAGGGTAGATAGAGCATGCAGCTTTAGGGAAATGAATAGTTTGAATGCCATGAAAAATCCATATAATTCCCTTCATCTTTCTCATTCTCTATATTTGTTCCTTACAAATCCTGTCTACCTTTTTCTATTTCTCTATCTAAACAACAGATTGTTTCCTGGTGCACTTTCTGAGAGGACGCATACACTCACAAGACATAACACAACCCATTTTAAGACAGAAATCAGATAATCTAGAGTGAACCCCCCAAGAAAATTAAAAAAAAAAAAAAAAAAAAAAGAGGAAGGAAAGAGAGTGACCTCCTCCCTCATTAAGCTACTATCACAATCCACAATCTCACTGCTGAGGAGGTGCTGTGCTGTATGGATAGGTCAAGAAAGGGGTTTTACCTACTGTACCTGCAACGATGCGAAACCAACCGGTACACAACTCCTCAGCCATTTAAAGCTCTCTCCATGGACCCCCTTGTCCTCACCCCGGCCGGACAGAGGGATGAGAAGGGAGAAGACGAACAGAGGAGAAGGATGATTCGCTGGAAAAAAAAGAAGAAGGAGACGAGAATGAGGAGCCACTACGGACTCTGTCAGACTGAGCTGCTCACAGGACGCGCACGTATGCTGATGCCGATGCCAGCGCATAAATTAACAACTGCAAGTGTGCCAGTGAAGGCGTACACATGACTACACAGGGACATAACCTGTGGAGAATAGTAATGTGGCACAGTAGGCTAGACAAGTCGGGCAGCGAAGGTCAGCATGTCCTTTGCTGCAGTGCAGGGAGACACACACATCGTGAATGGGTTTTCCTAATCAGCAGTACAGACAGATGGCAAGTATTTGTGACTGTAGGTATGCATACAATTTATGCACACCTACATTTATTATAAATGTTGTTACTCTGTATCTTCAAACTTTTATCTTATATCCAATATCCCAGACTTTTCAATAGTCCGAAAGTTTCTTAGGTGAACCTATATCTGTGTATTACATTACTAATTTTATGGACTTTTAATTTTAGGGTCTTCGTTCTAGCAAGTCCTTCTGAATGTGAAAAAAGCAGTCTTGGCCAATTTCACAGAGGCCAACACAATTCTATTCAGCCCACAAATATTCACGAGTCAAACTTTATCAATTTTGTTTGCTCTGATGAAGACTAATTTAGTGTCACACTGTTTGATGAAACATCTGTTGACTCTATTAAAGGCTGAAAAAAAATCAGTGCAATTTACTTATCTCTCTCACCTCTGAAGTTTGTTATCCTGAATTTTAGAAGAGTCTGACTCACTATGTAAGCATATTTAGGGACAATAAACAAACCAAATATATGTTTGATTAAATATCTTTTTTTTTAAACTATGGTAGTACACTTAATATTATAAAGACAGAAATGGCATTTGGCATTGGCAATTACAGATAAACTGTACCAAAAATTTGTTGATTAGATCCCAACAAGAACCCAAAAATGACAAGCTGTTGGCGCTATCTACTGTTCACTTTAACACGGTGCGCTTTTCCTCTCCAAACCCTCTATCTCTGCTCCACTTCTATAGCTGCTGTCGGTTTCCTTTTTCATCAACAGTACAGTGACAGTACAACATTTTGTCACAGGCATCAGCAGCATCACAAAGACACAAACACACATGTTTATTAAACACAGTGAAAGGAAGGAAACCAGGTAAAAACCATAATCCATTTTTGATTTCGCAATATCCAGATACAGCATCAATCACATACAAACAGATTCACTGCAATACTACTCCCTGTGTTAGCTATGACAGTCTCTGGTGGCACAGGTTGGCTATTATAATAATGTAGCATTAAATAAGCTTGATTCCTGCAGTGACACCAACGACATTTCGCTTCATTGTCACATTCAAGCACTTGGCTTTACACGTTCTCTGGTCCTTATCTCAGTAAAACACTCTCTCCTAAGAGCAGCGCAGCCTCCCTGGCATTTAGACAGACACTTTCTATTCAGAAATAGACTATGGGCAAGGATTCTCTTATTTCTGGCACATTTCATATACCTCCCAGATGGCAGAAACTTGTGAAAAGTGAGCCTGTTTACTTCAAAAGATGCAAAAGAAAAAGCAAATCTTTGTCTCTATCCCCTCCCCATACAGCTCTTTTGTTCCCTCTCTCCCACCCTCCACCTTGTCTCTATTAACCCCCCACCCAAACACCCTCCCGCACGCTTACACCCTCCACCTTCCTCCCTCTGACCTACTTTCTCCCCACCTTTGCTCATGCCTTTCGCCTGTGGGGTGCAGTGTTGCTCTAGTCTGGCTACTTTGTACTGTACGTGATGTCTCTCTGCATCTGTTTTCAGGTCCAGGACTGTCTTCGCCACCAGCAAAAAACGCAAGATATTTTCAAATGGGTCATCAATCTGTTACTGTATGAATACAGTTCAGAAGGGACATCTGCATTTAGCAGCAAACTGCCTTTATTATCTGGCAAGCAGAAAACCACTGGGAGTGGAGGATGAGGTATGGTGATGCCACTTCAGGTCCCTGAATTGCTGATCGTTTATCAAATGTGTTCTAGTTACATCCTCAATCTCCCCATGAAGCAAAAATAGCAATCTTGCATAAATAGCGCTCTTCCCTCAGCACCAATAACAGCTATTGCAGAACATTTTTGTTGATTAATTCATAAGACATATCAACAAAAGAATAAATCAGTGGCAATTGTGATACCTGTCGAAAAATACTGAACCTTTTCTGGGTAAAAAATCTGGACTGACTGCTTTTCTCCATTTCATGTCATGGTGAATTATAACAACTTTTCCAGTTTCCTAGCGGTTGGTCATGAGCAATCTGGAAACATAAAAGGATTCTAGGATATTTATTGACAATTTAAAGACTAAATAATTAATCATTAAAGTCATTAAAAGATTAGTCATTTTATCCTCATGCAGGTCATCATCTCATGATTCTTCAGACAGACAGGCTGCAGGCCTCAACAAGACCAGTTAAAACAGACAGGGAGAGTGAAACTAGGTAATGTGCCTGGATGCAAAACTCAAGTCACCTTTCCACCTTTAAAAAGCTCTGGAATTCGTAGTAAAAAAGAAAAGACAAAAAATGCTGAAACCAATCCAATGAGGTTCTTTCTCTTGCCATAGTTACTGAGGTGAAAGTGAGATGACTCTAATTCAGTGCTACAGGAGCAGGGCAGTGAGGAGCTGGGAAAGCCCAATGGCACATGACCATGCAGTGATGTGAACCAAACCAACAGGAAGAGAGAAGGGTGACTTTTCTCCTACTATCAAATCATCAGGTTCACTCACAACTACCCATCACTGACACACCAGCTAGTAGGGATGCACCGGTTGTGAAATTCTGAGCCAATACTGACACTTAAAATAACAATTTGTCCGATAGCCGTTGCAGATACCAGGTTTTTTTTCTTGTTTAACTTGTTTCTGTTGTTATTCAATCCCCCTTTTATACTTATAAATCTTAAGTATTAAAAAAACTGAACGGTTTTAAAGTCAGTCAGTGCTTCTATACACTATCTTTAAAAGAGCAAAAATTCAATCATAGAAAATCATGTAACAGCCTTCAATATAACCTTCTTTATAAGAACAATATCCATTCTTTTCTGCTTCAAAAGCCTTTTTAACCTGCTATAAAACTACCTATACCTAAACTTACTACAGTTACTAAAGATGAGCATCTATGCCTTGTTTCAGCTGAGTTTATTTCTCTGCTGATCCATGATGTGAGACACAGAACTGATCCGCTCACTGCCTGTGCTAATGCATGGAGCACATATGCCTCGGTATTTTCATGCCGTGCAAGTGCTGGAAAACAGAAGTGATTATTTCTCCAACATCTAAGTGTGGTGTGGTCTCATTTCTGGCAATGGGGCCTCTGCAAAGAAATATGTCTTAAAAACCACATGTTGCTCATCTTTCTCCAAGACTGTGTAAAACTCCCAACTTTTTTTTTCTCTCTCAACAAATCACACGTGCATACAGCACCCACTGCCTTCTTATGTCACGCCACAGTGTCAGAGTCATATCCAGCCTGTGGTTTTTTCTCTGAATCAGCAGCTGGGCATGCTAGTTACTGTTGTTTGAGTTGACCGCAAATAATCAACACAACATTTGGGCAGCACAAAATTGCCTAAACATCTCCCATCAGTGAATGTCATCTTATTTGTAGATAAACCGATGGCAGTCAACAAGATGAAAATTGTCCAAAACTGATGTTCGGCTAATAAATTGGTTCATCCCCTCCACTTAGCAGTAAATATGTATTCATTCATGCACTTTGTTTACATTTTGTCACCTTCCACACTGTCTAACAAAGCATAAATGGTTTCACTTGGACAAACTGAACTGGATTTATGATGAACAAACATTGCATCCCAAATGGGTTTTAATAGTGGTATTAATGTGATTACTTTCACTTCCACAGCAAAGGTTTGTGCACTGATGCAACATTGTTTCCCTTGTCAGCTAAAAGTATGCGACGCCCTTGAGTACCTGGATCAATCTACACTAAGCTTGAGGAATGTCAACACAAAGCAGGAGTATTACAGATATGATGCCTCTCAGTAAACGTCATCTTCATGCTGCATGGGACTTCCTTTGGCTCATGTTGCAACTGTCACGTCTCATGTCTCAAGGCCTCCTGCCATTTCCTGCACATTGCTAAAGCAACATCCCTGCAAACCTCCGCCCTGCTCCAACTCTGCCCACCCCCAAAATGCCCTGATGAAGGATGATGATTAAGCAGCAGTCATTAAACGTACACAGACACACAGCCTCCCACAGATTAGGCAGCAGTGAGTGCAGTCAAACCAAAACAACTCACTCTCCACTTAGAGGCAGGGGAAGGCATGCGGGGCGATAAGGCGTGGTGGTGGCAGGGTGCCATGTCGAGTGCCTACGTGCCATCCAGCCACTACTGATACTCTCTGTCTGTTAGTACTGCCAGACGTACTGTTCTGCCCTGCCCAGGGGGCCAGGCACACACATACACACTACATCAAGCAGCAAGGTTTTCTGTGTAATTAGCACCCACTTCCTAATTACTTGATGAAGCTGAGGAGGCTGACTGCCCGCTCATAGGTGGATTTGGCTTGTTTAGTCTGTTGCCACTGGGGGTATTTTGATTCAGAGGTTTATATTCTTATAGCAAGTGATGGGAGTAAGCTTGGATGGAAATGTATGCCAAGTCAGGTGATCAGTCAGTAGTCAGCTGTTAAAAAGCGTTGTACGTAACATAGTTGGTCATACTGGAAGATATTAGGTCGGAATTTGCACCAGCCACCCAATGGCCCAGTTGAAAGTGGTCAGTTGAGTACAAAATGAAAATCAACTTGCGGAGACTTGAATTGTGAAATTACAATCTTGTATGACTACATTTCCCACTGCCTTCATGCCCTGTAACACCAGTTTAATAACAAACACTGTCAGCCTGCACTATTCCCTGACCCCAAACCCCATCCAGAGTCAACCCCATGTTAAAAGCCCCCTCTGAAAACCAAGTCCACCCCTCCAGCCCCAGAGCAGGGGATGGAAAAGATGAGCTCATCTCTCTGACACTGGGCCGGTCTGGTCTGTGGTCTCCCTAATGGTCTCCAGGATGTCAACACCGGTCCAATAAGTTCCTCTTACTCACACCAATTACCATTTCCACACAGGGCCCAAGCCTAAATAAACAGAGCCCAAACTTGCTATACAATCAGCTCATATCTATAAACAGTGGAGAAGTTTAAATTAGGCCACTCCCAAGAGTACCGGCCTTTGCTTGGACAGCATGGCTGAGATGACAGAATGGAGCCAGATGAACTCACTGCAGGGAGTTTCAAAGCAGTATTTTAAAGACAACACAAACAGCGCAGGCATGAGTTTGTCACTCCCTAACAGGAAATAACATCAAGTTAAATATTTCAAAATATCTTTTACTTGATATTAATTTGATTTAGTAGGTTTGGCTCTGTTTAACTGGTGAATGACCTCAATAACGGAGAGATTGAGCTGAATGACTGCACAGCCTAGAGCTTAGGTGGGAACAGAAAACCCCATAGTTGAATTAGTTCTGGACCGAAAAAAAAGAGAAAACCTTGCCTACGCTTGCTTACTGGCTCACTCTAGGTTGGCTGGACACCCACGAGAATGTTGCTAATATAGGTTATGTGTGTGTGTGTGCTGTGACGTGCCAGTAGGAGCCCAGATAGGCCTCCCAGTGACGCATTTAATACTGAACCCATAATTCATGAGGCATCTTAAAATAGGAGTGTAGATTTTTAAGATCTGCTCTATCTGACAGCGGTGAGAACAAGGAACCTGCCTCTGACATACTATAGCAGGTTATGAGGCAGATTCATTTCATGATGTAGGAGGTATATGTTGTCATAGTACGGTCCACAAAATGATTGATGATCATGGTTCACCCGTTCCGGTGGTTGGTTCATGGTTCCTGTTCTCCCTTCCTTTACAGGCCTTTTAACTACATGTAGGCAGTGAACGCAACTAGGACCAACCACACGTCCTGAGTCAGGAGGGAAGAGGATCCGTAACGGAGTTGGAATCTTCTGTGGTGCAAAATTAAAAAAAAAAGTGTGTTTTCACGTATGTCTGTGTAATGGGTGGGAGTGGATGGGTAATCCTCAAAGTATACAGCAATTTTTTTTGGCATATCTCAGCTGTGTTCTCACTGCAATTTCATTATATGTAACACTAAGATCCTCACTACAGCTGAGTGCAATGAATCGGTAACAATAGGGGGATTCAACAGATAGTAAATGTTTTTCAGATGCCATAAGAGGCAATCTGGATTACACTTTTTACCCGTCCTTTTATCTTGCTGAAGAGCTGATTACTTCAGGGTGTTAACAGGTATCAGAAACTTCAATTGAAAGCTTTAAAAAAATAAAAAGACAGTTTTGGGTTCAGTGGTAGGTTTACAGATTCAAACATAAACATCAGAAATGTAACTTTCACACAGAAGAGCTTGATTCATTTTGGCAAAAACACTAAAAGACTGATAAATGAAATAAATTAACATGTTTATGGTAAATGTTTGGGAATAGTAATAGATTGTATAACAGTGGAATATCACTCAAAATGTCATTGTTGTGTTCCTCTGTAACTAAACCTGCTCTGTTGTAAATGCAACCCCCCTTTGTTATTTTTAGTTTTGTGTTTATTTAATTTAATGTAATTCTTTTTTCATTGTCCGCAAGTATATTGTTATTGTATATTCTCTTATTGTTATGCTTTGCTTTGTTCTGTTTTGTTTGTTTTTAAATATATAATTTTTAAGAGATCCTATCTCAGGGAATCTTCTGTTATCTGAAAAACTGAACACTAAATAAAATGTTAAAAAAAAAGGTTTGTGAAAAATTTAAATTTATGACCATGTTATGACTTTAAGGCCTAATATTTTTTTTTTTTTAAATATTTTAAGAGATTTTAAGAGCTTTACTTGCTTATTTCCTACCTAACGTCACTTTGTAAGAACTTTCTGCAGAGAGGATAAATGGTCCACTGCATGCACGCTGCTAGGGCAAAACTGTGAACCGTGGAGCCTGGCTGATCCTAATATACATATTATCTATTTCTTTTTCAACAAAAATTATTGGCAAGATCCCTTAAATTTGGCACTTGCAAAAAGACATGTTCAGGACAGGATATTTTTACAGTTAAGTTACAATTTTATCTGCTATACATTTACAGCAACAAATAAATCAGTCGGGCATTCTACTGTGACTCTGAGACTCTGAACTCTCTTGGTACTGTCTCCATTTTGCCTTTCTGGTCTGAGCTATGTTGAGGTGTACTGAGAGGTGTCCTGTGGACCCACCTGGGAGTGTGTGTATGTAGGACATGCCCTTATATATTCCCACCATGGTAGAGCTGATTCTTTGCCAGAATGCAGCAGCATCAGAAAATATAAATGTATGTATAAAAACACTCCAATATCCATGTGCATGTACATACACATACATGCAGAAGCACTTCTACCAAGAAGGCACAGCACGCCTTGCTCTTTGTTACTCGTCACTGACTTGCTTCCCACCATCTCCTTAATGTCACATACTAAAGTATACAGTCTCCTCTTTTCCTCACAGAAAGCTGCAGCTCACCCCCGCACACACAGCTCAACCAAACCCCTCACACACTTCAGGTCTCTTCATTAAGCTGGGCTTCATGATGCTGACAGATGCACAAATACTGCACACCATCTAAAATTCCATTTATACACTGGCAAAATACTGTATCTGTCTTTCTTTGTAACTGCACCTACCTCAATGTGAAAAATCTCATTCGAATATCAGCTGGAATTTGTAGTCTCAAGATGTTTGGACTTTTATCTTCAGGTCTTTTTAGCCAGCTACTGCTTCACAGCAGTCCATTTGTGATCTGCAACACAAAAAAAAAGATCAGATTAAATATATGATGATATGCATCTAAATATATATCATCTGACTTGTAGTCATAGAGGTCCTAGAAATTGTTATAAAAGTACACCTTGAAATGAATTAACTGATCAGACACCTTGCAGACTAACCTGAGCAAGGTGACTTATAATTAATGTCTTATACTTAAACAGAAATGTACAAATAAATCATAATACAACTCATGGATTGGTTGGTGAAATGGATGGTGTTTTCCTGCGCACGCAGACATATCTAAATGACTGATACTCTCAGGAAATACTTTGCTCCTCCACACAAACACATACAGAGAGGCTTCCCCCATTAACAGTCCATGGCAAACGCAGCATGAATGACTCACCTCGTCTCCTACAGCACAACAACACTTTCTTTATTTAACCATGAAAGTCAGCTGAGGATACAATCATACTTCATTTATTTTTATTTGCTTTAGCATTCAGGGGAGACGCAGGTATCATTTAGTTTACTTGCACAGCTTTTTTGCGATGTTATAAAGTCATTTGTAAATATCAAAATCAGATTAAGACTTTTAACATTTTTTTTTGCATTTTAAATGTTTTTTTTGCTGTGCAAACTGGGATAAGGATTTTGTTTAAAAAAAGAACAGTTTTCATGTTCTTTTATCAAAGTTATTTATTTATTCAAACTATTCTAACTTGTAAAACTTTAACAGGTCTGAACAGGTTTGTGCTCCCTGCTTGTCTCTCTCCCAACAGGGCAAAATAACAGCTGAATATGTTTTTAAGTATTCATAGAAATAAATGTTAAATATATTACAAAAACTTCACAGATATTCTTATTAAACATGGTCTTGGCACCTGAGGCTGCTACAGTATTTAAAACACCTTTAAAAAATTTGTTTCCCTTAAGTGTCCTCTGTGCTGGAGTGTGTTAGTGACACATACTGTCTTCTTGGCAGAGCGCACAATCCTTTGTCTCATAATGCTGCACGCAGCTCAACACAGGAAACTGAGATCTGAAATTTTCCCAGGCTGAATTCCCAGGCAAAGTCCCACCTAAAATTGAAACCTCATTCCTCACTCATCAATCTCAAGCTTGGCAATGCCTTCTCTCCCCCACAGCTTTTCCCACATATCATGTACCCAACCTCTACATGAACTTACTTTACTTGTACTCTCACACATGCAGTAAGCCTTTGGGGTGGGATAACTGTCCTTCCATGACGCCCCCAAGGCTAGAGCTAACAAAACTTTTCTTTAAAAACAGCTGCTAAATGTCATTAGCCACTGCCTTAAAGGACACCATTTCTAAAATCAGTCTTAAAACAATGGTCAGAGGTAATTTTGAGCTAACAGAAACTTTAGAAGATGTCCAGTGGATTTATCTAAGTCAGAGGTAGGCAACCTATGGCTCCTCTCCAGTGGCTCCCTGTGGCTATAACAATATGTAAATGAATAACAGTCATCTTTTATCCATAATCATAAAGAGCTCACTGCAGAGTAGCCACCTTGTGGTAAAACATATTAATGAATGCTCATTTAGACCTATTAATAATGTTGATAGGCTAAATTTAGACTTATTAGGCTGTGTTACCCTCATATAAAGCTCAAATATGTTTTGCGGCTCCAGACAGATTCTTTTAATTATTTTGGTCAAAAGTGGCTCTTTTGATAGTAAAGGTTGCCGACCCTGGTCTTACTCAAGAAGACAAAGCCTCATGTTTATAACAGATAAACTGGAATGTGTTTTTGCACATATGTGGATTTTGTCCCCCGTCACGTACACTAAAGAGATCTCTTCGGTGTACGTGACGGGGGAAAAGATCTCTTCATGGCCAGTATGAGCAGGAGGAAAGATTACAGTCAGAAAAACCTGTTGCAATATCCATGTGGGCATGTGACTGTTGTTTTAAGGCAGATTTCACAAATTGAAAATGTATCCTCTAATTTCAGTTGAATTTGTTTAAATAAACACAAAGCTGTGTCAACAGTATCTGACCTCATTACTGTACACCATCAACACACAGCATGTAGGGAAAATATCCTATTAAAGACGGAACATGCATGAGCTGAACGTGACTCAGACTGCAGTAATCACACTGTGGCTGGTCCATGCCAGGACCACCGCTGTTACAGGATGGAAATGCTGGAATGGAAGCAATGCCCAGAACTCAGGTGTAGCTCCATGTGAATAACAAAATCAAAGACAATATTTTAGCTGGACACAAACATCACATGCTGATACTGCAGTCTCGCCACTGATATTTGATTCAAACCTCCCCTTGGCATCAACGAACAGTTCTTAGAAAACATACACTGTGTAATTAATCAAATTGATTATTGATTCTGTAAACAAATGGTAATTATTTTTCCATTGAGCAAAACCCCATGATAGAGTGAGTTTTGCCAATCCACCTGAACGAATTGACTGGAGAACACTTACACCAAAACATAATTACTAGGCTGTTTCAGATGACAAAAGTTAAAATGTTCTCATCCCCTTCTCCTCTCTCGACTCTACTAGAGCCCTTACTAACACGTGCCAGATTGCACCATTTGGTAATAAACTTTAACTAGCTGCTAGATGGTCTTGACTGTATTTTCAGCATTGTCAGGGGTTCCATGATTTCAAAGCCCTTGGTGACTGATGTCAGGACCTGACTGTGTCAAGACCACAGTGGCTTGTAATCCCGAAAATACCCCCTTAACTTTCATAAAAGAACTGCAGACTGATGAGAAACTAATGTTATACATTTGAAATCTAAGATTGTAAACAAGACTTAAAATAATGACTCATAGCTTGTGTTCACACTGCAAGCAGCATCCACAACAAGTTACCTAACATCTTTTTGATCTCATTAAGATCTCAGCCAAATGTAAGAACTGAGTGGAAGTATGGAGTGTCAAAAACCCTCTGCAATTATTTTCTGGCAAACACATGTCTAGTCTTCCTGGTTGTGCAGTCGGTGTGATTTCATTTCCTGAACAACAGTGCACCACCTGGCAAGTGCAAAATAGCTCTTAGTCATGAGTTCAGATCAAGTAGCAGCAGCATGCGCCAGAGATTTGGGGTTTACCACCTTTATCAGTTTCATTACTCAGACAAGTATGATAAAAGATGATGTACCAGTTTCCTGTTTCATTTCTAGGATGTGAGCTGTTCTGCACAGGATCTCCATGGTTACGGGAACATTGCTAAAGTCCAAAAATACACAGAGCAGCTATGGGGGAAGTACATCATTTACTGTAAATTAATTTCTGGCAAATGATTTTAATTACTATCATGAAATTATATCTATGATATCATTTATCACAAAGGACTGGACTCACTTTCAATTTCAATGTTCAGATGTGGTCAAATTATTGAAGCTGAACAGTAGTGGTGGAGTAACAGTAAATTCGCACCCAATATGAGTTTTAGCCCTAAAATTAGTTAGCTCATGAAATAATTTCTGGGAGTTCCTCATGTCTTGTTAAATATCACATGTGACACACATAGTGTTTAATGTTAAGCTAGGATTAAGTGCTCTCACTCTAGAGAAAAGGCCCACCCTTACTTCTCTTCTTACACACAAACTATTAATACACTTTGCAAAGTTAGTTTAATGTTTTTTGTTGATGCCATTATCAGTGTAAATGGTTTTGTGTCTGGACCTGGCCTGATGAAAGGCATGGATGTATCCACAGTGACAGGCTGTGTCAAATGGTTTCCCACACCACTTTACATGTTAAACCATAGTGGATTGCTAGCGTTACTGTATTTGTGGCTGGCAAGATTTTACCTGAGTTTGCTTTACACCTGCCCACTCATGACTTCAGACAATAACATTATAGGAGTTTTTTTCTTTGAATAAATTTGAGGCAAAACATTGTACAGAAGTTTGAAATAACGTTACAATGTGGTAAAATGAGTTCACATTCATTTCGGGAGTGTCTAGCAGCAATTTGGATTTGCATGTAACGTTAGCTCCATTTTGTTTTTTAACACTGTTACAACGGTTACATTGATGTTTGAAATAAAGATAGCTAAGTTAACAGTTAGCCATTGTTTTTTCTCAAAGATTAAAAAACAACCCTTACCGCTTTTTGGGCAACCTTTTGAGCCGTCAAATTGTCATCTGTTCAGATAACACCAACGTACTCTGTTTTCTGTAGCGTAAAGAATAAGAAATTTCAACTCTTGCTCGAGCTCCTGACTTCAGCGCGACGGTTTTCCTCAGCCATCGAAAGATGGACGCCGGAAGTGACATAACGTAACGTAACGGTAGCTCTTATCTCCTTAGTCGATTCAAGTTTATGCAAACACGTCTTATCAAGATACACTTAGATTATAACCTGCATTACATAAATATCAAAAATTTAAGACTAATACTAATACTATACTAATAAACAATGTTTATCTTCTAAAAAAGAAAATCACGCCAAGAGGGAAATAACTGTGGAATTCACAAATATGTGACACTGAATGGCAGAAGAGATTTCTAACAAGATGAAAGAGATTAATTTTGAATTTTTGCCCATTTTCTAATGTTACCTTTCTAAGATAATGGTGTCTAGGTTTGCTGACTTAGATGGACAATGTACATTCTGCAACAATTAACCCATTTGTCTTATAGTTGTTTACAATTTTGCAATTTGTCCACTATTTGATTTTACATGTTGTTTGTCTGTTTTTTGTTCTTATTAATCAGATTTCACTCTGTAATTTTTTGGACAATTTCTATGATGTCTAACTTTGTATAAATTACTGTTTGCAATAAAATTGGAAGAAAAAAAAAAATCCTTACTCGACGCAGCTCCCTGTTTCTTTTTCACCTCTACCGGGATTATTGTGGGAGCCATAAATGATCTGTGTTCAAATGTAATACCCCGCCATGCCACTAGGTGGTTTACGGTACTATCTGAGGCAGGCCAGTGTAAGCAGTGTAAGCAGCACAGGTGTTTTTGATTGAAGGAAGCAAACAGTTTTCGACTGAGCTCGGATAGAGATGTCTATGTCCGCATTTATTTTAACTTCGTGTTAATACGCATTGGAAGTTACACATACATTCCGGACACTGGTGAGTGATAAACTATGATGATAGAGTTGGTAAAAACTGGGAATTGTTTTCTGAGTAACTGTTAACGTTACACAACCAATTAGCAGCCAGTAACGGCTAAAGTATATGATTTATAGTTAACGGTTCTATCGCGACATAATGTGGGACCATTGCTGTTGTTGTCTAACATTAGCTGAACAAAGTGGAAAAACTAATTTAGTTCACTGACGAACAAAGTATCAAGTAGGGTAACTTAAGTGATAAAGGCCAAGGTGTCTAATGCCACCTCCTGACAAAAATATAAAACAATATAGAGCTGGGTGACGTTAGCCCTCTTGAATATTATTAAATATCACTGACAGTTTGACGGTTGGTTGGTTGTTGATATCAGTAAGGCTACATGTAAGTTAGCCTACAATGCTAACTGCTAACAGCAGCTAGCTTAGTTATTAAGGACTTTTTTTTAAACATAATGTTTCATTAACGTTTAATTTACATTTGTTTTATATATTTGTATCCCTTTATGACAAAATGCGCAGAGGTATGTCACCTGGAAATGTGTTAAATATATCAGAATGTGCAGTGTGGAATATTGAAGTCTGAACTGAGCTTTAGATGTCATCAAATCAGCGGTATGTGTTATCATATTACCTGTGGGGTTGCATCAAGGGAAAATTTCAGGGGGAAAAAGCAGACACTAAAGGTAGCTGTCTGAAGTGTCATATGTCAAAGTCTTAAACGTTACATAACTGAACCTCAGGGACAGTGTATAGTTACATGTAGGACACCCACTGCAGCATGTAATACACACAAGAAGGAAAGAACCTACCAGGTTCTCTTAAATCACAATGTTACATCATAAGTCGTATTATTGCGGGTTATTTATTATACTACTTAACTAACTATTCATACCCATGAGTGAAGCTTAATGGCAAAATGGGGATTTAAATGCCACGTGTAAATGTGTTTTCCTGATTAGGCTGATTTACACACCTGACCAGCCCCTCACTCACCCAACCCCTTGGTTAATAATTCAACGAAACTGTCCAGGAAAGTAATTTCCTCCGGCAAACCACAACATTTTGACTTGCAGCCCAATACTGTTGCATAACAAGGACGCCTCTCCCTGTTCGCTTTGATTTTTCCAGACGTTTTTAATAGCGTATGAGACCAAACTTGGCCCGAGAGCATGCACACTGTACCTGATCCGCGTGATGATCCTCCTCTTTTACGAGAATGCAGAAATGTTGTTTGTTTTGCAAAAGTATACAGTGTCTTATGAATGGTGTGCCGACTACAGGTTACTGTTTTGGTCTGCACTCATGGCATGTATGTTAGACTACGCCTAGAGGCAATGGGTGTGTGTGTGTTTGTGAGAGGGGACCTGCTGGGACTCTTGGCAAATGTGTTCAATATTTTTTTTCCTAAACCAAAAGGCCTTCAGAAACCCCATTAATCAAACAAAAAAATGTAAAGATTTGCTCAACATTATTTCAGATTTATTGTTGCTATAAAATGAAAATGAGATCTGACTGTCAAATGCTATGATATACAGCAACACTATTATTTTTATAATCCATTAATCTGTTGGTTATTTTATTAATGAGACCTTTGCTCTTTAAACTGCTAAAAAAAGTAAATATATTCCCAGAGCCCCAGGTGATGTGTTTAAATTGCTTGTTTTGTCAGACCAAATTTAATTTACTATTACAGAAGACTGAGAAAATCTACAAAGTTTCACATATAAGAAGCTTAAACCATTATTTCATTTAAATTTATATTCTATTTTTCATTTTATCCCTGTACTGCAGTAGTAGGCTAATCTATACAAGTTCTATAATCAGTTGCAATCCATATTCACAGTTATGCTCTTCAGAAGCATGAATTTGTGTGTGTCTGCATGTATCCGAGTTTATCTGTGTCTGTGCCGGCTGTATGAGATGTTTCCTGCATGTGACTGTGGCGATGTTATCCCACAGAGAAATGTCTAGAGAGTGTGTCTCAGTATTCAGCTCAAGCACAGTTGCCATGGCAACCCGATCGACAGAGACGACTTGGTCATCCCTATGATAGGATGTGAAAGGAAAAACCCTGTCAAAATCCCACCTTGTTGCATCTCTCTTCCGCTCGTGCTTATATTCTCACTCTGCACGTGTACTCATTCACTTAGAGAACTGAACTCATCCTAATAGATTTTTTTGCGTGGATCAGCGCCTGCCTATCAGGGCCAGGTTAATGCTAGTGAGGCTGTTCAATATTCTAACGTCAAACAGGTTAATTCTAGTTGAAGTCAAAAAATAAATCCCCAAGATCCCTATTAATTTGTTTATTTATTTATTTGTGTGTGTGAAATCTTATGTGCTATAAAGTTATTGCTGTTTCTTCCACGGACCACTTGTCAGTCAAGCAGTGTGGTCCATACTGAGATGTATTTTATTCCTATTTCAGGTTTGACACTCTCATTTGTTTTACTCACTCAGGACTCTGATGATGCCACTGCTGGATACATGAAAAGCACCACTCCCTGTGCCTTAGAGGAAGGCCAGTCCAAGACCTTCAACCATTACTTTTACCCAGGTTAGTCAGAAACATTCACTCCTCTTCTCTCCTTACCTCTCATCAGTGAGTCCAGACCAGGCCACTGCACGTGCTAAGTTCAACTTGTCGGAACGAATCAGAGCTCCTGCACCAAAAATTGTGGCAGAGGAGGGGGGGACAGAAATAATACATAATGTGAGAACAGAGGGAATGCAGTATTTAGCTCAGAAAATGAGTAGAAAATGGAGCTTAAAGGTTGCATTTAAAGGAGAGGAATCAGGTCCTGCTCTACAGGGAGCCAAACCAAGGCCTGACTGGATTTTGTTGTCTTGCTTCTCAAAAAGCCAACACTATGACATTTCTCATATTGTATAAAGCAGCTGTGACAGTAACGCTGGTGGTCTACTCGACACATTATGTTAATTATTATTATGGAGCACAAAACTCAAAGATCCACCAGGGCCATATTGGTATCTATACTCTCATGACTTCATAAAAAGTTGAGTAAGTGATAAATACTCCCTCAAGATTTTGTTTTTGAGTGGAAACCATAGATAGCCTGTGGTTGAGACTGATACAGATTCTTTGCTCCACACACTTTTAACACTTTGCAACTTTTTATCTTAAAAGAAAGTTTCTGCAATGGAACTCAATGCTTCATTTTGTCTGTGTGTACTCTTGGTTGACATTTGGAATTTGTAGGTTTAGGTTGTATTGAAAGTCAGTAGTTATTCTGTTTATGTGGTACTTGTAGCTCTGATGCTTTGGAGTTTATTGTTGTATATTATAATTCTTTGTCTCTGTATTGTATTTGTTGTTTTGTTTGTGTGCTGTCCTGAAAGACGGATCACCCCTCTGTTGCACGTTCTGAAATTTCTCCCATTTATTTTTCTCAGAAAAGTGTTAAAGCCCAGCTGAAGCTGATTGAGTTGTGTCTGCTGTACAGACTGTAAAGTCCTTTCAGATGAACTTATGGCTTACATGAATAAATTGGACTTGACAAACAGGAGCCTCCAGGGTAATGCTGTAGGCAACACCACTCTTCTGTATGTGATGTAATACTTTTGAAAACCATTAAAAATATTGTTTGTGATGGTAGGGTTGTCTAGTGGTCAGAGAATGTGGTCCTAAACAAGATGACCAAGGTTCATGCCCTGCAGCTGACCTGTGTGTGCCTGTCATTAACTATAAATGCTCTGAAGTACAGGAGATTACTGAAAGAAATGGCATTACGGGAGAGCAAGTGAAGGACACACACACACACACACACACACACACACACACACACACACACACACACACACACAGATACACGTGTGTGTCATCACACGAGCTCTCACGCAAGCCAAAGAATTGTTCCCATGTGCTGCAGACCTCTATGATTTGGGAAGGGTGCGTGAGAGCAGCAAATGATTTGTAAAGTTTAGAGTAATATAACCAAAGGGCTTAGTGACACAGCTGTGGAAGAACCAGAGAAAAGGGAAACAGAAACGACTGTGAAATTGGTCACGCTATGGAAAAACACACATTCTTCATTCTAGCTTTCAGTTGGGAGTTTTTTCTCTCCTACTTTTTCTAAGAAGTGGACAATTGAGACGATTACTCACTGTTGTTTATGTCTGTTCATGTCAGTGATTCAAAGGAAGAGCTTTAATGGACTGACAGATCTATTCACTAGATTTGTACAGAGCAGACAGGTCACACCACAGCCTTTCACTTCTCGTGGTGACTGGGTTGAAGTTGGTTACAGTCAGTGCTTTTTTTATGTAATGAATCTGTGAAAGCATGAAGGGGTGCTGATGTCACTAATGCTGCCGTTATGTAGTATTTTGTAACTTTGATGAATAGCATAGTCCAAGCTTAAGATGCAGTTAATCTATTTTATTTTTAGAAAGCAATCAATACCATAGGCTTTATAAAAATAATGGATGTAGCTGCTGTGACGTCACCCATTGGTTTGTGGATTCCCATTTTAAAGCCTCAACTCTGGCATTTCGGCCATGATCATCTTGGATTTTTTGAGCCAAAAGTGACCAAATTTGAATGAGAGGATGGTGCTGTGGAGGAGCAAGGGGTGGATCTGACTTATAGACTGCAGCAGTGCCTGGCAGACACACCCTTAATTATGCATAACCTTAAGCTGTTATAAAATTTTACTGGGTGAATTGTGTAAAAAATCAACCCTGTACAGTTGCCATGAATGGGAAACTCGGCTATAGAGACAGAAAATGTTATTTTTTACCAGGCTGTGAACATGTTAATGTCTGCGGTAAAGTGGGGCATTTGAACATGGAGGTCTGTGGGGATTACCTGGCCTTTAGAACCAGCCTCAAGAGGCAGTTTTTGGCACTTCTGCATTGGCTTCATTTTTCTGCCCTAGAAGTTGCTGCTTGCTCAATACCTGATATTGATACTGTATCAGCTAAGTTTTCTGGACCATTGTCTTGTATACGTCCCAGCAAGAATATTGGCCTTTATGGCCTGTGTCAAAACCTTCAGCCCACTGGGCAAATCCTATCATCATTTCAATTTCATCAGTCATCTGCCTGGTACTCCTTTCCCACGAAATTAGCTCTGGTTCTTGAATTGGTTTTGTTCAGGACTCTTGGAGCCTTTGTGCTGTCTAGCAAACCAGCCGGTGTTTTCACCACTTTTGTGGAGAACCATTATAATCTGCTCTTTTTAGTCTGACGATTTCTCTCTTGCCTTCTCATCCTTTCTTTTCAACCTGTAGAATATGACACGCCCACTGATGTTGTCACAGTTCGCACTTGAGGTCAAGGAAAATCTGCTATTTTTGGTGCCAGCTGAGAACTAACTTTTTGACTTCTTTTTTTTTTTAAATTATCTTTTTATTATGTTTAAAGTCAACATATACAGAGTGTTATACTTTGTACACAACTTTTTGACTTCTAGACCAATTTATTTATGGTTGAGAAATTGTTAAATTGTTCAAAATTAGGTGCGGAAACCAGAATGGAGAACTGGTTCCATGTTGGTGGAATAGGGGAAGGGGTTGTTTCCAGTTGATTTGAGCTAAATTGGACTTCATCATACTTTTACCCCTGTGCTGCAGCAAACTGAGGGGTTTATAGTAAACCGATGACCCTGTCCTGACACTATGTTGTTGTGTGCAAACTGTAACCGAAAATCATCATGGTGACCACCCAAACCATTTCCAGGAACAGAGAGCATGTTGCTGTCAGGAATAATGTGTCGTCTGTGGAGCCATCAGCCTCCCCCACCCCACTGCTCCCACCAGGCTGGTGTCTGTGGTAAACTTTTTTTTACCCAGTGTAATCCTGGATGCACTACTGGATGTTTGAGACTTCCGAGCACCACTGAATGTCTCAGCAGACGTTGCCAATGCTCTGGTTACAACCTAGAGGTGGTGGCTTATATCCCCAAAATGCTGCCAGCTGTGTCCACCTGTTCTCTCATTACTTTTGGAAGCACAGTGAGGACTCGCCAAGGTTCTTTAAACAGGCTGTCAGTGGTGTTTCTCTGCACCCTCAGCCACTTCATCATCTCTCCTCTAATTGGCTCAGGGGATATAAATAGCCATGTGTATCCATCACAGGACTGATTTACTTGCTTCACTTAGAAGGTTAATGCAGCCTCGGGGGACCCAAGAGGGGCATCATGTTGCCTTTTTCCTGAAAGCCACTGTAGCAACAATGGAAACTGACAACTGTATCTGCTGATTTTTGTCTCGTACATGTACTAATATATTTTATGAATTTATTTGTAAAATTTGACTGTTTTCACATAGGGCAAAGTGATGTTGAACCCAGGTATCCTCTTAGATTTTGGATGTTGTAGTATTGTGGTTGTCTCTACCTGGTTTTAAAGGCTGCATTACAGTAAAGTGATGGAATTTTCTGAACTTACCAGACTGTTCTAGCTGCTGGATTATCAATACCCACTTAGTCATGATATCCGCATTACTGATGACTATTTATCAAAAATCTCATGGTATAAATAGTTTGTGAAAGCACCAATAGTCAACCCTGCAATATCGTCATAATATTGATATCGAGATATTTGGTAAAAAAATATTGTGATCTTTGATTTTTGCCACATTGCGCAGCATCAGCTATTTTCACCAAACAGCTTTGCTTGCAACAGTGTAGAACTGGCTTAATGACACACACACACACAAAAAAATATACAATCCATGACTTGAAAGAAAAAATATGAATAATCTTTTCTTCACAAAATGATCTGGCAGTAAGACAACTTGATAGTTCCTCATGCACAATAAAATCAATTGCTAAGCTTGTCATTTTCAACAGTGTATTCCTCTTAGAGCAAGAGCAGCAGTATTTGACCCAGCTGGCCCTACAGTCGGCTATAAAACCACAATGACGCAAAAGCAGGAGCCACATAATTTGCATTAAAAGAGAGGATATTTAACCCTTTGCGGCCATAATGAATAGAAGCTGTTACATTTAGCCAACACTAGAAAGATTGGGTACTGAATGTACTCTGAAAGTGTGATCTCTCGCTTAGATCAGATTCCTTAGCCGCGCTGTGCCAAGTTACACAATCGGTGCAAGGTGTGAATTCCTAAAAACTCACAATCCTGTACACAGACAGCAGCTGGTTGCCTTGTTGTGGGCATAAACAGATAGCTCTGGTCCACCTGCTTATGATTTCCCAAATAAGTCCTTAACAGGAATTTTTCGTTTACACTCCTAATGACTGCTCTGACATCAAAGGCTGGAAAAGTTAAATGTTCCTATATGTAGCCCCATCACATACACTATACTGACATGTGTATTCAGTATGCATTCTTACATACATGCTGTGTTTATTGCCAGACTTTTTATATCATCATGTTCTGCCCTTCGACAGACAGCTTTAAAATTCTGTCTGTACAGAGTGCTTTAAAATACTAACTTTTAACATCTGGGGGAAATTAAACCCATCATCTGACGCACAGACTCTTATGTGAAAGCATTTATGTTGACACCCAGGTTCAGTGTTTTTTCACCACGAGCCGTGCTCACAGCTGTTGTGTTGACTGTTGCTGGTGGACATGTTACTCATTATGAAGCCAGAGGAGTTCAGTGACCATTCAGCATATTTTGGAGTCAGTTTAACACTGGAAATTGTGGAGTGATAAATAATCTTTCTTTTAGGTGATTCAGCACTTGAAGCTTTTTAAGTTGCAGTAAACATATGACGTACAAAATACCTTGCTTTGTCTTGAGGTGATAATGGGAAAAAAAAAGTTTTGTTCAAGCAATGATGTCTTCTAGGCTTCTATGAAAGCGCCAGCGCAGTTCTACGTATCTTAACAGAATAAAGACTCTAAGAAATCCACATTTGTCACTCCACCATTGTGAAATATCAACGCGTGGGCTTGGGAACCTTAAATTTAATTACCCGACATCTCAATGAGGCCTTCGTCTATTCAGCTCCGAGGAGCCGCTCAGCTGCTCTCTCCCCCTCTGTCTCTATCTCCTGTGTGTCTCTCTTTGTTGGAGCTGCTTGCTTTAATTGTTACAGCAGCTTAAAATCTGACTGCACAGACATTTTAAGAAATACCTGATAAAAAATACTCAGACTTTTATTCTTAGCAGTATAAAGTATAACAAGTGTGAAATTAATTAAGAATTAAAAGGTGAAAATGCATGCCTATTTGCTTTTTTAAAAAGAAGACCATTCCCACCAGTGTGGTGAGAGAATACTTTTTACAAGTGAAGTTTTCCTTTTATTTAGGAAAAAAGAAATTAGTGGCTGTGCCTTTAATCCTGGATGAGCTCGGGTTGATCATTGCATTACTAACAAAAGAATAACACTTGAGATGGAAAATTTTGAAAGCAAGTTTGTAAGAAAGAGGTCAAGTATTTTCTCCACATTGGCATTTTGGGGCTTTTTTTAAAAAAACGATTTGAGAATAAGATAAGAGATTCGTGAACTGAACACTCCTACATTCTCTTTTATTCTCTCCTTTCTGTGAATGTCCCTTTCATTCATTCACATGTAGACGATACAGTGGGGAATTTTCAAGCCTTAAGCCAATTCCCTATTATCTCCCAACCTAACCATTTTCTTTTCTTGTCCCAAAATACTCCTCTGCTTTTATTTTGTGCCACAAAGGGGAGAAGTTAAGTGGTGTCATTTTCCTTGACTGGTGGGAAATGCTTTGCTCTCTTTTTAGCTTTATTAGATAACTCAGCCTTCCCTGTGGACCTCCATGCCTATGTAAAGGAGTGACAGAGGAGGCCACCCGTCCCATATGCCAGTCTCCCTCTCTCTTACTTCCGTCTATCTTTTTCGTCATATGCACGCAAGTAGTTTCATCAAATCAGATCACTTGCTTTTACTGGGTTATGTCACAGGCAAGACAAGAAGAGACTCCCACAGTGGGAGTAGGACAGGGAGGTGGAGGGGAGATGAGGAGATTGGTAAAATATTCAAAGAGAGGAGGCATGTATCTATGAAAATAAGGTTAGGAACTAAAAGATGAAAATATCAAATGAGAGTAGCACAAAGACAGAGAATAAGATGACAGACCCTGGTGATATAATTCACTCATGAATCTCTTTTAAAGCAAGGTTAAAGTGGATACAAGGGCAGACAGAGCTCTTATAGTTGGTCACAATAAAATTAGATATGAAGGGTCATGGATGGAAATTACACAAGCCTCTTACCATGTCACCAAGTGTTTTTTGATTAGGCTTGAATAACTCCTTCCCAGTCACAAGTATAAAAATAGTCACAAAGGATTTTGGAGAAGACCAGCATATTCTAATACTCATTTGTTCTTACCTACATACTTATATCCCATTTTGAAAATGTTGCTCTGAACTCATTTGCTAATAGAGCCACAAGAAATAAAGGAACACCTGTGATTACTTTGCAACACTAGCCTCATTATGTTTTTAAAGACGGAAGTTGTTGCGGTTAATACAGTAAAAAGGCAATTACTAATAGCAATAAATGTTGTGCTCCATGAGATGTTTCCCAAATAGTATTAGAGCCCATAAACCCTCCAGTCAAACCAGTCATTTGTGGAAAATGACGGGCTAACAGAATATTCCTGGAAATATTGCTTCACCAAGCCCTTTTGCCTTCTCTCCTTGGCTGTTTGTTAGGTCCCACATGTTAAATAAACCAACGTAATATTGTGGCAGTAAAACCACTTAACACATCAGCATCCGCATCCTTTGCAGTTAAAGTTAGTGGGGGATCACTGCAGGAGGCACTGCAAAAGAACAGGAGTCAGGTTGATAGTTGAAAACAGAAAACATTCACACAGTACATACCTCTCACTGAGGCTGCTCAGTCTCCTAATCTTGAATAGTGTCAAAATACACATAGAGATTCATAAGCAGGCAGATGGTTGGAGGATACCTAATCAAATATTAGGGCTATGCATAGTTTATTTTCAAAAAAATTCTAATGAGTCAGACTGATGACTACTGACTTGTGTCCGATTGCTGCTGTTGTGCCACCTGTAGGTGCAGTACCATCAGATTGTGCAAGAATGCTCAAGCTTGATATGTGTATGTGTTATCTAAATTTGTTTGCAGTTCCCTTTTCAAGAGTTATGGTAGGTTGTGACAAATACAATGCAGGGGGAAATAAAGTTACGAAAAAAACGTAACATTCATGTAGGCTACGTAGAAGAGCAGCTAGCACCTACTTAAAAACAGAAGGCCAGTAGCTCCCGACTGGTGCAGCGCCGGGGTCCAGATTTCTCCTTACTTATTAATTCAAGGTCCACACAGTTTCATATATTCAGCGTCTTACAAGAGTTTGGCCATATCGTCAAGCTAGTTTGCCTTGTCTTTCAAGTAGCTGACCATAAGTCACTTAAACTTCAGCAGGAAATGGCACTTCAAAATAAAAGCTCTGTGCTGGAAATTCACTGTACTTAAAAATGAAGTGTGTTTTTTTTACAAACTTGACACATTTACAAATCACTTGCGGTCCACTCAGAATGGAAACGCGACCCACTTTTGGACTGTGACCCATCAGTTGGGAACCACTGCATTGGGCAATCTTGGGGCCCTGCAGGATTTATTGTGAACAAAAAGATAAGAAATAATAATAAAACAATGATTTTGTGTCTACACTCTATAAATGGCCACATGGTGGTGGTATTTGCACCACATTCAAATGTTTTGTTTTTCTTGGCCCATGGTCAACACTTGGGTGCAAAATCTAGCTGAAATACATTGAGTAGGTTTTGAGATACTGTGCTTTGAGACATTGTTGGGTGGGTGGTTGGGAGGATGCACAATTTTAAAAATTTCTTTCTATTTTAGAAAAAAAGCATTTCTAGTGTGTCTTCCTTGATTTGATTGCTATTCAGGTAGTCTTATGCTATCAGTGAAGAGATGAGTTGATCTTCTACCATATGTTTGGAAGAGGCCTTGGAAGGCATCTATAGTGTGTTTATGTGTATGTAACCTACAGTTTAACACATAAAAAATGAGCACCATGTTTATGTATGTTTTTGTGTTTGTGAGGGCCTTATGTCACATGAGGACAGTCCTGTCAGATTGTGTGTGGGCCGTGGTGCTGAGTCTGTGTCACACTGTGTTCCCGTCTCAACACATTAGAGCTGATCCTCTGTGATGATGCAGCAAATGAAGTGACATCAACGAGAATGAAGAGTAACATTCAGATATACTCATACACACTCTGTATAATTTTATTTCTACTTTAGTTTCCAGCACTGTCCTGAGGTTTGAGGTTGATATGTTTTTTGTTTTTTTCTTCTCACAGGATGCGTCAGGGTCAGCTGACTTTTAGTGGGTTTATGGTAATTTTTTATTTAGATTGTGGTTGACAGACTGTGGGAACTTAAACTTGACTTTAAAAACAGAGGCACACTTGAATATTAACAGAAGAGGTTAGTAGTCCTGTAAAGTATTCCTGTAAAGTAGGGTACCTACGTCATATCCTATTCTTACAGCACTCTCTTGCCCACTAGAGAGCTATATGACACATCTATGTAGTCCTGAAATAAAAATGATGGTATTCAACATGCTGCTGTTTTGTATTAATGTAAACTGAACATATCTAGCTTTGGACTTTTTGTTGAAGAAAAACAAGCCAGTGTTAATGTCATCTTGAGCTCTGGGAGCTTGTGATGGACATTTTTATGCCTCTGCACCAGTGACAGCCATAGCCGAAGGCATTATGTTTCCAATTGTCTGTCAGTCTGTCTGTCCCATTCTCGTGAAGGCAATTTCTGAAGAAGACCTAGAGGGAATTTCTTAAAATTTAGCACAATTGTCCACTTAGACTCAAGGATTAACTGAATTAGATCATGCTTGTCAAAGGTCAAACTGTGACCACTGTCACCTCACAAAATTTTTTTGTTTTTGAGGCCATAACTCAAGAATTCATACGCTAATTATGACAAGATTTCACACAAATGTCAAATAGGATAAAATGAAGTAATGACATTTTTATATCCAGTACCTCAAAGGTCAACTTCACTGTGACATCATGATGCTCTGAAAAAAAAAAAAAAAATTTCTCTGGCCATTATTCAAAATCATAACTCAGGAACAGAGGAGACATTTGGTCGTACACTAAATTAGTGACACTAATCTTGGGTGTCCACCTTGAAACCTTGGAGGTGTGTGTAAATCAACCATACTTTAAATTGTGTTGCTTCTTTGCAGCAACACCCTTATTTGAAGCATTGTCTACTGTCATGGCTACATGGACAGACATGAATGTAAACTACAACTTGGCTGGTTGGCGGTGGCATACAGCTACAATAAACTAATTCTGTTTTTCACTTGTCTAACATGTTATAGACCACTGTTTAATAGAAATTGTCAGTTGTTGCAGCCCTAAGTCTGCAGCCTCTTGTTTACATGTTTACTGTAACTGATGTAAAACCTTAAACAGAGTTTGGCTTTGTTGCAGTCCATATCTTGTGAGATCTGCATGTTTTGGGGATGGCAGTGTTGTTCAGTCTGTAAACTAGTTCACAGCTCTTTGGTCAGGCTGGGTGTCACCAGCAGTACAGACCTCGGGGCCACTAGCAGGGATTTTAGGCTGTTGTTGATACCATTTTATACCTTAAAGGCTCTTTTTTTCTCAGCACATGACCCAGGTGCTCAGTGAATACAGTTTAGTATTTAGACACAGCCTAATGAAACATGACTTACATGTGGGAACCCACCAGAAGCATGACTGTGACCCAATTTATTGTTCACACCCAGAGTAAAGAAAACTAGGCTACGAGGGAGAGAAAAAAACAGCTGAAACCAAAGGAATATATTCATGCTTTGCTTTTAATCACTTAATAGAAAAAGTATTTCAGATTTTTTGAACACAATATACAATATAATACCATACATTGTGTGAAACATTTAATAACCCACCAACCGGTGGACTTTAACATATTATTGACAATAAAAAAAACCCATCTCTCATGCAGATAGTGCTAAATCTGGCTAACCATTTGGACACAACTAGGACCAAAAAAAGCTTGAACATAGATAAACAATGTTAATACTGACAAATTTGAATTTCAAAACTGCTAACAAGTTTGGTCAGAAAGAGTTCACACATTAGCACAATCAGTTACATAACGATCATGTTTTGTTGTTAATTCAGAACGATTCACGTCAGTGCCGGGCGTATTGTAGCATGCTACCAATACCGTCCCCATGTTATCTACTTTTACATGAAGTGCGTTAAGTGTAAAAGGAGACAATCGCTTTGTGTTTGTCCATCGAAACCTGTGTCTATCTGGCCTCATATCAGCAATCTGCATTCAAATGCTGGGTGGAGAAGCTTAGGTTGTGACAAGCCGCTAAGAGAAAATAAGCTATTTGTGTACTTTTGATACTGAGCATTGACTAAGCTTCTGTGTTCCTTAGCTAGCTTGCATGTATCCTATATCCAAGCTATGCAGTTTAACATGTCTTCTATGTCTGGTTACCAAATTGCTGCAGTCAGATGAAAACCTTGTAGCTTCAGAAACTCAGTTGAGCCAAAATAGTTTTCCATCAGAGAAAATGATCTAAGAAACAAAATGAGGGCATTGAAAGTCCTCTGTGCAATAATAGCTATTGTTTAAGAAGTATAACAAAGCTTGAATTTAAGAGAGAGGAACTTTTCAGAAATGAAAAAAATGTGAATTAAGATTTCAAAGTGATGCCAAGGTGAGAACATTTTTGGTTTAATATTCATGCATAACAAGCTTAACATAAAGTGTTTCATTTTCTTGTGACAATAGAAAGGCTATTTTGGAGTTACAAGGTTCTCATATGCCAACAGCAACATATCTCTTTAGCTGCTGCTCTGCTGGGCACTCAAAACATTGTGCGAATATATACTTAGATATATTTATATATATATATATATATATATATATATATAAAAAAAACAATATATAATACATATATAAAAAAGACTCTAATCCAGAGTCTTCTACACATTAGACACCACCACTTCCAGGTAATGCAAGTGCATATAAATTAAAATAGATTTTACACTGAACTAGTATTTCTTATTTACAAGCTTAAAGTATAGAATAAATACACACTGTTATAAACAGCAAAAAGGACCAACTTGAGCTCCTAGCGACAAACAGTAGAGACAAAGGTGTGGAGTGATGGGGGTAAGGCCTGATGACAAAGTCAACACATCCAAACACACACACACACACACACACACACACACACACACACACACACACACACACACACACACACACACATACAAAACCTTCCATACGTACATACTGCACACAAAAGATTGCCACTTAAGCATGCTGGAGTGAAATTAGATGAAGTACCTTTTGAGTTTATCAGTAAACCAATATGAAATTGGAAAGATGTGATTATGCAGCTAAAACATCCATAAAACTTTGTCATGGAAGCCACTGGAACAGAAATGTGAGGTCTGCACACCATTTTCAAACCATATTCAGAAACAAAAGAGGTGTTGTTTGGTCTGTTTTAAAATTAGAACACCTAATTATTCCACTTTTTTTCAAAAGGGTACAGTCTGCCATGCTGAATCCAGCAATTCCATCTGTGCCCAATCCTAATAACCCAACTGTCCTGGAAACCTGATACAGCGGAGGGGGAGAGGAAAAAAATTCAATTGACGTCAATGAGCAGATGCAGCACTTGAGGGATTTTTTATCATGAGGAAGAAATAGCCGGCCTGATTGTTTTGGGGTCGTGTCCGTGGAGCCCAGAGGGGTTTGTAAACCATGTGAATAGTGGCGCTGATGAGGGTCTGAGAGCGTCTTTCAGACAGGCAGCTGTAAGAGCACCTTTAATCATCTGGTCTGGGCCTGATTGCAGAGGGGCAGGGGGTTACATCAGACAGGTCTGGGGTCAGGACCCGTTCTATCTAACAGGATTATTAAGACTGCAGCATACCTGTGGGCTAAAAATAGATTCACCGCTGTTGTGCATTTCGTCCTTGGCAGACTTCATATCTGGTTTTATTATAGATCTAAGCAGCATGTTTTCATGAGCTGTTTGTTTTTAGACTTGCTTGTATTTCTTCTGATTTTAGGTTTGAACTGGACCAACCTCTGATTCACACCAAGACAACGACTGGATGCAAAAATGAAAAGATAAAATCGTACAAATTAAATGTCCCAATGCTTTTACACTGAAGATTTAGCAGGAATATCTGATCATAGTGATGCAAGTGTAGGATTTCATATCCTCGCTGAGCAATTTGCATTAAAAGTCAAGTTTTGGTGTGAAAAGATAGGAAGCCCCTAATAGTCAGCAGACCGTTTCAAAGAATAAGAGAGAAGATGATGTATAGAGAGATGGAGTATGAAAATAGATGATGTATTTCAGTGTGACTGTGACATTCATAGACTGATATCTGATATAGAAAGCAACAAACTAAACATGTAGCATGAACCATGAGTGAACATAAGCGTTTGAAATCCATGTGTAAAACATTGTGCTCAGATTAAAAAACAAATGTGACAAAATGTGCGCATTATGTTGGTGTTAATGTTTCCCTATTCAGATGAGTTTGTCCAAGAGTTGTTTGTCGACGTTTGTTTGGATTTCTCTATTGCCCAATACATGGAAGACTGTTCTCTTTTAAACATACAAAAAAGATTTTGCTCTTTCAGATAAGAAAAAAAAAACATTTCACAGACATACTAGAGTGTTCAATAAATAAAAAACTATTATAAAGACAATAGTAAAAAAGGCACACAAAAGTCCTTTGACAAATGGTACAGGAAAAAAGTAAACACTTTCTCTTGCTATACAAATGTGTCTCCATCAGTAGATCTTACTCTATGCTACTTCTAGATCATATCTGTAAAAAAAAGTCTTAAGGTACAAAACTTCTCTCAGTAGTGTCAGTGTCCATTTAATGCCAGCTCAGAAAAAAAGTTACCATTTTCCCAAACTGGCCGAAATCCTTCAAGTTCCACCCTCAGTCTCGCCTGTCCATCAAGACTAAAATGTTCGCAGTAATTATTTCCTGAGAACTCTGAAGCCGCCTCACTGAAACTGTCCGTCCGTGTCTGGCTTCAAACACCCAAGTGCAAGACGCCCCTGTGCGGGACCAAACTAAGCCCTTGCTTCTGTGGGCCTATTAAAAAGCACAGCTGCAAGAGGATCTCCCCTCTTTTGCCAAAAACTTTCAAATCACAATGTGACCCCGATGATGGAAGCCCTATGTGTCTGTGGGCGACGCCTCGTGTGTCACGATTTCTATTGCCGGCTCCATCATGCTGCGCTCCTCGAGCTCCTGACCGTCCAAATAGTCCAGGGGAGGAGAACGAGAATCTCCTAGACTGTCCTCCTCCTCTTCTAACTCTTCTTCTTCTTCTTCTTCCTCCTCGTCCTCCTCCCCTTCGCCATCTTTCTCTATTCCATCCAAGTCCTCCTCCTCCAATGTGAGCTCAAACTGAAATTTCTCCCCGCCTCCCTGCCCTCCAGTCCCTCCACCATGTCCGTGCGTTCCCTGGTCGTAGAAGGGCGGGGAGGGACTCTGGGGGATCATGCTCTGGTACCAGTTCCTGTTGTCCTCCAATGTGTCCAGAATGTCCTGGGCATCAGGGTGGACCAGATCGGCCCAGGTCTCCCACAGAGGGTGCACGATGTAGTCGATGAAACCCACCTGGAAAGAAATAAGGAGGCAAATTAGAACTGAAATTGAGCTTTGATGTGAATTTACACATCTTTGTTGGTGCATAATGCAACTTCTACAGTATGTCTTTGATTGCCTACCTGGCTCTTTTCCACTGAGGCTGTGTGTTTATCACACATAGGGCTGATCTCCATCCCCCTTTCCCTCTCTCTGTCTCCCTGGTGGAAGAACTCCTCCATTATCCGATCAGTCCACTGACGATACAGCTCCAGGGACTTGGTGGGATTACTCAGGTCAGCACAATGCACCATGTTACGCAGCACCTATGAATTATACACAATTGCAATTAAGTAAATCTCCTTATTCAGTTTCTTCCAGATTTTTTTCATGAGAAAATTGGTAAAACCTGGAAACACTGAGCCTCTTTAATATACAATGCAATATCCTTGAAATAAAACAGCCAAGTGTGTTAGATTACTTTACTACAATTAGATTTAAGGAAAAATTAGATTCCTGTTGAACCGACATATAAGGCTAATTCTATAATCTGCTTTGTTATGAAAGGAGGTCAGTCACATAACAGTTGAATAAAGGAGAAATCCTAGAAAGACCATTAGAGGGAAAGTGTAGAGGGAGCACTTATAGGTAAAGAAAGAAGATTGATGGAGTGAGAAAAGAAGTGACAGTGGGAGCAGAGGTCAGCTGTGTAGAGGGCGGCTAATGACCATTGGCTGAGTAACCTCCCCCAACACTGGCTGTTGATTAGAGCTATTAAAAGCTGGTAATAGAGAGGTTGAGGGTTTACAGTATGTCCAACCACAAGTGTTTTGTTGTTTTATCCAACACCCACCTGTATCCTGTCGGTGTAATTGTCCAGCAGCAGCACTCCAGAGCTCGTCACCTTTTTGGTCTCCACCATAGTCTTTAGATCAGCCAGCAGACTCATGTGTTTGGACATGTCAGTGGCCAAAACCTGAATAAAAGAGGTAACAAAAAAACATCCTTAGCATCTGGATTATGTGGACAGGTTATGATTTAAATGGAGATGACAGCAGAGGGGGAAAGAATATGAACTGGGATATCTTACCATGTCGATGACCATCTTGCGCAGGGACTGTCGCTGCTTCTTTGTGAGGTTCTGGAAGATATCACAGTTGTCTTCCTGTAGTAGCTTGAATCCCACAGCTAAGTGATGGTTCTCTAGCACAGACTCATCGTTGTACATTAGCGCCAGCTCGGAATCTGGAGAGGTGTTATAAAGAGATTTTAGTCTTTGTTATGACTACTTCAATTTGGTTATTGATAGCACTAGTGTATATTCTTTAAAACAAACCAACAAATTAACCAACTTAGTCCTGTTAGGAGTAACGTTTTGACTTACTGGTATTAATTAGGAATTGGTTTGATACTCCAGGATGGTCAACATCATGGATAGCTGCAGCAAAGATGGCTGCCAGGATCTCGAGATCTGTGAAGACCGCCTGTGAAATTGAGGGAGGGAGGAAAAATGAACATTAGACTATTTATAAAGCGAGAACAAGAACCAGAACAAGAACCAGAAAGAACAGACTAGTTAATCCATGCCAAATGTTTTCCTCAACCAAACAGCAAGCTAGCTGTCTGCCTTTCTGTTCCCTGTGAGAGAGTATATCGCTGTTTCTGCAGCCTGTTATAGATGCATGACGGAGAGCCGAGAAGAGTAAATCGTGAGCTGAAGAACGGGGATTTCTGACCTGACTGTATTTCACCAGCTACTCCAACTTAAGGAGTGCTGTGAGAAAATACAAGCAGGAAAAATCTAACAAATAAGGCATGGAGGAAAGAGGGGAAGTTCCCCAAGTAAGGAGGGAAAAGATGATTCAATGGAAGGATGGTGAGCCCTTCAAAGCTGGTGTGGCGATCCAGGAAAGTGGTACATGGGGTGATGTAAAAGCTCACTCCTCTAATTTAGTTTTCCCTTATTTCTGTGGATGCACACTGGTGCCCAAGTCAAAGGTGGGGGAATTTCTTTAACCCCCGAGAGTTGAAAGATATATGCTAAGTAAATAATGTAATCAGACCCTGATCTGAGGTATTAAAATACTTCAATTTATATTATAACTTACATCCAGGGCTGGAGTGGAGAGGAGGATGTGTGTGGATTGGGCTACATCAGCAGCATGCAGGCTGTTGTGGTAGGCCACATCTGAATGGTAATGATCTTCCAATGTCATCATGTAGGCCACAAACGTATCCACGGGGATCTTAAATGTCTTTAACAGGTCTCGCTCCTAGATAAACAAATTGTGACATTTAGAAAAATGTGTGGATCACTTTAGTAGTAATCAAACAATGAGTATGAAAGTGAAGACACAACAGAATGCAAAAGTTGACTTCATACCTGGAAGATGGCGTACATGATGCAGGTTAGAGGCCGGTTGTGGGAGTATTCTGAAACAGTGAAGATGTTCAGGCCCCACTTGTTGAGGTCCTCCAGCTCCTTTGACAGTAGCTCCTCCTTATCGGTCTTGACGCCGAAGCGGGAGATGCTGCTGCTGGAGAGCGAGGGCCCATGGGAGACCTTCTTGACTCCGCTGATCTGTGTCATCAGCTGCTGCTTCTGCTGCTTCTTCTTCTCTCTCGTCTTGGATGTCGGCGACGGGATCTCCACCTCATTCTGTTTGTCTGAGGGAGGGGAAAAATTAGATTTGTTGTTTATACAAGTGTGGACACTGTGAGGAGGGAGTGGTTAAAATGCCCATTGACCTCATATAGCACAGGAATATTTTAATCTACTTCTCAATAAAAAAAAGAGTTCAATGTGTAAGATGGCTGAGGACCCAGGTGCACTGGCACTATAGAAACACCTGCAGCTGGTTAGCTCCTGAGGGATTTATCAATTCACTCTTTCATTCATCATCTGTGCCTCCATTCATTTGTTCATTCATGCTTCCTGTCCTCCACCTGTGGTCGCTCTCTGAGCTCCCACTGTTCATTCGTCTCTGTCCCTCTGCCCCCCCATCTCTCAGCAGGTGGCTCACATCTCGTGTTCTTTTCACTCTCATAGGTCAGTCCATTGACAGACTGTGTGCTGGGGCTTCTACACAGTTAAGGCAGCTCCACAAAGACGGCCATTCAATAAGCTGCCGCATCTTGCACAGCTTTATCAAATCACCTAGTGCAGAGTGGGATTTTTTATGTGTGGTTTATTTCATTTATAAGTCTATGTAGCCACAAATAAAGTGAAAACAAAGTCCAAAAATACATCAAAAACCTGCAAAGATTACATGTAATAATCAGCTGAAAAAATACTGCATAGACAATAAGCCACACTCACACTTTATCCAGAAATATACACAAAAATCACGCCAAGTTTCTTGTAATAACCAAGCAGGCCCTTGTGTTTACTGCACTCACAGAAGAACTGAATGCAATCCTGCAGGGACTGGCTATCGGCACGAATGTGAGCTGCGCACTCATCTATCAAGCCTCGACTCAGCTCATCGCTGGCCTATCAGCCTTCCCCTGTGGAGGGTTATTCAATTACCAGCTGTAATTCAAATAATCACTTTCACTCGCACGCTCTCTTTCTCTCTCCCTCTTTCTCTCTTGCACTGTTTTCTCTGCTATTCTCTCCGTCTCTCGCTCTCTCTTCAGTCCTCCAGTGGTAATTGAGAATGGGGCAATTAAGCGCTCTCAGACATGTGCTGCGTGGGAAACAAGGGGAAGAGCAATATATTGCCCTCTAATTTATTACAAGCCATCATTATCGCCACTGCTGTGTGGTGTTTGTGTGTATGCGGCCTGTACGTTTGTGTGTGTGTTAGATCAGATTGTGAGACAGACAAGTTTCTTATTATCTATTTCTAAATAAGTAAGTGCCAATATACAGTAAATGATTTGATACGACTTACAAACTGCTCAGGAGGATTTTAGCACATTTATTCTAGTTACCATATTCTAGCAGATGAAGTCTCTCTGTCACAGTTTAGCCTGTAATGTGTCAGCTGGTCACATGGACAGTCATTTTTACACCCTCTTATTTCACTTGCGCATTAAGCTCATATTATCCTGGCCTCATCTTAAGCTATTATTCTTTTTTCCCCACTTTAGAAAAAACAAGCAGCTGAAGTAAAACTGTGTTGTATATTGCTCTGTTTTTTCTCTACTTTTCTCCCTTCTCCTTCCCGCTACTTTGTCACCTCCCACGTGTATTTTGATTTCTTTTTCATCCTCCTCCATATGCTTTCCTATGAGATGCAGATGCAGTAGGGAAGGTAAGGAGGGGGGACTTTTCGGGGCCATTTTTTCCCCTGAGTGTATTCCCTGAGCGTGCTCAGCTGCTGGCCGATCAAAGGGAATTATGACAGAATTATACTGCGAGGCCAGCTGGGGTGGGGGAAAGGCACACGTGAATGGCCTGCATGCTGCCGGCCAGCAATCCTTAATGGAAAGTCAGAAATCCTCGTCTGAAATCGCCCTCTATGAGAAACTCTGGGATCTTTATTTATCTAGGGAATTATCCAGGCTCCATGAGCACTATTTTACCAGTCAACAGTCTGCCTTTCCATTAGATGTCATATTAAAAAAAAAAAACAATATACTGGTGGGGATTTGTGGTGGATCTAAGAATGACCTCTGCGGAACTAGACATATGGCAGGAAAATTTGATTTCTCTGAGCCTGAATGGACGACTTTCTGAAGAAAAAAAAAAGATAAAGCAGAAACAAGTGCATTACTGACACTGATACTGATCTTAATGGATGTAAGGATTAAACAGTCCTACTGGTCAGCTGAGGCCAAACCAGGCCAGCTGTGCTGCTTCAGCCACCCCCCCCCCACACACTTCATTAATGTTCACCTATTCTTTTTACCGCCTGCAGGGTAATCCTGATTTCTTTATCGAAGAGATAGTCATCTCTGTCTGGATTCTTGGGGCAGCTGGAGGGGGAGGGAGAGGTGTGGGGACAACAAGGTGTCCCTGCTGACAAAGATGCATTAAGATGGGGATGAGTCACCGAATCTGCCGAGCTCATCTCACTGCCAGCAAAGGGGGTTCCTCTGTACCTCTATTTTCTCCCTCACTGCAGTCAGCTTTCTCTCTCCCTCCCTCCCTCGTTTGCTTCTTCTCTGCCTCTCCTCAACCCTCTTCCCGCTTTTTATGATCCGGCCGTGAGGGATCCGCCAACAACACTACACCGGATCAGGATGCCAATCGATCGGAAGCACAGTGTCTATAAATAGTTTTAACTACCTCTAGGTGCATTCTGTCTGCCTTCTGTTATCTCTAATGTTTGTCAATCTATATTTCCTTTATCTCATGTAATTGTCGCGCTATCCTCACACTCCTGCGTAAATCTCACATTTACCAAATGCCAACTTTTGGTCGAAATCGAATCATTGTCTTACTTGTACTGGTTTGGGATATTTTTTTCCCTTCAATAACTTCATGGTGGTGCTTTAGTACCAGAGAAACCATGACACATTTTGTACATGTGGATGACAAAAAATGTCTGAAACAGACATCAACTTCCATTTATCTCAGATCTCGGATGTGAAACCCACGCTGACAGCATCCAGTTCCAATTCACTTACTCTGATTCTGGCTAACAAGCTCCCTTGTCAGTCAAATGGCACTTTTTACAGTACCCAGCCACTTTAAATACCTTTTTCCCTCAATGTTTTGAGAAATGTACATTTTTCCTCTTCAATTTTAATGGCCATTTTGAGCCCGATGCCATAAACATCTAGACAATGCCTAATGGCGCAGTGTTTTATGGTACGCCCCCACAGAAAAGCCCGCCAGAGCAACTTGCACAGCTTAACAGCATGTACTGAACCTCCACAAAAATATTGCAACAAAACTGAAGTGGGGATCTGTGTGAGCCACGAAATATTTGTGGTTATTTGCATTTCTGTGTGTATTTTTTGGGTCATAATTATAGTCTGTGGTGATTTGAGATGGATTATAAAGAGCAAATTGGTGAATTTGTCAGTATGATTTTGAGTGCATGTACAAGACTTTTATTTACCTAGGAAGGTGTTGGAGATGAATTCCGAGACCTGATTCCCGGAGCGACTCATCTCAGATAGGTGCGTCAACTCCCGATTCAACATTCTCTTGAACTGCAAGAGAGAGAGAGGAAAGGGGGGGGGGGAGAAAAAAATGTCGTCAGTTTCCACTGAGGGAAAACCTGGGAGAAATTATGGTACATGGCTCCATGGAAAATACAGCAGTATCCAGTTTTATCCCAACAGCTTAAGAATATTATTTAATTACAGCGTAAAAAACAGTGGGGGGGACACATCTTATTTCTCCTTCCATTTTCCCTGAAATTAATTAGGGTGCGGATATTTGTTTTACCAGTGGGAAAGCCATCACCTTTTAATTCACCCCTGGCAACCAATTTACAGTTTTATTACACTGAATCACATTTTTGGGGTCTATCTGGCTGTTTCACTTGCATCAGTGTGTAAGAATTTCAATGATGTCAAGAGCAAAATCTGCACATTGCTCCATACATTTCTCTTCGTTCCAACATTTTGACAATTTTTACGTATTTTTAATACCATTAACGGTTTTGGACAGATGATACAGTTGAGGGAGACAGATGCATTTGACAGTACACGGAGACCCAGGCACTGCAGTAGCAGCTGTTTATGACAGACTGATGCATGCGCGTGCACACACATACAGAGTAACACACATATAAAGACACACAGCTCTGCAGAGGGCTCAAGATGGAGCCTGAGCCACAAAACACCATTCTGTCAGACCTCCCTCACCATGATGGATATAGCTTTTGGTGCAATTAGGCTAGCACAGTATCCTGAGAAGCTCCATGAAATCTTTAATTTAAGAAATGCCCCTAAATGCAACACAGCACAGAGAAGTACAATGAAATGGGTGCGTTATCGCGACAAGCTACGTAGATGAGCACCACACACCTTAATGTAACCCCAAGACACCGACAGCAGGTAATTGGCTTCAGGCATTTTGGACCCCGTTTTCTCGTTCCTACACAAAGCCAGAACTGTAATCCAATTGAAAAAAATAGAGGCAGATGAACAGGATTCCTTCAGCGCCAAAAAGGACAAAAAAATCCCTTCTTCTGTTCTCGTGATTCTTTTCTCAGCGGCTAAGAGAGCAGCTCGATGATGGCTCACTCTCCCTCTCAGCAGCAGAAAAGGGCCAGCTCTCAGTCTCCATGCCTTAGGATGGATACGAGGATAGATGGATGGATAGACGTAAGAAAAAAGTAGGTGCTATAGCCAGGCTAAGAGAGGAGGAGATCCAGCGGGCTCGGTGGTTCGGCTGGAGCAGCAGCAGCTGGAGCCGTGAGCTGGGGACTCTCAGAGCACTGATGAATTATAGAGAAGGAGCGAGGAAGGGAGGAGGGGAAAATAACAACGATAGAGACAGGAGGAGGAGGAGAAGGAGGAGGAGGAGGGAGTGAGGCAGCGATGTTCATCTGACTGGAGGGGGGGTTCCTCCACTGGATTTGTCTTGCTCTGCTGCTCTCACTGCTGTATTGCTCACTCCCCCTCCTACCCTGCTTCTCTCTCTCTCTCTCTCTCTCTCTCTCTCTCTCGCTCTCTCTCTCTTGCTCTCTCTTTTTTTTGGCTCCCTCCCTCTTCTGTCTCTTTTTCCCCTGCTATAGTCTGCCAGCCCCAGCAACACGCTCTATTCAGAACACATGATTTGACAGAAAGTAGGGAGAAAGGGGGAGCCCTAATTACGGCTTGGCATTGGTGTGTACACGAGGCTGTGAAGGGATGTTTGAGTGACTGACATATAATATTCAGACTTGGATTCCAGATGTAACAGTTCTCTCTCCTCTTGTTTTCTTCAGCTGTGCAACCGCTGCAGATAAACCCCATCCACTTCAATTACCAGCCCCTTTAATTCCCTGTTTTATATTAAATCAGCCATTGTGAAGGAATGTAATGGAGCCGTATAGCTATGCCTCCCCTCTACAGTAAAACAATGAGGGTTGAGAGAGGGGATGGGGCACATTTGAGGAATGTGAATGCACTGCAACTGTATTTTTATCACTATTATCTCTATTGTCATCCTTTCCCTCTCCCTCTTTTGGGTCTTCTGTTGTCTCCTGACATCCCGAGCGCGGCGGCCATTGTGGAGAACTCATAAGCCTGTTCATTATCTGCATCCCATAATAATATTAGATGCTGTCAGGGTGTCTGTGGAAGGCTATTTTTAACAGCCGAGAGACAACCACAGAGTAGGGAAGACGGTCAGAGAAGAGAAAAAGAAAAAGGAAAGAAGGAGAGATGGGAGATAATTGCATCCTTCCCCAATTTAGGTGACAACAGCCCACGGTTTTCTCTCTCTGCCTGTGAGTACGCCAATTACCAGAACACCGCAACGCCATGGCAACAGCATCAGGCGGCCAGTGTAGGTCTATTTTGAAAGGAGGAGAGGAGAGGAGAGGCTTCCCCTTTTCCTTCCCAGGCAGACATGTGGTGTAGCTGCTGAGCTGTCACGAGGACACACCACACACATCGCCTCTGCTCGCATCCACAGATCCCCCCACCGCCCCCTCTGCTCAATCTCTCCCTCACTCTCCGGCACTTACATGTCAATTTCTCTCCCGGCTGCCACTTGCCAACACAGTCATCAATCTCTCTGTCTGTCTGCCTCGCTGGCAGAATCAATGGGCTGTTCTTGGAGCAGGTGTTGATACTGCTGCAGCGTACAAGGCTAGGGCCACCTGACTGGAATATACTGTTACATCAGTACCAATGGCCAATTTCAAAGGCGCCCATTTGTGCTTTTTGTCAATTTTGTTAGGACATTTTGTTTGCGAGACCCCCTCGAGGATGGCTGCAATGCTTTGCTAATGAGAAAATATCCACAGTTCTTGTCACTTCATGACCAATTCATGGGGAACTGTGAACACAAGTTCCCAGAGAACCTCTCAGTCCTATGTGTTTGTGTGTGTGTGTGTGTACCAGTTTGGAAATATGAGTGGGAGATCAAAGCTTCCCCGAGAGGATCCCGGATTATCCTCCCACTGAGGGAAAGAACCAGAAGCAGGGAGGCGGGACGCAAGAAAAGAGAGGAAAAATAAAAAAATAAAGAGAAACAGAGGAGGCAGCTCTTTATATAATAGCTCACTGCATAATATATAAAGAAACCAGAAATAACGGCGGGGGATGTCTCTCTGCAATGTGTTGAAGAGCTATGCTTCCCCAGAGGCTGTAAAGAAATGCCTTGGTGCACACAGACACAGAGCAGCAGCCTACAGTTGCTGTTATCTACACCTAAACATGGTTGATGCTGACATGTCACATGCATGTTTCACACACACATATGTTTCTGTATGAGCGTGCCATTGTCTCTGTGTGCTTAATTATATTGTTCATCCAGGGGCAGAAGGGAAGCCTCTTTACCTCCTACTGACACCATGACGTTAGAGGGAGATTAGCCTCTTGGAGCTCTGTGGGTATCTCTCACATACCCACATACTATGCATCTATTATTTGATCCATTGGCTTCTTCTCCTCAAGCGTCTTTCCTGTTCAGATTTTCTCTGTGTTAAAAATGACAGTTTTAACCTCCTGCAATTCTTGGAATTGCTGCTGCTGGAAATACTTAAAATTGCTACGATTGTCAACTAATGCCTGAATCACCTGTCCAGCTTCTTTCTTGTCTGAAGTCTTTGCTTTAATTTTCATCTGTGGTGGTTCAGATTGAAGTTGTTCCTTTAAGCCACTAGTGGGTGCACTACACCCAGTGTGCTGTGGAGCAGGCTGCCCACTTCTCACACAGTACTGACCTCTTCACCCTGCAGTGACAGAAATGCACAACCTGACTTGTGGATAAACCTTATTAAACTATATTTTTCTGTCAACTTTAAACACATGCAAACAAGTGTTGTTAAGAAGTTTTGACTATTCTGAATTTACAATGATGAGGGTGTGAAAGCTTTAAATATTTAAGCAGTTCCACTCTGAGGTTAGCCTACACCTTTTACCGAAACATACATTTTTCATTAAACAACTCTCGGGAGCTTCAGTTAAAAGAAATCATAATTACCATGATAGAATATTTCTTCTTTACCGTCTGATTTTTTTAAAAATTTATGTCAGTTCATCAATATAAACTCGTATTTACAGTACGCAGCATCACTGATTGTGACTTACGCTTTCATTCGTTCTTCAGCAGTAAACCTGCAGTGGTTGTGGTTTATCTTTCTCTTGCTTTAGCAAAAACATGACGCAAGGCGGTCACACGGGCGCAATGGCAAAGACTCGAAGTGACATAACTCTGTGAAGACCGGGGAACTTACCTACGTACCAACCGTGCGTATGTCGGGTGAAGCTACAGACGACTAGGCCTGACAACCTCTCACTTCCTATGACTCACTCTCTCATGCTACCGTGTGTCTGTATGCGAAGGAGTTTATTCTTGTGTCTCTGAACCCAGTAAGATGTATCAAAAAAAAAAAGCGGTCACCTTTAAGAACCAGAGACAAGAAAACAGAGGGAGAGATAAAAGTAAGTACACAATTTCTCAGCTGAGTGATTCATTCCCATCACTCCCAGCTGTTCAAGGCCTCAGCAGAGTCAGATGTGATGTGCAGCACCATTTTTGGCTGGAGGAGAACGGTTAACAGACTTCACAATTGTGCACACTTGAACTCTGGTTGCTTGGAAAGCAGAAAGCACCCCTGTGTAAAAATATCACAGAGGCAGTATTACACTGAGAAGCAAGGAGTGCTCAGATCACCTCTTCTACAAAATTCAACACTCATGAATGATCAAATCATAAAAAACAATGTTTTATCACGTTAGTTACGGCATATATCCCCCTAACCTTTGGGGGAAAAATCCCAGAAAGATTTGCCTTACTCTCTGCATCCCCTGTTTGAACAAACCAACCATTGAGTAGCATCTGACCACTTTGCCACTACCTCTCTCTTTCTCCCCAGATGACCTGAGTGTTTAGCCTCAGTCAGAAGAAGAAATCTCTCCAGGCTTTGGCACTATGCTTAGAAACACCACTTCATCACCTACCTGGGCCTCAGGTAACTTAAACCCAAGGTCATTTTGCTTATAAACTCAAATTGCTTCCCTCTCTTTAGGTAACACTTGACTCATCTAGAGAAAGACAAACACAAGCTCATTTTTCCTCAGGTTTTTGCTATGCTCATCTGTTTTTGAGCAGTAGCTACAACCTTTAACTAAGCACCAATTGCTATCATCTATAGGTCACTGACAAACTCCTGAGGATGTCAGTGTAACATTGTTCCAAGGAGATTAAAACAGCATCTGTAACTGTCTCTAGAATGCCTGTATCTTTCTTCAAGCTCAACACCCTGAGAGAAAAGTTTAAGTAATCCCACAAACTTAAGTTGTAACTTGACAAAAAGGCATACTAAAAATCCAGAGACTGCTCCTCAGAAGCAGAACACATACCACGGACTCTTGCATGAACCTCTGAAAAGATGTGTATAAATGTATAAATAGGAATTTAACAGACAAAAGCAAATGGCTTTTATCATTACAAATGTACATTTTGGTAATGTTCAGTTACATCAACTGAAGAAAACAGAAGAAACATAAGAAAAAAACCCTGAAGCACACATTCAGCATCCGCAGCAGAGGAATAGGTTTAAACCGTACTGACGGCGACCACTTTAAACAACACCAAAGGATCAACTAAAACTCAGTGTTTAAGAAAATTACAACCACAGCATGTGAAATTCACACCATATTAAGCAAGCCACAGAAGTTTAGCACTTAGACAGAAGATCCGACTGTCCGATAGCATACGACAAAAAGTAAAACTCTTCTTATCAAACTAACAAAACAGCCCCCAAGAGGACTCACCTTTCTCCAGCCATTTAGCTTCCCCAGTTTCCTCTCTTTCTTGTCAAAGCAGCAGGCTCCCATGTTGCTGTGTGTAGAGTGCAGAGCAGAGTGGGGCTGCCGTCCGTTAAAGTGTCTGTCTCAGTCTGACTACAGCATGAGTAAAAGGACCAAGCCTCAGTTCTCTGACGCGGGGAAACGCCACAGCTCTAGTGACTCACTTTGGGCTGCGAGGTCTGACTAGGCTTTACCTCACACCCTGTGTATGTGAAGCAATGACTGAGTGTGTGTGTGCATGAGAGAGAGAGAGAGAGAGAGAGAGAGAGAGAGAGAGAGACCTCTTCCTTATACACACTCCCTCATGGGGGTAGTCCCGCCTCCAGCCTCTTGCTCCTCATTGCTTGCTGTACACTACTCCTGCAGATGGTAGTCACAGCTATCAGGTTTACACTGTCAATTCTGTGCACACCAGAACGCTCCACAGTCCAGCTGTTGATTTGACTTCTTCGCTATTAGGGTAGGAGTGCAAACTGAGTTTCCCTTTAATGAACAGAGAACTCTGCATCCTCTAAACTTTGTAATCCACAACACTAGTAGCTGCAGAAAGCTTCATACATTAATACAATGAACTATTTTGATTATTGAAAGATCATTTAAGCCATTTTTCAAGAAAAAGTGTGAAAGATTTGATGGTTCAGGGCTCTCAATTGTCTAACATTCAGACAAAACATGACAACACCATGTGGTCTTGCATATTGTGAAAGGACTTTTTCACAGTTTCCTGATTTTATAGATGAAACGATTAATCGTGAATATGATCTGCAGATAAACTGCTAATGTAAATAATCGGTAGTTGCAGTCTAAAATGTCTTGGTTTGTCTGACCACCAGACCAAAACCTAAAAATACAAAACTGACAAAAGCAGCAATTCTTCTTGAGGTGATTAATCAACTTATCTTTTCAGCTCTGATAACAGTTATTTCTACTATTTCTACTTGTTTTTGATATTAATCAATGTTATCTAGTTTATCAAATTGAAATAGTGGAAATTGTTTTGTAAAATTACACAGATCCCAGGTGATAAGTCTGAAGATCCCAGACTTAAGAAACTGATAGCAGTAAATGTGAAAAATTAAAAGGTTACCAAAATGTTTCTGCAATTTGACTAATGGAAAACTCGACTTATCATTTCAGCCCTAGTTTCAAATAACAGAGAGTCTACAGCCTCGGCACAAGTGGATATTCCAACTCACAACAGGGCCTTGACCCATCTACGTCAGCCATACATAACAGCAAGGACAGTCACGTGCTGTAAGTCCTCAGCATCGACAGCCTGCACTTCACCTTGAAGGTACAGCAGCACACTCTTGAGTTTCACCTCCCCTGTACTCATGTTTCATACCCTGCCACAGCTTGAATAACAGTTTTTCCACACGAAACACAACAGGTAGTTGGGCAGTCACACCAGCTGATTGGCATGTTCTTGTTATAAAACCAATCGAGGGTAATGGCCCACATGACAAAGAGCCAGCAGGTGTGTAATGTTTAGTTTACTGTGAAAACAAGGCGAGGAGTAAGACAGCCTCTGTCAATGGGATTAACTCACTGGTCATATGGACACACAGCCTCACACACACTCTAACTCACACAGACACAAACAGGTCATGCATACAAGGCAGACATGGTTGATGGAGAAGTCCTTATCAGATGGTTACATGTCAGAACACACTCACCCTCCAGCCAAAGTCACATCAATGAGAGAGGCTCATAATACACAATAAGCACATTGTGCCACCTGATATGCTCCACTCAGTCATATCCAGCACTTTCAATTTCTCTACACAAAAATTGATATTACTGGCTAAAACAAATCTGAATTTACATTATTCTTAAAAAAACAAAAACAAACATACTGTACATGCATCATTCTGCTTAAGTCAGACTGCTGTTAACATTTCATGTCGTTACACTGGGTTACAGTCTGATTATCTTAGCAGATAAAGGGGTAAGTCTTAAGAGAGGTGTAACTGTACATTGATCTGGATCTATATATTGATTCAGTGTTTAAAGATCCAGTGTCATTGATGCAAAGTGAAAACATCGAGTCATTTCGTCATCTTTAAGGTATGCCTTTATTTTGAAATTCCCATGGGGCATCTGTGTCACCATTTCCTTCCAAGCACACCTCCTTCCTAATGCTAGAGGCCTAGCGCCAAGGAACAATGAAGATATTTACTGGTAATATCTCATACCAGTTGCAGGCCCCTGAATTGAATGGAATCAAACCCATATTGTGGCAGACTTTGAAATATCAGCAAATATCCTGTCGTCCAAAGAATTGATAATGATATTGTGTCCTGCCAAAAACTGTGATTTACACCCTTAAGTCTTAATTATAGACTGTACAAAATAATGGACGTTGCTACCCCGATGTAACCATTGGTTTATGGACTCGTGACCATATTGGGAGGAGAGGGTGGAGCTGTGGAGGAGTGGGGTGGATACGACTCAACAACTGTAGCAGCGCCTCTCAATTAGCCTGTCACTCAAGCGGCCCTGCCCTTAAGTACACATTTTATTAAGGCTTAAAGTTATGCAAATGGGTGAGAAATTGTTGTCATGAATGCTGAAATTAGCTATAGAGATCAAAACCGTGTTTGTGCCAGGCTGCAAACGTGTTTATTTCCGCTGAAAATTTGGGCATTTTAACATGGGGGTCTACGGGGATTGACTCGCTTCTGGAACCAACCTCAAGTGGCAATAAAGAAACTGCAGCTTTTGGCACTTGCCTGCTGACTTTGTTTTTCAGCCCCGGCGGTTGCTGCTTGGTCTTAATCCAGTATTTTCTAGAAAAAGCAGGATCGAACTATTCCTTCATTATTCCATGGTTAGGATATTTTGGAGTTTCTCAAGTTGGGGAGGCTCCTAAAATCAATCATCACCTGCAGATAACTTTTGGCTCAATCAACCCATGTTTTCTGTTCTTGCAAAAGTGCTAAAATTACAGCCTGAAGGGAGATAATACGCCCCACAGTCCACAAATTAGAGTTGATATAAACCAGCAGCTTTAACGCATTTCTGAATATTGTAATAAAAGCTGTTGACTTTTTATTCTTCTAGGAAACCCTTGACTCATTCTGCTGTACCGGACATACTGTTTCTTCTCTCTACTCTCTGTGTCTCCTGTGTGATTCAGTCGTCCTTTAGCTTCATATCCATGTCTGAATGTTTGTTTGTCTAAGTGCTTAATAGTATTTATTCAGTCGTCCTCATGTGTCTTAACCGAAGCTTGTACAGCTGACTGTCACTGTTGGATGTGTGTCTAGATGACGACAGCAATGGGATAAATAAACAGGACCATTAACTATCCAAACGGGCATGATGGGATGTCTATTGTCGTCTGGAGAGAGCGCGGGGGATCAGGAAGGAGACAGGAAGAGAGAGTCACTCTGCCCAGGGGTCTGCATGGATCCCTCACACACACAAATGTTTTCTCTCTTCCTCTCGAGTTTATTGTGTTTGACCCACTGCGGGATCCCTCACATCCTGTTGTCCAATTTTATGAGAAATAACAAGCTTATCCTCTTGGCTTACTTGACAAACAGTTTTCCCTCTTACTCACAGCTGCCCCTCAGCCAATACAGCAGCTTTCTGGGATCTCACTGCCACGAAAAAAAACATACAAAGTGTTTGATATTGAAAAATTTGAGTCATTAAAAAAGTTGTAATCTGTAACTTCCTATGAGATGTCATCCCCTACAGCAGTGTGAGGTGGAATTTTAATTGTGTTCGGTCTATAACAAAGAGGGGATTTTGTTGTTGCAGCATCACGAGTGGCCATGGGACGAATTGGCAGCAAGGGTGAGTGGCGGCGTCGTATCCAGAAAAAACTCTAACTGCAAACATTTCTTACTCTTTGTTTTGTGTTTTTTTAAATCCAAAATGAAAAATTTTCATCTAGAAAATGCTATTTTGATGTGCATGATTTAGATCATGATCTAAATGTAACATCTGTAAGCCAAGAGGGGTGAAGCAGATGGGCAGTTGTAAGTCAATTATGCACATGTTTAATGGGCCACACAGCACAGAAGTAGAAAGAAGCAAACCAGGAATGGAATGGAGCAGAGTGAATGGAACAAATGGATGCTATATTGCAGTCCATTATCCAGTTTTCATAATACATCTGTGATGTTGCCACATGGCCAGCACAGCTCACTTTATTGTGTAAAACTGATTCACTGAAAAGAAGCTGACACGTTCTACCATGATTTTATCATGAGACCTGCTACATAGACTTACGTCACCTCATTACCACCAGACACAATGACTCTAATGATAACAGTTGCAACGTCATACACAAGAAATATACAAAGTTACTCAAGGTGAAAGCATGAGAGCAGCTCAAGAGATCTGTAAGATATGGCCCAATACTTCTTGGTACCAATCTCTGTCATGCTCTGTCAACTGCTAGTTGTTATAAAAAGAACCAGGAACTGAACCTTGGTGCACATCACACACAATCAGTGACACAGATGAAATGGAATAACCAGTGAACAGTGAAAAGGCGTGTAAAAGGAAAGATGGAGAGAGGGCAACAACAGCCAGAGACACCAAACCACGTCCCTCTGTCCATTTTACCATTTTTGCACAAAGAAAAACATTAAAAATTAAGACAAATATATATATGTATAGGTATTAACTGATAATAATAGTAAAACTTAGAGAGCCATTTTAAATAGGCTGAACTGTTAACTAACTTTAAACATGAATCCAACTGAGTAATTCTTAGATACATATACAGATAAGGAGTACAAAGACAGCAGAATCAACTTGTAAACCGTGAAGACAGCCATATATTGCTGTGTATTGTGATCTGTCAGTGAGTGATATGGTTAAGGGGTCACTTAAAAAAAGAACCAACAACAGTAAAATAATCAGACTGGCACAGGAACCACTTCTCAGCATCTACAATAGAAGGACTAAACAAAAGGGTTCTCAGATAGCTTCAAACACCACACACACACTGCACAGCCATTACAAACCCCTACCCTCAGGTCTAAGGTTCAGATCTCTTGCTTTTAAAACAAAGAGAGCCATGTCCAGCTTTGTACCCTCATCCATCAGACTAATGAATAACAGCTGATTTGATCTGATATGTATGCTTGTGTGTGTGTGTGTGTGTGTGTGTGTGTGTGTTCTGCTCTCCTTTTAACATTTGTATTTGTATTTTTAACTTTTTAACATTTGTATTTATCTATTTGTATTTATTTTGTTTAATATGCACTGTCGCTCTTCACAGACGAAGTTCCTAACGGAAAAATAAAGTTCTTTGAATTGAATTGAATTGAATTGAATTGAACCAGGAACTGACCCCCGGTGCACATAACTCACAATCAATGACGCAGAAGAAACAGAATTACCAGTGGACAGTAAAAAGTTGTTTTACAGGAAAGATGAAAAGAGGGCCACAGCGGGCCAAGACACAAAAAACACACTTCCTTTAGTCAGACCATTCTTGCTCAAAGGGAAAAAAACATTACGCAGAAAATATTGGAGCTTGGCGCAGGCACAGGCAGAAGTCAGCTGATGTGTTACATCCAGTCATATTCATACAGGTGGTCTTTACAGCCCAACAGTGCTCATACCAACACTGCTTACTCCTGCAGCCTCTACCAGACCAAACTCTCCTTACTGTACATGTGCAGACTTTCAATGCTGTTTACTTTGCCCAAGGTCATGCTACGTTCATGTATGTAAACAGATACCGTATCTCTGGAATCTGTACACTGTTGTTCATGTGTTTATTATGGTAAAGGATTAGTTCTCCTCGCATAGTCGCTTGCTGCTCAGATTTGAGAGCAAAGCCATTTCTGTGCAAACATTTGCAATCAGTGGAGCATTTTTCAAAGGTCTCTCTGTTTATGATAAAATAAAGGCATTGTTGGCCTTGTGCCCCTCAACATTCTCCTCACTAATGAAGAAGACTGAAAAGCTTAAAGAAGGTAACATGATGCAGCCTCTCCTACCTTGTTGGAGGCCATGTCGCTGACAGAGCGGTAGGTCTGGATGGTCTCCAGCTGGTCCAGACACCAGTCCAACTCCTCCATCGTCTCCATGGCCAGCTTCTGGTACGCCTCATCTGTCAACAAGCAGCCGGCACACAGAGACACACTGTCAGAACAGACGGAGCACATGGAGCCCGATCGCTGCCCAGACACTCCCAGGCAACATCCACCCATGGGTCCCGCTCGGGGCGCCTGCTGCAGCTGAGGAGAGGGAATGGCTAGAGGTGGCACCCGGCTGCAGCGCTCCTTCATCATGAGGAGGTGTAGCTGTGGCGAGCGAGTGAGAGTCACAGCTGTCAGCAGAGCAGAGTTGAGCGGAGGAAAGCAAGGGATCTGAGCTAGCTCTGTCACACAATCAACTTTTCAACCTGCGTGAGTGTGTGTGTGTGTGTGTGTGCATGTGACCCCCCCACCCCCCCACCCTGACCCACAATCCAAGGCCCGCGGCTCATTTACATGAAGTCAACCCCTCAGAGCAGGAAATCAGATACTCCTCACCCCCCTTCATCCCCTCACAGATGCACTGTACCCCACCTCACAGGAAGCAAACAGACACCTGTAAATCTACACACACACACACACACACACACACACACACACACACACACACACACACACACACACACACACACAAGCTTTTGTCATGCCAAACCAATTTTTTGTGTTAACTCTGAATTATTTCCTGCTTCCTCTGACATTCATATGCACGCAAATGAATAAACAAGCAACACGGATGAAGTAACATCAGTTTTATCACATCTGATTATCGACTCTGAGCAGATAGCAGCACTCCACACATAGTGATGCTGTTTTGTTTGAACAGTAGTTGAGACACAAACATGGTAACGGACCTATCAGTCTCAGGCGGGGCCCCACATGCAGTACAGTCCATGCAGAGTAGCGTACATTTGTCATTTTGGTCTGGTGCATAAATGATAACAGCTGCTGTAGAGACGCGTGCGGTTATTGTTGTGCAGTGTGTACACAGTAGGTCAAAGGCCCAACCACAGTGCAGATACAAATGTAGCCCAGATACAAAATTACAGGAACTGGTTTAGGTATCAATTTTACCAGAACTGAACAATATTTCCATAACATTTACCAGCAGCCAGCATGTGTATGTTATTGTGTAATTATGCCTTGTGCCGTTCTTTGTTGTATTGGCCCATTTTCTGTCTTTTTTTTTTTTTGGCATAATACATTTGTTGTTTTTCAGTCATCTATACTATTTAGTATTTTAAGTATTATAGTTATTAAATTAGGGCTGCTGCTACTGGTTACTTTAGTTATTGATTATTTTCTCAATCTGAAAATAGTGAAAAAAGTGATGTCTTCAAATGTCTTGTCAACCAAAACCACTAAATTAATAGTATACTATCACATTTTGCAAGAAAATCTTCATACTGTTTGGCATTTTTGCTGGAAAAAATATCATATCGATTATCTGTCGATCAACTACTTGATTAATCATTTCAGCTTTATATTAAATGTTAATTTAAATTATAGTTATCAATTTGTCTTGCACTGTTTTTTTGCAAAAACTGCAGCAAAAAGTGATTGTAGTGCAAAAAATCTGAGCTAAAATTGAAACATGAGCTAATACTACTGGAAAAAATTAAAGGAGAGTGACAAAAATATACTGGCATGTCATCCTAAAACAAGCATATTCAAGCCAGTATGAAAAACTAACCTGTGTCAAGTAAAGCTGAAGGACAAAAATAAAAGAAAAAAGAAGGTAAAATGTGAATAAAAACTGATTCTAATAAAAGTAGACACACAGCTACAACCCAAGTTTTTAACATTGGTTTCCCACTTTTTTTAAACACCCTATGTTACAGTAAGCATAATTAACAACGTAATGAGGGACTTTTCCTTAAAAATTAAAAATATAATTTACACCACAGAGTGCCCATGACCAGATAAAGAGGAAAACAAGAGTGTGTTGTAGCCTGCACGGAAATATTCTTGAATGAATTCAGAGTCAATATTCCAACCCTGTTCCTGTGGTTTAACTGTGTTTTTCAGACAACTGTACATCAAGGCTGGAGTGAGTGGAAGGCAGAGGGGGTGTGTGATGAGGTGGCCGGTGGGGTCGGACTGACGCACACACACAAAGATGCACACGCACACTTGCCTGCTGCCCCTGCATTGTGTATACTCTGGGTCTCCTAGCTGCGGAGCACAACATGGCAGCAGGGTGTGCACTGCGGCGACCTTAGCGTGGCCACGTAGAATGTGTCCAGTGCTCTGATCTCCTCGCCATCAAAGACACAAGCCTGTTTGCTCTCCCAAACATGAGAGGCACCTGGCACTCTGCCCACAGCCTTCCCTCACTCTGATGAGGGGAGTGTATGTGTGTGTGTGTGCGAGTGTTGTGTTTAGTTTAACGGCACAAGCTTCTGATGTCAAAAGGGCTTACACTCATTTGAGATGTTTCTTCCACGTATTCTCAACACTTTTGAGGTGGTTTGTGTTTTTGAAAAGCGAAGAAAGGTCCTTTTTTCAAACTGTTTTCTCATTTGAACTTTTAAACTTGGACGGAAAGTTTACTGTGTGGACATGCCTATGGACTGTTGACTTACTCAGATTGTCATCCTTTAAAATAGCTCTTGGAAATACTATATATTTAACCGGTGCAGTAAAATGTAAAAAAGTAATTCTTTTTTTGAGAGGTAAAAGTCTTGTTTAATTTCGAGTGAATTGCGGTTTGAGTGAATCCAAGTCTTAGAACTGCATGAATCTCTCACATGGTTGAATCATCAGTACAATAGATAGACAGTTGTATCTGAAAGGTATCTGGTTCTTTTATAAAAAGCAAAAGTTACAAGACCGTGTGCATAAAAACTTAAGGAGAGAAGTAGACTACGACTCCAGAGAAACATTTCAGTAACAGATCCAATCACAAAGCCTGAAATGCAGCACTGCTTACAAAGAGCAGAAACTAAAGATTATGCTTCGTAAAAGCTGGATAAGACATTCAGCAGTTTAAATTGGTTAACTTCTCAGTTGAGGACAAAATCAGCAATCACAGCACAGCGTTTGATTTACTTTTGCAGCAGTTAAAGGTACTCGGTGGTGTTTTTCTTTCTCTTGTGCAGGTAATGTGATTCACAGCACTATCATTCCTAACACGCAAAGAGAAGCAGCAATGTGCCAGCAAACGCTATGGAGAAAACTGCAAGCTAGTGAAAGTGCATGTAAGCAATGCAGGATTTAAGCTTTTGAGAAAAATCAGCTTTGCACATTTTATGAGAAAGGAAAAGCATTCATCAAGGACAGGCTGCGCACAATTGCTTTTTGATGAGTGACTGAATGTAAATATGCAGCTAAACAGTACACTAAAACATGATCCCAAAAACATCTGAAGCAAGAAATGGGCGACGCAGTAAAAGAATCTTTTTTCATACTTGATCAGCGCTGCCTAGTTGGACAGTTTTACTGCAGTGATGAACCATGATTGACGTGATTGACAGCTGTGTAGAGACTCCTCAGCTCTGAAGTTTGTCTCATGCAGTAAGGCCATTAGAAATACAAGGAAATAGAGAAGCCAGAGGAGTATGATTTTGTTGACAGTGATAGAGTAAATATAACAAAATATTATCTTTTATAAAAATTACCAGCTACAGTTTAAAGCATTTAAATTTGGCTGCAGCTCTGATTTGCACATCTGGCTGCTTTTTGCCATAGCAATAGTCACCTGATGGGCACTGCAGTATTTAGAAATAGTCGCCATACTAAACTGATGGAAAGACGTGACTTTAAGCTGTAATATTTTGTCCCAAACTGAATTGGATTACAGTTTGGGACAAAAGGGTGCTGATGTGATCAACAAAACCTGCTCACTTATTGACGTGTGTTTATGTGTGTGGTAAAGAGGCTGCATCAGGGTAAAACTGAATTGCTAGATTGATTGCTTAAGCTCTTAACCGCATTCATGACTTTGATTTCAAAACCCACAAAAATGGATACAGTGCTGTAAAATCTGGTTTAGTGAGTCAGGGCCTAAAACTGGTCACAAGGCCAACTTCTTGTGGGTCCCCACATACTAAATCCATTCTCTAGGTAGGTGCCAGATCCATTTAACTATGACGCTTGTATAACAGTCTTACTCTGATCCCTGCCCTGCTGGCAAGCAAAGCCAATACCAGTCTTTACTCCAGTGCAGTTCTCCACCAGTCAAATAAAAAACAAAGGATTTATGTGCTAAGCGTGCAGCCATTGGACACTGACTCGCAGCTATTTCTCAATACCGTTATGGTACTTAGAGCAACAATCGAATCTAAATTCAGTGTTTAAATCCTAATCTTCAGAGGAAGAATTAATCCGAGAATCTGAGAAAAGGTAAATAATCAGCAGGGTTAAAGGGCAAGACTTGATATAAATAAGTTGTACTGCAGACAAGATTATTGAAACAATAGAAATACCTGTTCGGGGCCATTAACTCTAAAAGGCATTCTGCTTAAAGTGTTTAAACTCTACAAGATAAATAAGAGCGTGGCACTGGAAACCACGATGACGGATTTCTGCCCCAACTTTCTTTATGTTTGTGTTTGATTTTTAGCCTAACTAATCTGTACAATTTTCTTTTTTACAAACCCAGTATATCATTACTTTTTAAAACCTATAACTGTATTCCAGAGGCAGATTGCTTTCATGTTGTTGCTTTATTTCTTCCTTAGCCTAATTCAAACTACACGACTTTCAGAGTCATCAGATTGCTGTACTGTTCGCACCGCACAACTTGCTGTCTTATCGCGGGTCTTGAAGTCGTCATGGTTTTCACAATGCATGACTGACTGGCGACACGGGTCACGTGCTACAAGATCTTTCACCAGGAGGAATCCCCAATGTGCATTTCTGGTTTCCAAACTACGTCTTGTCATGAATACACACGAGAAGTGACACAGATATTGGACAGGATTTTTTGTTATTGCAAGGCGTGTTCACAAAATAGCCTGTTTCTACATGTAATTACTATTTTTAACCTGTTGCAACCTCCTGTTGCAGCAACAACTTTGGTCCATGTTGCAGATGTTGCACTTATAGTTAAGTTCCTATTGCTACAGGCGAGTCTTCTGCTAGGTTTCCCGTAAACTTGTCTTACACTGTCATTGGCTGTAGCTCGATGACAGGTCCTCGGCAAGTCGAGTTTAGCCTGCTAGATATAGGTTGTGTTTGGGATGCATCTGCAATAGCACCTTTCGAAACATAGTTACAAAGTGCTTTACAAACTACACACATTTAAAACAAAAGGAGAACAAAACAAACTAGATAGATAGATAGATAGATAGATAGAAAGAAAATATCACTGTGATGGCCTCTGCTGGGCTGCGTGGGTTGGTTCAGCGGGTTGACATGCTGTTGTGATGACATAATTGGTGGCATGAGTTGTGTTTTTCTACCGAGGTAAACAGCTGATCGATTCATTATCTGGATCACGAGCACCTGGGCCCGGTGCATGGACGGATATAAACAGTGCTGGCTGACGCCGTGCTCTCTCTCTCTTGCTCTGGATGCTTCGCCAGCGGCCGTACTTTTGTGTGGCTTTTCTTTTAGGTTATCTCCACAACACCACACCTCGCATACTCCACACATCCACATGTACACTACTGATCACACTGACTAACACACCCCACACCTGCATTATGTTTATTTACGTTGCTTTACTTAAATAAATATGCTTTTGTATTTGAGTGCGCGCTGTGTCTCCGTTTTTGTCATTGCCCTTGAGCCGGGTTATGACAATCACCAAGATTAAAGATAAAATACAAGAAGTCCAAAACTAAAATCAAGAAAGTGCTGTATCGCAGGCAACTGGACTTACTTGAGTTTCTTGAAGAAGTTTCATCTCTTGAAGATGTTTCATCTCTCAACTGGACTAAAGCAAGTCCAGATGCCTACGATATAGCACTTAAGAATACCATGACCTGGATGTCCGAGAATCTTCACCAACAAAAAGTTCTGTCCCTTTTAGTCTTCATCCTGGACTTTAAAACAGACAAAAGACCCCTGCCCTAGGATCTCAAACTTTGCAAAGGTTTATGAGGGATTAAAAGGTCTGTAATGCAATCTGGAGCCAGGCCATGAAGAGCCTTGAAGGTAATCAATAAGATCTTGATATCAATCCTGAAACGAACTGGGAGCCAATGTAAAGATAGAGCTTGAATGCAGATTTGTGAGCCCCTAGCCAACGCCGATTTGCCTCTGTATTTGGGCTTTTGTCAGGGACCTCCAAAAACTGTGGACGAGCAGAAAATCAGGGCTTAAGTCATTTAGTGTAAACTAGGCATTATACAAGAAGAAGGTCATTTAGGAATTACAGTTAAAAACTCCCTGATCATTTCCAACAAATACATGCTTTTATATTCTCACTTGTTTTAACAGAGGAGCATGCAAGCTCACTGCATTCCATCAATTACTTTAGTTACAGCAGTCAGCTCTGTACTCTCAGGGCCTCAGATGGACCAAGGGAAACAGCACTCAAAAGCCAACACACACACACAGTAACACCACAATGTAAGAGGGGATTTCCACCGCCTCCACCCCGACACAAGGACCTTTCTGATCAGCGCTCAGACCTACAGTGTCTGTCCAACAGGGACAGACAGGAAAACACACTGCTACACATATGCTTTGCAGTCAGACACACACACACACACACCAGTGTGTGCTTTACATCAACTGAAATGTCTCATCGCTGCGCTCACACACAAAGATACAAACATGTACTTTCCAGCTGAGGGAGGCAGGGGTTTGAGGATATAAGGCCAGCTCTTTCTCTAGATTCAACATTCAGCTCAGTGAGCCTCATGTTCATGGTAAGATACAGTATTTCCTACCACCATTAACAATGAAGGATAAAACAGACAAAGTAACAACACACTGCCGACACCTACACAAACTTGTTATCTGAAAACCATCAGTAATAAGACATAAAGAAATGTGTGGGTGTTTTCTGTGAATATAACTCAATATGAGGGATGAAAAAATACATGTATTTGTATTTAACTGTTCGGTATGAGGCTTTCGCTGTGGTACGCTTTACAAAAGAGACTTTAAAGTATCCTATTACATTGCCACTGCGCTCAACAAGGTAGCACACACAACATTATCTGACATCGTGCTGTCTGCCCCTCCCACCCCCAAACTAAAACAGTTTACTCCAGTTTAAGATTTGTTTTATTTCAGGGAATAACCTGCTTGTTCAATTTTTAAAAATTAACTACTATACTTAAAGTCACTGATTTTAATGGTGTTTCTAAATGTTGCTCTGTCAATTTGTTAATACAGGACTTTATGGGAGACTTCTTCTTTGCAGCAGCAGGTGCACACACACACCCAAAGCATAAATATACACCACAATATGTTGCTATCAGATTATTTAAGGACAAGTGTGCCCAGAGGACGTCAGACCAGAGGAGTTAAAGCAGTGTGTGTGTGTGTGCGTGCGTGCGTGCGTGCGAGAGGAGTTAAAGCAGTGTGTGTGTGTGTGCGTGCGTGCGTGCGTGCGTGCGTGCGTGCGTGCGTGTGTGCAAGACAGCTGCATCTGTCATCCTCTCGTGGGGACCGAGTCAGTTTCCTGCCTGTGATGTGATGCTAGGTGCAGCAGAGCAGGAGGGCTGCAGCGCATTATCAGCAGCCTAGATCTAAATGGCACTGTGGAGGTTAAATCATCAGCAGAGATTAGCTACAGGCACAAACACACAGGATAAGAAGTCATCAGGGGACAATTGCTCCATTATCGCCTTTCATACTAATTTCTGCTTTTAATGTATTGAGTAAGCATTCATCATGCAACACATGTAGGTTTTAAAGGGTGAGATGCGACATTTCCAGTGAACCGGCGTTAACGGACCACACACACTTAAAAAGAAACCAAACTTTTGACGTGGGCTGATCGATAGAAAGTGCCAGGCTCCTGAATGAGAGAGTCAGGGGAGGAGCCATTCATCCGTGACATCTTTTGTTTTACAAGAAACAGAGAACGAGACGAAACCCTCTGTGCGGTTACCCAACACTTCCTATCAACGATCAGAGATGGCACAGTGAGGCAGTGGGCTGTTGTAGTGCTGCTCATCCACTTCTGATGAGCCCAATTATGACTTCGCATGCACAGCATTGCAAAATCGGTCACTGACAAGTATTGTGAAAAGAGGGAAGAAGGGCTGGTGATGGAGTTTGCGGTTTTAGGAGCATGTTATGTGACCCTGTTGATTGAAACATTTCTATAAGGCGGGTTCTGAGAAATGATAGTGACATCATGACTCTGTCTTTCATTAGAGCTCATTTATCTGATTTACAGGGAGGCGGAATGCAAATAATGTCTCAGTAAGTGGTATCAGGATTTTGTTGCCCTGCGGTTGTGAATTATAAACAGAAGGGAGAGAAATAATGACTGGACGCTCAATGTTGCAATGGAAGATTTGCACATGCTTCACCACTTGAATTTGCAGTAAAACATCAATGGAGCCTTAACGGGGAAATTTATTGCGCTGGGACGCAGTATCGGTAAAACATGCTGGTGCCTTTTTCATGTGGTGACCCTCCAGAAGCAGCACTGTGACACATTTGGGCTGCTGACTCACAGACCAACAATTCTGACTTGTTGTAATATGGCGATTAGGCTAAAGCAGAAGTGCTTCATGTTACTTGTCTGTTGTGTCACAGCTTGAAGTTTATGTGCTGTCTGTCCCTAACGCAGAGACAGCTTAGATGTTTTCTACTGCAGCCAGTTGGAGGAGTCTGCAGGAGGAAATTAAATTGAGGAAGATTTAAGATTTGACTGTAAAATCTATAATAAATAACATAATTTTGTTTTTATCTGTTCTTGGCTCAATTCGAGCTTTTCAGTTTGGCTGTGTTTTAGTATTGTTTTGACTCTTCGATTAAGTTTCTATTGTTTTGTCTACAGCTTTTTATGATGTCGCCTTGGCTGGTCTCCCTTGAATGTCACCAACCTCAAATGGTGGGTTCTGTGGTTAAAAGAATAGCTCGACATTCTGAAAAGTAGGTTTATTTGCTTGCAAGCCAAAAGTTCAATGAGAAGATCCACATAACTCTTATGTTTGTGTACTAAGTATTATATTGTCATATTAAGCAAGAAGCAGCTCAGCAGAATGACTGGAAATGGGAAAAAGCTAGCCTTGCCCTGTCTAAAGTTTGAAAAACACGCCTACGAGCTCACTAAGTAACATGTTGTATTGTTTAATCCTTTCCTTCCTTTTAATTGTTAATGAGTGGGCTTTTGGGGAAACTTGTATCAATCATCATACCACTTTCAATAAGAAAGTGAATTTAACAAAATGTCGAAATATTCCTTAAAATTAAGGATAAATTAAATAAATCTAAAATGGAAATGAATTGAAATTGGGATGACAAAGCTTACGCAGGAAATGTTTGCTTGGCTGTTTGCAGGTGAACTCAGTTTTTGACTTGTTTCTGGTGTAGCAGAAGGAGGCACTTTCATGTGACTTCTGGCCTGACTTGTGGCTCTTCTGCTCGCATTTAAACTGTAATAAAGTCAGTTCTGACCACAAAACTTCGAACAAAAAGTGCCTTGACTGAGTCACATCTAACAACCATACATGTGTCTTATGGTTTCTTACCGCACCCGCCCCACCACCACTCTCCGTGGACACAGTGTTCCCTGCCCTTTCCATAACATAGACATGTACACATTCCTGTCTGATTTACTACAGAACTCAGTGGGAAAGCAGCAGAGACAGCCATAAATCTGAGGAGCACACAAGAAATCCCAAAGGTTGGCCAGTGATATAAGATTACCTGCAGAATACTTGGCATAACAGCAAATAACTGCTGTATTAATCAAACTGTCAATCCTGGAGGAGTGAGAAAATTAGGATGCAAGCCTACAAATGTTTGGATGTCACTCTTAAGCCTCATCGAACAGGATTTATTATTCTTGAAAAGTTTGGTTGATTTTGCAGCAGTACCCCATGTGCTCATCTGTGATTTTAATCCTGCCTGGAGTGCATATGTGTGTGACTGTTCTCCCCCAGTATTAATTTTATTCCCAGAAAGCTGTTGTGCTTTGGCATCTATTATCTGAAGTCCCAGCAAGACAGACATTTTGTATTTTTGTGCTATCTTTGTGTCTCTGCACAGAATAGGGATTTTCATCATCAAATAATTATTTCCCAAATTTATTTGTTATCTGTTTGGTTTGTAAAAACAGTAAAGGTGAGGTCTTCACATGGTTTTGTGCATTATCAGTCCAAAACCCAAAGAAATTAATTTTACAATGACACGAAACACAGAAGAGCAGAACATTCTAACATCTGAAAAAGAGGACCCAATGACTTACTGGCATTTGGGCTTGAAAATATGACTTAAATGATTGTTTAATATGATAAGATTAAAATAATTTCACTTCATTTCTTGTTACTGAGTTCAGAATGAAGACTTCTGTGTAATATTTCTTGGAAAATCATCTGACCATGTGAACAACTTCCTGTAAATTGTCATCCATGATGATGCAGTTAGTTACAGTGGAGCATGGCAAATATGAATATTTTAGTACCCTGTATTAATCCAGTCCAAATGGGGCGTCAGTCCCAACTGAGCCACACAGAGGTCCATCATATCTAATAATTATGCTTATTTAGTTTGAAATGCCATTACGTTTTTCCCACCAAGTCACGCCTTGCACATTAGACTGTTGATATGTCTCGCACACTTCATTCACACACAGAGATACAGTGTGATTTACGCATGTGGGAGGTTTATGTGAGGAGTTAACTGAGCTCATAGAAAGTCTGACATCACAGGGTCTGAAGGTTCATCGAGACACGAGGCGTCTGCCTCAGTCTTACACACAGTATTCACTGCTATCTGACCGTTCGTCATGTTCTGGTGTAAAAATCTTAAATGTTTTCTTTCTGCATCTCTCTTACTGTCACTGATAAAATGGACAGACGTCAATGAGGTGGTTTGTCTGTCCTATCAGCAACTCTGCGGACCTGTGAGAGACCTGTAACAGCGTCCTGTCCTTGAGCTGTACTCTCACTCTCTCTCTCAATCTGTTTTGACTCTTGCTCTCATAAACTCTCACATATCACCCCCCTCGCTCCTTCTCACCACAGCATTTCGCTCTCTTACTTTCAGCTTCTATACACTCAAATGTGTGTACAGACACACACAAACACACAGCAACAGACCGGGCTTTGTCTGTGTTACCTGAGGTGAACTCCCACATCGGGAGCAACAGTATTGACGGGGCTGAATGGGCCTCATTGTCACGCTGACTGGCATTTGCCCCTCGGGTTGATTAGCATGGATCAGAGGAGCCATGAACCTAGTTAGCCAAACTTCTGTCGCTGTTGATGCTTTATTTTTTTTCTTAGGTTTCAAAGTAGCGTCTGGAGCTATGATTATAGAGGTGTGCTGTTGGTGCAGGGCTGGATCTGATGTCAGGGGTGAGGACAGATTTCTAAAATCATCAGGAAAACTTTCATCAGGATGGGCCAGCATGCAGCAGCTGCTGCTGCTGGACCCGACTCAGCTTCTATGAAGTCAGAGGAAAATGTTGGATCACGAATGGAGTCAAACTGAAATTGAATAAATTGATTTCTTAGTTTGATAGCTGTTTTTCTTCCTGCAGCACACGCACATTTTAGACATTTAACCAAAGCTTCCTATAAAGGGTCAGTTCACCTAAATATGATTTTTTGGAAAGAAATGTGGCTGTTGATATTTTTAAATGCAGGATTTTAATGCTTTAAGCCCCACAAACAAAATTCCACTCCCCTCTGTTCTAATTAAGTATTAGCAGAAATCCCAGAGATTAAAATCTGTAAACCAGGGCAAATAACACCAAAGGCATTTTCATGGCTAGGTACCTCTAAAGGGATGTGAGAAAATGTGTTTGACAAGTTTTTGTTTTGTTTGAAGTGATCCCTCAAAGGAACAGTTGGAAAGGAACTCAAATCTAGAAAGATTTTGAGTCTGGCCCTCACCAATACACCCTTCCTACCCAAGAGGTGGCACTAACAGAGGCATTTCATATGCCGCCGCACGCAATTGGATGGCACGATGGCCAATCAGAGCAAAAAACAAGGTGACATATTCATTGCATTAAGCCCCATTTGTTCGCCGACCAGTGGGGCTAACTGATACATTATGTTTTTGCTGTATCCCGTCGGCAAAATGGCAAAAATGTCCTTCCTGGAAAGAAGGCTTCTAGGGCAGTCTTCTGTTCCTCTCTCAAGGAAAAAGATAAGTGTAGATGGTTTAGCGTTTCTTCCAAAGCTAAACTGAATGGACGCAATTCTTCAGCAGCTGCCATCTTGGCTGTTTAGTTTTCGACTCCTATGGCGTGGCGCTGTCCTCATCATGTTACGCCCCCCCAGAGCCCGCCTCTGGCAGATAGACTGATCTGATTGGTCGATAGGCGATTCAGCGGGCTCTGCTCGTCGGGGCCAGATTCCCGTGCAGTGCAAATTAGAATTTGCTAGGGGCGGGGCATCTGGATTTCCACGTTAGTGCCTCACTATATTCCAAGTCAAACTTGGACTTTGGTCTGAATCTGTGAGTTAACCATGCTCTACTTATTTGAATATAAGAGATGGAAATAAAAAGAGCTAGGTAATAAATGTGGCATTATGAAAATAAAAGTCCCCTGAAATAAATAGAAGAAGTCCTTTGAAAATGTCCTATTGTGTAAGAAAAGCAATTTTGTCTGGCAGCTGTCTCTCAGTCAGGATAGGCTCAAGTCTACAACACACAATCAGCCCAAGATTTGGCAACCATTAACTGGCAAGAACACATTTTGGTGCTGGCTGCCATTTCATCCGACAGCCATATCTCAGCTGGGATAGGCCCATGTCTACAATGCCCAATCTGGCCCAAATTTGGCAACCATTATCGGGCAAGAACACATTTTGGTGCTGGCAATCATTTCATCCGGCAGCTGTGTCTCAGTTGGAATAGGCCTTTGTCTCTAACAGCTAAATCTGGGCAAGATTTGGCAAAACTTAACAGGCTAAAGATGGCTCACATTTAGCCCCGTGGAGTGGTCGGCAGAGTTGGGTCGAGTCTGATGGCTACCTTAGACGATGTATGAATTATGCAATTTTTGGATTTCTACCGGAGTGATGTATGGAATATGTTACCTCAAGCTATGTTTCCATGACACACATTGCTTTTCTCTCATGTCATACATGTCACAGGTCAAAGAGCAGGGGGGTCAAAGAGCAGCAGCAGCGCCTCAGGAACATTAATGTTATGCCTGAGGAAATGTGAACAAGGAGTCCCTTATGGACACACTGATCCATCACCCAAGGAGGTGAGACCATTAGATTTAGTGTTAATGTGAAAGAACTGGCCTTTGTTAAATGTGAATGGTCTGTGTTGTTACAAATGAGACAAATAAGGTCTTTACACTGACAATATAGAAGGCACAGCAGCTTCTCTGGAAGTTTCTAAACCAGGGCTCTGATCACTTTTACAGGTTCTGATTTCCAATAAAGAGGAAGTAAACAACCTCAGTATGCTGACATGTAACAGGACAAGCTTGGTTTACGTGTCATGCTTCTTCTGTTTTCTTGCCTTTTAATATTTGAATAACATTTTAACAGGCCCAAGCAAGAAATCATTTTGGTCCCAACACTTTTCCAGCTGCTGTTGAACTGTTGCCAAGAAAAACACGACTGTCTTATTAACATTATCTAGACCGTATTTAGTGTGCAGGACTTGAAACGTGGCCAAGCCAGGCTGGTCCGGGTCAGGATGGTGCAGACTTGATGAGCGGAGCGAGGGAAGGCACCAGAGGGGTTCTATGACGAAGTGGTTTGCGTGCGACGAAAGATCAGTGTCTCCAGTAACATATGAAGACCAGCTGAGACAAACCTCAAATGACCTCAAAACAGCATGCCTCCTCATGATGGGTAAGCATGGTGTGTCAGTGTATCTGCATATGTGTATGTGTGTGTGTAACCCAGACCACATAACAAAATCAAATTTAGCCAATAAAGACTATTGGCACTGGTGAACAGGCAAAACAAGATTGATTGTGTTTGGCAACATGAAACTTCCTGATTGAATCAAGATTAAATACAAGTTCCCCCCAAGTAACAACTAAATAGGCATGTGGCATTCACGGCCTAACATCGCTTTCAGAAAAACAAAGATATCTGGATGCTACCTCCGCCAAAAAATCAGCCGGGTAACCGCAGAGTAATGATAACCAAACCATGATTTGACTGTTTTGTTTCTTTGTTGATAATAACCAGGAGGATTTTAATTGACGTGATGGTATCTTACTGTTGAATTTTTTTTGAAAAGGGGGCTTTCTGTCCTGTTCTACAAAGAGGGTGCGGTAGTGGTTGTGTTTTTTTGGGAGGGGAGGGGGAAGAGGGGGGTCCAAATGCTTCCCAAATACCCAAACAAAAGAGCCGGTCTGTGAAGCAGAGAGTGTTTGAATCCATCTGCGCTGAGCTGAACAGGCCTGCTGGCAAGGGAATACTTCAGGGGAAGGGCAGCCGTCTACTTTATGACTGTGCTGACGTCAATGGCATAATTCAAATACTTGCAGAGTGCATGCTTCCAGCTTTCTGAACCTGCTCTCTCTCTCGGTGGCAGGCCGCAGCGAAAACCCGACGTGGAATTGGACTCCAGTAAAACAAAATAACAAAACAACAACTGGAGTGGAGTCGTGTCAGGCTGAAATAGCACAACGCCACATGGTTTTCATTTGCTAGGCCTTCAGTCGTCACAAAGGCGAGTGACAGATTGACAAGTTTTTAGAAATTCGTTGTAAATTTGCTCACAGAGGGTGAAATATTACTTTGGCGCAGCTCTGTGAGACTTTAACTGATTCAAAGGAAAAGAGTTCAGTTTAGAAGGAAGTGTAGATTTTTATAGGTGAACAAGGAAGAAGAAAACCAAAATGACATCGATTAAACCCCTTTCCATGAAGAGCTATTCTCTTTTACAGAAAGAGGGAAGTGACAGATTTTGTGTGAAGTGATGTGTGTGTTGGTGGCACTCAAGTGTGAATGCTTTTGAGTAGTACGCAGTATTTAGAGCTGACACATCAGTCAGTTCTAAATTAATTGACTGTTTTAGTAAAAATGTCAAACTGTCTGGTTCTGAAATACAACGATTTACAATTTTGTGTGTATGTGGATTTAATATTTGTGGGTTTTGGACAGTTTGTTAGACAAAACAAGTGATTTGGAGATGTATTTTCCTCTTTTTTGACATCTTGTAGACCAAGAATTAATCAATATAGTTGCAGTTAGATATATTTGGTAGGATAAGAGTAGCTCCTTTCATAAGTGACTGCAAATTTCCTGGAAACACAGGGTCAAGATTAACTAGAGCAAAACAAACGAACAAAACTTGGATTACCTAAACAAAATAAGATGATAATAAAAGTCAGAACATTTCATGGATATTTTGAGGCAAATGCTCATTGAGCCTCTTGAAGACTTTTGACTCAGACTGTTTGCTCTTGAAACCAGATGTGAAAGGCTTGTTTTCCAGAGTCTGAATGACATCATGACTTACATTATGGGGTAAGTGAGGATGACATAACTGGATGGAGCCGTGGATGTCTGCAGACAGACTGACAAACAGTCCAAAATGTAGTTTGCTCTCACATGAGTGAGAAGAATTGAACTGAAAACAAAATTGAATTGTAAGTTTATACCTGTAGTCAGAACTTTTCTTCTTTTTTTTGCAAGGTAGCCATCCAATCAAACGGGATAAAGCATTTACAACACACTAACGACAAGCTTAAAACAAAACAAAACCAATTAGCTCAACTACCCCAAAATCGCCATTACAATGCAGTTTTCTCTGACATGAAGCTTAATCTGTCAGCTTGAAACGAAGACAGGAAGTATAATTTAATCAACGACTTGTCTCTGATCTGGTTTTTATAAGTCATGACATTGAGTGACATTTGTCTTTATGTTTCTCTTTGACCTCAGTCAACCAGTCTAACTTAGAAGACAAAGACAGACCGTTGAAAAGTGTAAGAGCTGGAAAATGCCAACAGATCTGACATTTCAAGTAAACCCTATCAACATATTAAAGACTGATTTTAATCCTATTTTGAAATGAGTGTCAGTAAGTTTCACTTTACTGGTAAAAAAATAAAAAGCAGATCAAGAAGCAGAATCAAATGTGCAAAATAACTGATAACATCTTAATGACTCAACCAACAGGCCTCATCCACACACGCACATGCACACACACACATGCATATACCTCCACATACACAAGTGGGTCTTTTCCCAAAACTCGCTCTGGATACCCCATAGGGAGTCTAGGCAAGCGTGTATGGAGAGCTGTGAGTAGGGTAAATACTTGGCACTGCAGCTTATTTATGACACAGGATAAAGCAGGGGCCAGGCTGATCATTCCTGGCCACGTTTCAACACCGATATTACTTTCAATTCAACCAAGACCTCGCCACTAACACGACAGAAGCTGATGTCTGACTTTTAAAAAAATCTTTGGAATTAGAGAAAGGGTCATTTTTTGGAAATACATTACTTCTTGTTGTTCAGGGATACCCTGCTAGACTGGCTGGTTGAGCTAGGTATTCTGAAACCCTTCAGATGTCTGTCACTCTGTATGGAAACCTCCAACCCTCTTAAACCCACTAAGGGCACCTGACTGACACTCGAGAATTTGAGGGCAGGGGGGTGGTGAAATGTGACCTAATGCTGTCACCTCTGTATGTCTTATTTGAGATGATACAGCTGTCCACACACACACACACATACACACAAATACAACCCTGTTTGTAGCAACTTGCATAATATAGGCACATATGCGGACATAGTTTTTAAAGGACAATTTCAGTTCATTACAAGCTGGTTATTACATTGTACTCATACAAGTAATTTGTACGATATAAAAACACAGTGGCAACACACACAGAAAGTCCAAGTCAGTGATAATTCCTTATTAGACAGGAAAACTAAGTTTTAATTCAAAGTTGGTCTGTAAACTGTGATGGACATTTACCATGATCAGTTTATGTAATAAATTTCCCAATTTGCCTTTGTTTGCATTTGTTTAAAACCTCTATGATCAGCTGCCTGCTCTGTTCCTTCCCTTATGGCTGTCAGAAGTCTATTTGGCGATGTCACACGTGCCCAGACCTCAACGAACTTACACAAGTTACATAACAATTACAAAGTGTTACACTGAATAACCGAATTATGCATGTTAGTTAGTTAGTGCAATCTGATGATTCCTTCTCATTCTAATCTACATGAATATCAACTTTAAAATAAATTTTTTCATGTGTGCAGATACGGAGAAAATAAAATCAATGCCTATAACGGCTTGGCGATAAAGTCCCCTTAATCTGTTATTTTTTCTAATTTATATCACATCTTGTGTGCTACAGCAACTTCATGTTTACTTGCTTCTGATAGGATCACGCAAAGATGTTTCCAAGCAACCAATTTACAAATTACTTAAGTCTTAATTAGTGAAGAATTTTTTTTTATTCATTATTGTTGCACCACATTTTAGTAAATGACGTGAATGAAACTAGCCAGGTGTACAACTTACTGTATAAGAAGGACTTTACACACACTATTAATAATGGATTTACAAATAGCTGATGCAACCCAATCCAGGTTACACGCTTATATAACATCAAGCAAAGGACCTCATAAATGCACAAGGCGAGAAAGGTACATATTTGTTTGTGTAGATTAATAGCCATCCCACACAATGCCCGTTTCAATTGCTTTCTCATCTTATGTAACAATAGTAAACAGATGCTCTAATTGAGGTGGCCATAAACAAGTTAGGCAAACAAAGGCAGCCTAATTTTCACACTCTTAAAGTTTGGTCACGCACACTTGGTGTCATCATCTTATGGACAATAAAGTAGCTTATGCAACTATCTAAGCTATTAAACACAGTGCAGGCAAAGCTTCAAACCACTAATAAGAGCAAGACTATCAGAGGGCACAGGAGTGGCGTTGACAAATAAGCATACAATGTGGTAATGAGATAAGATCTTATGCAACATATTTCCAGTGTACAAATAGGCCTACACATCCCTCCTAACCTTTCTCTCCCTCTCTCTCATCTCTCTTTCTCTGGGGGGCTGTGCAGCAGCCAACTCATCAATCATGAGATTCCTGGAAAGGAGCAAAGGACAGAAGAGTGCATCATTTTTACGAAACTTATGCAACCCTTTCAGGTGAATATCAGGGCCCAAAACTAAAAAAACAAATGTTTTTTTCTCTCTCTGTTTGTTTGTGTGTGTGTGTGTGTGTGTGTGTGTGTGTGTGTGTGTAGGCGGGGCATTCCTCTGTGTTTGCCACAGCACACCTCTTACCACACAGATGAACCTCTGTTAAGATGCTGGGCACGATCATCTTTGGGTGATCTCCCACTTTCCTTCTGTATTGCCCCTCTCTGACGCCACTACTGACGCTGGAGAGGTTTAACAGAGTATTTCCTTCAAAGCTGCAACAATTAGTCTATTAATTGATATATGTCAATATATGCTGTTAACTTGCATTCTAAGTATAGTTATGTAACAAACACACTTATTGTTACCCAGACCTTGATCTTTTTTGTACTAACCAAGACGTTTTGCTGCCTAAACCTAAAGTAATTTTGGTGACAAAACTTACATTTCCTGTGAACAAGCGGAAACTGACCCATCCAAAACTGACACTAGAGCCGTATCTACAGCATCCCAGTTTGAAGTGTAGAGTCTCTGACCAAGCTGCCGTATTTGACGAATTGTAAAACAGTTTTAAGGGGCCAAACCAAAAACTGATACAGTGAAGGATTTTGTTTCTACTCACTTTGTTGTGTTGGTATCAAGCCATTTAGACAATTTATGGTTTAATTTAAGCAGGTTTTGATCTGTCATGACTGACAACATATTAACAGCAACCTTTTCTTTCCACAAATAATACCCACGTTATCCCGGATAATTGAAGAACTACTAGCCTGGTTCCAGACCATAGACCCCGCCCACTCAACTGAGTAGTCTTGCATCTCTGGTCTGGCATACTGCAATGAATTTGCGATTTATCTCGTCCAAACGATGGACAGATCAATGAATGCCGGGGGTGGGGGCGGGTCTAGCGATTAGCCAATCAGCGCCACGCTGATGTCAAGCTGTACGCCGGTGGGTAACTGGTGAGGATAGCAACAATGGCGACCGCTACAGATCCTACAGACCACATTAACGATGCTATCGAGGTATTTCGCCACTACTCGCGTTAATGGAGGACCAAATTAAGGAAGCTGCTAAACTGGATTTAACGGCGATGCAGCTGGGCGTGCACGACGATGGAGACATTTTAAATGGGCAATGCTCGCTTGTTTTCGGCACCCCCGAGGCATGGATACTAATGACATCAGATTCTGGGTGAGTTGTTGATTCTCTACTGATTGGTTAGGGAAAAATTTAATTCCCTCCCCCTTGTAAATCGCCTTCAATGGAGGCGATGTCAGACTGAAGGTTCTGGGAGCTTCAGTCTGACACTCAGGCTAAAGAACTACCTCTTCAGAAGACAGTAGTTCCACTGAAAACTGTTTACACAGAGTAATCCAGAAAAAAAATAAACCTTGGCCACTGTTTCTTGAAAAAACATACAGCTGCTGGCAAAACAATCTCACCACCAGGTCATTCAGCTGTTCTGGAACTTATGACCGTCCCCAGCAACTAAAGTCTTTTATGGATTTCTCATCCAGCTTGTTCTTTGGCAAAACAATGCGAGCTGATGGGAATGTGCATCAGCACTCTGTGTGACCTGCCCTGAGGTGAAATTTCAAGTTTTAGGGAGTCCCCCCAACACAACAAACACATGTGTTGATAATTGCTGGAGAGGTTTAACAGAGTAATTCCTTCAAAGCTGCAACAATTAGTCTATTAATCCATATATGTCAATATAAGTTATTAACTTAGTAAGTTAAGTTACGTAACGCACTTAGTGTAACCCAAACCTTGATCTTTTTTGTAGAGTTTTGCTGCCAAAACTTATGTTTCCTGTGAACAAGTGGAAATTGACCCATCCAAAACTCAAACTAGAGATATACCTACAGCGTCCCAGTTTGAAGCGTAGGGCCTCTGACAAAGCTGCCGTATTTGACGAATTGGGCAAAGACAGAGCCAGGCTAGCTGTTTACCTCCTGTCTACAATCTTTTTACGCTAAGCTAATCTAAACACAACCTGACTGCAACTCTACACATAAGACACAGACATGACTGATGTTTCTTTCTTTTTAAGATATTTTTTGGGGCATTTTTTGCCTTTAATTGACAGGATAGTGAAGTGTGAAAGGGGGAGAGAGAAAGGGAGGGACATGCAGCAAAGGGCCACAGGCTGGAGTCGAACCCGGGCCGCTGCGGCAACAGCCTTGTACATGGGGCGCCTGCTCTACCACTAAGCCACCGACGCCCCATGACTGATGTTTCTTAAACAATTTCTGGAACATCTGCTGGATGTAAACATGCTGATGTTTAGCAGTTAACATTTAGCATGTAACAGACTAATGTTTAGCTTGTACAGGTATCAAAAGATCGGAAAATGTCTTATACGGCAGTGGTTTCTAACTGGTCCAGCCACAAGGTCCAGATTTGTCCTTAGTTATTAGATCAAGGTCCACAAAATTTAATATATTCAATGTCATACTTGCGTTCAGCCATGTTGTCGAGCTACTTTGCCATCTCTATTCAGTAACTGTCCATTATTCACTTACTCTACAGCATGAAAAGGCAAGTTCGCGAGTCACTTGCGGACCATTGAGAATGGACCCACAATCTACTTTGAACCAAGACCCACCAGTTGGGAAACACCGTTGTATGCTTTAGGTTTAAAGATCCACTTAAAATCAGCAAGAAAAAAACAGCTTTGATTCTCTTCACTGATAGACTGGTGATGTGGCACACAGTTAGTTGTGAGTAAGAGGACTAATATTGAAGTGACACTGTTACGCATTCACAGACCAACACTTACTGTAACCTGCATGATACAGAAGCTATTACTAAGAAAATATTATTAATGATGTCACCTTGTCTCCAAGAGTCAGATCACATAAACAACGGTAAGATCTGAGCAGAGCAAGGGAGCAGGCGGTTTGGAGGAGAGCTGTGATATTCCTCACCCCCTCTCTAAGAGCAAACATACAGCTACACACATCCGTCTCACATACACACACATGCGCACGCACACACACACACACACGGCAGGCTTTCACTTACATACACTATATACACAGGTAGACTCACAACTTCACCTGATGATGCAAGGTGGGCAAACAAGGAGTCAGTAAACACACACATACACACACACACACACACACACACACACACGTACTTGTGGACATGAACACACAGTGGGACGTGCATTTGTCAAAGTAGCCAGGTTTGTATACACATTACATTTCAAAGTAGCGAGTCAGTGTTACTGGCAGAGAGTAGGCAAAGTAGAGCGAGGGAGAGGACACTTTGATGGCTGTTGTGTGGTTTAATACTGGGCCATGCTTCCCGCTCTTATTCAGAACTCTCAACATGTTTCCAGGGTATTTTTCTGTGTGTGACACACAGTGGAGATGATGATGATAATAAAGTTTGGACAGGCAGTGTGGCTGCCCGGAAGGGTTACCATTGATGGAAATTAAGGGAAACTAGCCAACTCTGTCATCATCTCTTTCTCAGGCATTTGCCACAGTCCACTGTGTACATATTTATGTGGTCATAACATCAATGAGAAATAAACTTAGCATTAATTATGTCATTTCCTTCCAAAACAATAAGTAATAATAATAAGAACAGTGGTTTAAAATGATTCATACAACTGTTTTCTGATCAGCCACTACTAAAGTTAAGGTTTGATCAAGTGTTGATACAAAAAATACATGTTAAGGTCAGGGAAAGATCATGTTTTTTTTAAAACCCACTTGGTGAAGGTTAAGGGATGATCATGGTTATGGTAAAAAAGAAACCAACACTGACCATTAAGCAGGAGGCCAATAGCGATCTCTTGTGTCAAAGTCCTAGGCTTTACTGACCCAACCATCAACCATCAACCCGGACCTCCTCTTCTTTTTGTGGGGTTCTTACAACATCATGCTAGAGTACTTCTGCCTTTGCTTCCGAATAAATTTTCACCCCTAAACAATAATTCAAGAGTAATTTTACTGTGATTTCCCAATAGAAAGATAAAGACAAAAAGAGAGTTGAGGGATAAATTAAAGTGGTTTGACTATTCAGACAAACAAGTTTGTGAGAGAGATATTGAGCCATGATTGGTTGCAAGCAAATAACTTTATATCCTAGATTTATGGAGGATGTTATATAACTTTCATTACAATTCACTGTTATGGAACTCCTGAGTTATTAAAAAATCAAACAGTGTTTGTCAGTGGGCAGTACTGTCTGGGTGTGCACCACATCCCAGTTCAGTGTGACAGTCTCACACATTTATATCAAGGACAAGTGGTGGGAGGGGTATTACTATACATCTGACAGATGAACTTTAGTTTCACTGATTGGAAATTAGATAACCATAGTTTTAAAGTAGCAGCACTCATGTAGTTTATTCACTTATGTGCTCTCTTTAATCTCAGTATTAATATAAGTTGCAGTTTCAGAGCAAAACAAATGGGATTCTTACAAAATACATTTCAGAAATCCTACAGAACTCATCTACTCATCTACATATTTGTCATATGAATAAAAACAATATTAATACCATTAGTTTCAATTGAGTTCAGTTGGGTTTTAAAGTGTTAACTCAAGCTGTTATAAATGGAGGGCAGTAATTCTGCTGCATGTGTAAATATTCTATTTTATTTATCATCTGTTTAAATCTTACTTACTGCAATCCAAACATATGCTTACAAGTTACGTACGGCTGCACAATATATAGTTTTGTTTTTCAAATTGCCCTCACAATGCCAACTTCTGCGATAAACACATTGTGAGAGACTGCGATATTGCACTTGGGTATTTTTTGAGTTAGTCAAAAGAGAGTATCAGTAACAACCTGCACTTTAAAATGTAGCTTTCTTTTTTTTTAAATATAAATTGGTGCCTTTTGTGTTCAGTTTGTTTAATTAAAGTATGTTGGAAATAATTTCCTTTCATTTTTTGGACACCACAGTTGGTTTTCTTCATGCTCTGATCAAGTTTGAGATTTTGGGCTGTTTAGCTTACATAACATTTCTTTTTAAGACTAGTGGAAAGAAAATATCAAAAATACACATTTAGGTGTTTATTTTAGTTCTAATATTTATTTCAGAAAACTTGAAATACAAAAAATGCAAAAAAAAAAAGAAAAAAGAAAAAAAAAGTTTTAATCTAAATAATCAACTGGGGAAGTTTCTGTAAAGGCAAGTTTCTTAAAATTGCTTCAGTGGCACTTACATACACCAGACTTTCCAGTTTTATTCCTATCTATATTATAAAAGTTTTTACAGAGGGGTTTGTTCATATATTATTCATAGCCTGATTTATATAACTTTGTTTTCGTAAAAAATGATATTTCTTTTATGTCTGTTGACAGTATTTTCTGAATTATGGAGCAATAAAAAGAGATATCCAAAATTCAGTCTGTAAAAACCTTTGACACTAATATGACAACAAAATGAAACAAGAATTTTGAACCTAGCTTTATCCAATGTTCCGATTTTTGTTTTGGAAATGTACACAAACCAGCACATATTTAATCCGATAATGCATCATTTCCATATTTAAACATAAAAAAGGCAGGTAAGTACAGTAGGTAATCAACTGGGAAAGTGTCATGGTGGCATCTGTTATTTCAGAATTTTAGCCTATTCACCTTGGGCCTCTCCCATTCTAAAAAATAAAATAAAAATACTGCCCTGTGATAAATAAAACAGCAGTAGTTCAGTAGTGCAAAAAAGGCTGTGAGCCACACTGAAAGTAGTAAAGGCATTTAGCCTGCAACAGCTTCTTTTGTAACCAAGAGTAATCCACTATTCAGATCCACAGGTGTGTTTCTGCCACTTACAGAGCCAAAAAAAAGTCCTCTTCACTGTACACTAAACACAGTGCAGCCCAGTCTGCTGCAGTCCCCTTCATCCTGCTCTTTGCAGCACCCTGTCACCATGCATAGGGGAGTAATCTGACAACACAGCCATGAGTGGATCATTGTCCTAAATCAAAACTCCAATCTGAGAGGGGAACACGCAAAACACAAAGTGTCCATTTGAGTATAAACTCACATCATAAGAGAGGGTGTGAGAATGCGAGATGAGCACTCAATTGAGAGCTGAAGAGGATAATACATGACCTGAGGTCAAGCACCTCTGAAACAGCAGGGTACTCATAATGAGTTGTCCCCATCCTAAATGAGCTATAGCGTTCACCATGTAGAGACCAGCAAACTGACACCTAACATGTAATGAAGTAATAACAAGTCGTACACAAAAATATGAATATTTGAAGGAGTTACTCATCACTGTTTGGGTTACTGAGCTCTGGAGTACGGATACACATTTCAAACCAAACACTTGTACAGTAAAAAAGATTTTTATGTCTAACCACTGATAACATAATTAAATCATTTCAGCAGCAACCTTTTCTTTCCACAAACAATGTCCAGGTCATCCCAGGTAATTTAAGAACTACCTCCTCAGAAGACAGTACACTGAAAACTGTTCATACAGAATAATCCAGATAAAAACGTAGTTGCTGTTTCTTGAAAAACATACGGCTGTTGGCAAAACAATCACACCACCAGGTCATTGGGCTACTCTGTAACTTTTGGCCATGTTACGTGACCGTCCTCAGCAAAGAGGTCTTTCAGGGATTTGTCATCCAGCAAGTTCTTTGGCAAAAAAATGTGAGCCGATGGGAAAGTGCATCAGCACTCTGTGTGACGTACAGAACTGCCCTGAGGTGAAATACCAAGTTTTAGGGATTCCCCCCAACACAACAAACAGTCTTGCTGACTGTAAAATATGTCAAGTGCATTATTGTGAGAGTTTGCCCCTTCAATCAGAAAGGGAGAAATGAGCAAACATAGAGGTTTGCTTGATCAGGTCGACAACATCATGATGTCACTGTGTCCCCCTGTCACACTCAGGGGACTCTAAGCAGTAAAGAGACAACAGCAAGCAGCTTTGTGGAGCTCTGTCTGCTGAGAAAAGCAGAGTGATACTGATGAAGATCTACAGACACATACTGTACACACACAGCCAGGCTTGGGAGCCGGTTCATGGGTATAATATACACATTCCAGTGTAGAGTAAACACTGGAGGTCTGTCTTTTTCTCAGAGAGAGAGGCCGACGGTAAACAGTCTTATCTGCAATCGCAAAAAGAACAGACGCGACACTGATTTTTCTGTCGATATACTGTACCAAAGCTGTTTCTATGTAACCGGCAGAACACCTTGTGTAAAGCATTACAAGATACCCCACTTAGCACTTCAGCCTGTTTAAACTATGTCTATGAAGTGTTTACACAGGTACTAAAAAGTCGTTGTTAGTGTACACTAGGTCAACATCATGCATGTAGGCCTACATTACGTGCTGTACTGTATGTGCTGATTTGTCTGATAGTGAGTCATGAGAGAAACCTGACAGCCTATGTACACTACTTTCCCTGTCTCCTTGTTCCACGTAATTACACTGATAATGTCTCATCTGAATGTTTGTCGGTGGTAAATTGTTCTCTAAACACTGGACTCATGTTCGAGTACAATCAATGTGCTAGATTAGACACCTTTAAAATTATTGTAAAGTATTGAAATTAAGAATTAGTGTGTAAACTCAACTAAGAAACTAGAATGAAACTATTAAACATGTTTAAGAAAGTACCTACCGCCTCAATAAGACACAGTACAATGATTTCATTGCTTAAAGGAAGTACAAACTAAATACAGCATCACTGGAGTTCCCCTTCACTCTAAAATTAGGTTAAAGAAATTTCACCAAGACAGCTGTTAAAAGGAGAGACCAAACAAAACCCTCTACCTAAAAGATTCAATCAAGTTAACATTTAATTTCAACAGCTTTTTATACAACAGCGAAACCCTCCACCTTCCAAGAGTCTACAGCCACGCAGGCAGCTCTGTTAGCTTGAACTGAGCTAAGCTAACATCAGCAGACGAACACGCCTTACAAACACAATGCTAACTTGTAAAGGTGTCAAAGGTTCGCTGAGAAATATTCACGGTAAATCAAAGCTTCTGGGGTTGAGAGGATATTTTTTTGAAACATCAGTTGTAGCACCTTAAATAACGTGACAGTTAGCCACTTTGTTAGTGTGCAGGTCGCAGTGACGTTAGCCATAATAGCTAGAAAAAAAGAATACTTTTAAAGATAGATCAACTGTTACAGTGTTCAGGTGATTTGCCAAGTTTGTTGTATATTTGTGATACCAGTTTCCTTTGGCATATCTGGCATTCGACTTTTTGGGGGTCATCTTTGTAAACTATTCTAAAGCGGCCTGCTGCCAGTTGCGGCGCAGAGGTCAGAGGTAAACTCGGTCAAAGTTCAAATAATTTCAACTCTGAGCGCAGCGCTCGGGCGGAAAATCCGAGCGGTGCGCGACACCAAGGGTAGCAGTGTCGCTTTGTCAGGTGTTGCCGCCGTCTCCATACTCAAACAATGGGACAGCCAGCGCAAAGCGGTTTTACAGCTGATCATGTGTAGAGGCCTTAAAGGGAAATTTCGGTTTATTTCAACCTGTCTCCTATCGTCCTAAATTTGTTTCAAGTGACTAGTGACATAAAAATAATAGTTAGCATGTTAGCCGTTAGCCTAGATACAGCCGGGGCGCATAGTAGCATCAGACCTGTTAAAACGTAAGTGAACGGGCATACCTTCAAGTGCAAAATGAGTGCACTAAACAAGCTTTTTTTCCACAAAGACCGCCTCATATCGTTAGGATAAATGTCAGAGAACATATAGAAAACAACATGTAAACGTGTTGTCTTACCTTACCGGTATGGTGCTATGTTTGTTTACCATTTAGCCCTGCTTTCCAAAGCCCAGCCGAAATATCGCGAGAACAAGCAGCGATCTCATACTGTGCCTGAAATCTTCTCGCAAGAACAAGCAGCAACAGCTGGAAGGCAGAACTGGACAGTAGCCTGAAAAGTTCATTCATTTATTTTATGAAAGATTTATAGAATAATGGCTGACTTTTTGCCAGACTTCGACTTTGTGGAGGAGGAATTTGATTGTGCAGCGTTTGATGGCCGCCCTTATTTATTTGAGCCAGAATACACTGAGGAAGAGCTTC